>NC_136971.1:24745982-25065037 GCF_032717465.1 Coenobita brevimanus
GAATTCGGACCAAACCACTTTTGTACATCACCCGGTCTTCCCCGATCTTCCGTATCTCTTCCCTGGTCTGGAGTTCGGTCTCATGGCCAGATAGAAGGCGTTGCTTGTTCATCCTTATTGGTCTTCTTTTTGCACAGGCTGTAGAATGGACAGAAAGGTTTGGTGAGGTAAGCTTAGGTTACTAGTGAGGTTAGGTCAGGTTAGGTTAGGTTGCGTTAGTGAGGTTAGGTCAGGTTAGGTTAGGTTGCGTTAGTGAGGTTAGGTCAGGTTAGGTTAGGTTGCGTTAGTGAGGTTAGGTCAGGTTAGGTTAGGTTGCGTTAGTGAGGTTAGGTCAGGTTAGGTTAGGTTGCGTTAGTGAGGTTAGGTTAGGTTAGGTTAGATTGCGTTAGTGAGGTTAGGTCAGGTTAGGTTAGGTTAGGTTGTTAGGTTAGGTCAGGTTAGCTTAGGTGAGGTTAGATTAAATTGTTAGTGAGGTTAGGTTAAATTAGCTTAGGTGAGGATAGATTAGGTTGCGTTAGTGAGGTTAGGTCAGATTAGGTTGTGTTAGTGGGTTAGGTGATGTTAGATTAGGTTAGGTTAGGACAAGTTAGGTTAGATTGTGTTAGTGAGGTTAAGTCAGGTTAGATTACGTTAGGTTAGGTGAGGTTAGGCTAGGTTGCGTTAATGAGGTTAGGTATGATAATAATAGCACATCTACTGGCTACTACTACTACTATTACTATTACTACTACGAGGAGGAGGAGAAGGAGGAGGAGGAGGAGGAGGAGGAGGAGGAGGAGGAGGAGGAGGAGGGGGGTTAATAATACAAATACTAATACTAATACTAATACTAATACTAATAATAACTAATAATAATCTATCTATATACCTAGGCTGCTTCCCCCAAGGATAGGGAGGTAGCGAAGACAGGACGACACACTCACAATTTACTCATCCATTCAAACACATTCATTCGCATCTAAGCCCCAAAGGGGAGAAGGGACAGATCCTCACCGCACCACACCGCACGAGGGTTAACTGCGCAGTGCAATCAGTGACAAACGCAAACAGGGCCCGACAGCAGAGCTTTGTTTACCCCTGCTACATCATAATAAGCTCATCCCCTTACCCACACCTGACCTGATCAGCTGATCAGACAAATGCGGGAGAATATCCCCTCAGGGCTGCGTCATCATTTATTCATTCACAATTTTTCTCCATTCATTTCTATCACACACAACCACTCTTCCTTGCTTTACAGATATCCCTCTCGCATCCAGTGCTCTCTTCACATTGTCCATCCATCCTATTCGTGGTCTTCCTCTCAGTCTTACACTTTTCACATCAGATCTAGTCATCTTTTTCACCCATCACTCATTATCCATTCTCTCCATATGCCCAAATCATCGCAACACCCTCTGCTGAACTCGATCAGCCATCTCCCGTACAACTCCAGTTCTCCTTCACACTTCATAATTTCTCACTCGATCCATACGCGTCACTCCACACTTAATCCTCAAACACCTCATCTCCATTACATTCAAACTTTTCCTCACTACTACACCCAGATTCCATGTTTCAGCCCCATATAATGCAGTTGGTACCACAACACCCTCATACAGCCTTCTCTTTACATTCATTCTAAGCGAATGATATCTAAACACTTTTTTTTCATTCCTGTCAGCACCTTTCCTACCTCATTCATTCTAAACTTCACTTCTGCATCTATTCTTCCATCCACAACAACATGTGACCCTAAATACTTAAAACACTCTACCTCCTCAAGCAACTCACCATTCAAAATTATATTCATCTTCCTACTATCTACCAACCTCGTACACTGCATCACTTTACTCTTATTCTCATTTACTTTCAATTTCCTCCTTTCACACACCCTTCCAAACTCCTCTACCAGCTGTCTCAATCTCTCCTCTTAATCAGCCACCACTGCAGTATCATCTGCAAACAGCAGCTGCTTCAGATTCCACTCTCTACCATCAACATTTACCAGACTCAGACCTCCACCTAGCACTCCTGCATTCATCTCCCTTACAGCACCATTCATATAAATATTAAACAACCAAGGCGGCATTACACATCCTTGCCGCAGCCCCACTCTCACAGGAAACCAAGCACTCGCAGCATTTCCCACTCTTACACACTCTTTACTATGTACATAAAAACTTTTCACTCCTTTTAATAACCTACCAAGAACTCCATGCAATCTTAAAACAGTCCACAAAGCCTTTCTATCAATTCTACCAAATGCTTTCTCTAAATCCATGAACGCCCAAAACACGTCCTTACCTTTCGCTAAACACTTTTCACACACCTGTCTCAGAGCAAACACCTGATTCAAGCATCCCCTCCCTCTCCTAAAGCCACGCTGCTCATCACCAATCACTCCCTCTTTACCCACTCTAACTTTCTTAATTAACACTCTGCCATACACCTTAACTACAACACTAAAGAGACTTATACCCCTGAAGCTAGTACATTCATACTTATCACCCTTACCTTTATACAACGGGACCACACAAGCACTTGCCCAGTCAATTGGCACCATACCTTTCACAAAGCACACATTCAACAATGTTACTAACCAGTCAACAATAGTCGCTCCACCACCTTTCAGGCATTCCACAGCACACCAATCCACACCTGCAGCGTTCTCTGTTTTCATCTCCTTCACTGCCTCCTGCACTTCCTCCTTCGTGATCAAAGAATCATTCAACTCTCCCAACATATTTATTCCTTGCACCCTTCCATCCGCCACAATCTCAACGTCCCCTTCCTCCTCTACATTTAACAATCTTTCAAAATACTCTGCCCATCTCTTCCTTACTGCACCCATCTCAATTAACATCCCTCCATCCTCTGCTTTTACTCGCTCTTCCTGCCCAGACTCTTCCTTTTACACCCTTTTCACCTCTTTCCAAAACATTTTCTTATTCTGTTGAAAATTCTCAGTCAACCACCTACCCCACCTCTCATCTGCTGCCACTTTAGCATCACGCACATCCCTTCTTGCCCTATTCTTCTTTTCCTTATACCTTTCATATGACACCTCATCCTTCCTCTGCAGCCACACTTCATATGCACGTCTATTCTCAGCCACAGCCATACTTACTTCCTCGCACCACCATTCACTTCCTTTTACACCACCACCCTCTCGTCTCACACCACACACCTCTTCCGCATGCCCCACCACAGCACTCTTAAACAACTGGCATTCCTCCTCCACACTGCCATTTTCCTGATTTTTCACTGTTCCACTCATCTTTCAATTTTCCTGATACTCTATCATTTTCTCTCTTTTATCCAACTCACTCACTTTCAAAACCTCCCTGCCACACCTAACTCTACTAGCTCTCACCCACCTCTTACCTACTCTTAACGTTCCCTTCACCAGGTAGTGGTCAGACATACCCACACCCTCCCCTCTCAGAACTCTCACATCATACAATCTTCCTATTTCATCCCTGGACACAACCACATAGTCCATCAATGCCCTACCAACAACCCTTCCACTCTTGTCTCACCCATGTATACTTATAAATATCTTTCTTCTTCAACAACGTATTTCCAATCACCATTTCTCACTCAGCACACATCCCTATCATTCTTTCCCCATTTTCATTTCTTCCAGGCACACCATGCATACCAACTACACCTTCAACTGCTATATTTCCCACTGTAGCACTTCAGATCTCCCATCATTACCACATTTACATTCGCTCCAAAACTCTGCAGACACTCATCAACATCATTCCAAAAAGACTCCCTCTCTTCTTCATCCCTTTCACTACCAGGCCCATATGCACTCACAAACACCCACAACTCACGTTCAAATTTCGCTTTCACCCACATCAGTCTCGATGACACCTTCTTCCATTCAGTCACTCTCTGCTGTACTTCCGGACTCACTAACAAGGCCACACCTTCTCTTGCCCTTCCTTTATCAACATCTGACAATCTTCCATTCACATTTCCAACCTTACACTCACCTTTACCTTTCATCTTCGTTTCACTCAGAGCTAACACATCCAACTTTCTTCTTATAAACATTCTCCCAATCTCCTCCCTTTTAGCCTCAATCGTACTACATCCACGCACATTCATAGACCCAATCTTCAGGGTACGGGGATAACTCCATCCCCCATCCCTTTCTCTGGCCTGTCTCTTTTTAGGAACTAAAAAACAGAGGAGGGGGTCCCTAGTCCCCTCACCCCGCCCTTTTTAGTCGCCTTTTATGACACGCAGGGAATACGGTGGCAGTATTGTTCCTATTACAACCTGGCCGCAGAGTAGTAGTACCACCCCATAGTGCGGCCAGACTGTGTCCCCCCCGCCACAGGGGGGGACAATAATAATAATAATAATAATAATAATAATATTATTATTATTATTATTATTATTATTATTATTATTATTATTATTAACAGCAACAACAGGTGGGGGGGCTCACCAACCACTCAGTGCAGTGCTGCTCTCGGGTGATTGGCCCTTTCCTCTCTTCTTTCTTTCCTTCCTTCCTTCTTTGTTTCCTCTTCCTTCTGTCTACATGTGGTTCTATACTGAGTGAAAAGCGAAATGGTTTCCTGTACACCAGGAAACTATTTACTACGCTGGGTGGTAACCATATAACCAGATTATGGCGCCTGGTGGTTAGTAGGTAATTAAGGCCCTCCAATCGAATTGAGTCGGTGCAGGTTTATATCGAAGGGGTGGTTGGAGTTTATTGCTCATGTTATGCCACCCAGGGATGAGTGAGGCTGGTCACCCTCATCTTAAATGTCAGGACCAACTTGCCTAGCCCCGGGCTCTTACGCTTCTCATGGGGCAACACAGGATTAGATAATGATGATGATGGTTATGATAACAATAATAATAATAATAATAATAATAATAATAATAATAATAATAATAGCAGTCATAGAGTTCAGCATTCGCGTCCACCAACTGATTTGACGGAGTATTTGACTTTGCCCTGTGACCCTGACCTTCGACAGATTACTCTCAATATCAGTTTACTTCATTCGACAGATTACTCTCAATATCAGTTTACTTCATTCGACAGATTACTCTCAATATCAGTTTACTTCATTCGACAGATTACTCTCAATATCAGTTTACTTCATTCGACAGATTACTCTCAATATCAGTTTACTTCATTCTCTCCTAACTTTTTAATAATTCCACTAACGTTCGTTCAAATAAGATCAGTAATGTTTGAACTGACTTTTGCCAGTGATCTTGAAATTTAATCTTTCCCTGCCATCTTGCCTTTTCACTGCCCTCGGAAATAAAATTATCTTTTACCCTTTTTGTTTTTATCTGAAGACTTCCATAAAGTTTAGCTTATATCAGACAGAATCTGTTTAAGCTGATCTTGTCGTGGGACTTTGACACCTGTCTCACTCAAGAACACTAGATCACACTGCAGGGTGATCCTCAACTCATCCACCAAGCTGGATCCAAATCAGATCAAAACTGTTTCACTTATATTATTCACTTACAGATACGTGGCTCGAGCTTTGACCTTTTCCTGTGACCTTGACCTTTAGCTGATTTTTCTCAAAAATGTATCCCTTTGTTCTTCCTTGACCTTTCACCTGTTGTTCTCAAAAGCAATACGTCTGCTCCTTAGCCGGTTGTCAACTCATCCACCAAGTTGGCTAAAATTGGATTAGAACTATTTTAAGTAATGCTAAACTCTCACACGGGTCACACCTTGTCCTGTGATCTGCCCCTTACACTGACTGTTCAAGTTTAATCACTTCATTCTTACCTTGTTGTCAATTATTTCCCAAAGTTTGTTCGAAATTAGATAAAAAATATATAAGTTGATCTTGCTAGCCAGTGATACTCTACTTTGACACAATGTTCTAAAAAACAGTTGGTGTCTATGAGGCCTACTGTATCTGTCAACCTTTCCACTAAGCTTCGTTAAATCGATTAAAACACACACACACACACACACACACACACACACCCTACTCACGGCTACGTAGAGAGGTGGTGAGTGTTAGTGGGGAGGAGCAAGCATGCACTGACGTAGCCAATGGCCATGTAGCTGATGTGAAATTTATCTGAACACGTGATTGAGTGGGGCGGGATGGAAGGGTCTTGGATGTTGATGTATGAGAGAGAGAGAGAGAGAGAGAGAGAGAGAGAGAGAGAGAGAGAGAGAGAGAGAGAGAGAGAGAGAATGTTCATATGCTCCACTTTAAATCCGCCAAGATATTTCTTTTGTGTTGCGGGGACGGTTCATTCAGCGTTATCAATGTCTATCCTGCATCATTTATTCACATATTCCCACTGCCACACCCATGCCCACACCAGCAGACTGAGCCGCCCCAGGAACACATCAGACATCCCCGGCTGTGTTTTAGTGTTTACGAACCACTTTGTATATTATCTGGGGGAGTTAGAAATAAGTTAGGTAAAATTTACTAACCCGGTAGATTATAGTGGCTTTATGTAACTTGATGCAGAATTGTAGTAGTAGTAGTGGTAGCAGTAGTAGTAGTAGTAGTAGTAATAGTTCAATTTCAGAGTGAATAGTAGTAGTAGTAGTAGTAGTAATAACTCATTTTCAATTTCAGTTTCAATCAGCTTTATTTCGTATCTCTCGATACATAGGAAATAATACATTTCACCATCATAAAGATAGTAGTACTGTAATAGCAGCAGCAACAGCACCGCATAAGTAGCAGCAGCAGTACATACATACCCGGTAATTATACAAAATACTGTATATATGCACATTACACAGTAGCTGCTGTACTGTACAATTATATATAAAAGAAAAAATTCACATTAAAAAACCCTGAAGGCATCACAATGCACACACACATTATTATCCAATTAGAGAAAAAAAATAGCATCAATAAAATATTTAAAAAGAAATGTCCAAGGTAAAAAACAAAGCTGCCATCAATACAATTAAAAAGAAGTCCTAGGTGAAATATACACGCTAGCATCAGTAAACAATACAAAAGGTTCAATAAAATATAAAAGATAGCATCAGTAAAAAATAAAAGGTCCAAACAAAAATATCAAAGCTAGCATCAATAAAAATAAAAAGCTCAAATAAAATGTAAAAGCTTGCAGCCATAAAAATAAAGAGGTCTAAATAAAATATAAAAGCTAGCAACCATAACAAATAAAAAGGTCCAAATAAAATACAAGAGCTAGCAGCCATGAAAAATAAAAGATCCAAATAAAAATACAGTATAAAAGCTAGGAACCATAAACAGTAGTAGTAGTAGTAGTAGTAATGGTGGTAGTAGTAGTAGTAGTACTAAAAGTGGTTGTAGTAGTAGTAGCTTGTGTGGTGATGGTAGTAGTAGTAGTAGTAGTAGTATTTGATGTGGTGGTGGTAGCAGTAGTAGTAGTTGGTGTGATGATGGTAGTAGTAGTAGTAGTAGTTGGTGTGGTGGTGGTAGCAGTAGTAGTAGTTGGTGTGATGGTGGTAGTAGTAGTAGTAGTTGGTGTGGTGGTGGTAGTAGCAGTAGTACTGTAGTTGGTGTGGTGGTAGTAGTAGTAGTAGTAGTTGGTGTGGTGGTGGCAGTAGTAATAGTAGTTGGTGTGGTGATAGTAGTAGTAGTAGTAGTTGGTGTGATGGTGGTAGTAGTAATAGTAGTTGGTGTGGTGGTGGCAGAAGTAGTAGTAGTTGGTGTGATGGTGGTAGTAGTAATAGTAGTTGGTGTGGTGGTGGTAGAAGTAGTAGTAGTTGTCGTTGTTGTTGTTGTTCCTGTTGTAATGATGATGATAATAATAATAATAACAACAATAAAAATAATAAATAATAATAATAATAATACTAATACTAATACTAATAATAATAATACGTACATTCGTACAGCACGTACATACATACATCATCTAAACCTGCATTGCCCCATGAGGAGTGTAGGAGCCTGGGGCAAGGCAAGTTGGTCCTGCAGTTTAAGACAAAAGTGACCAGCCTCACTCATCCCTGAGTGGTATTACGTGAGAAATATAAACCCCAACCACTCCTTGGATATGAACCGACACAGGCACAGTCCGGTTGGAGTGTTTTAATATAATTATTCTTAACAGCAAGACATTGTAGCAGTACAGTAGTAAGAATAGTAGTAGTTGTAGTGATCGTAGTAGTGGAAGTAATGGTAGTGGTGTAGTAGTAGTAGTGACGGAGGTGGTGGTGGTAGTTTGGGGGAGGTAGTGGCAGATTTGGTAGAGAGATGGTCTGCTGTCCTGATAGACGCGAGTTCAGAGTCCGTCTGAGCAGGGAATTCTTTCAGAATTTGAATTTCGTTAAAATGAATTTCACTGATCTACGAGAAGACCCATCGACATGTAAAAATACCCTCACTAATACCAATACACCAGTCCCGTATGAGACAGCCCGGACATGTATTCAGTATGGAAGGTGGGTGTTAGTGCACAAGTGGTGACATATGAAGGTGAATGAGACATCACCGGCAGGTATTCAGTATGTGTATGATTTTGCATGTGTCTGTGTATATATATATATATATATATATATATATATATATATATATATATATATATATATATATATATATATATATATATATATCATCCAATCCTACATTGCCCCATGAGGAGCGTAGGAGTCCGGGGCTAAGCAGTTGGTCCCGACATTTAAGATGAGAGTGACCAGCCTCACTCATCCCAGACTGGCATTACATGAGCAATCAACCCCAATCACCCCTTGGATATAAACCTTCACCGGCTCAATCCGATTGGAGCGCAATAATTACTCACTAAACCACCAGGCGCCATAATTTGGCTATATGGTTAATACCCAGCGTAGTAAATGGTTTCCTGGTGTACAGGAAACCATTTGGCTTGTCACTCAGTGCAGAGTCACCCATAGGCAGAAGGAAGAGGAAAGAATGAAGGAAAGAAAGACAGAAGAGGAAGTGTAAAGTTACCCATAGGCAGAAGGACAAGGAAAGAATGAAGCAGAGGAAGACAGAAGAGGATGGAAGGAAAGACGGATGGAGGAGAGGAAAATGCAAACACATCGAGGGAGTGGATGGTGAGCGCCCCACCTATATATATATATATATATATATATATATATATATATATATATAAATACACGTGGAGCCTCTGTGGCACATTGGTAAACTGTGCGTTTTCGTACATGGAAGAACGAGGGTTCGCGCCCAACCAGGGTAATAAACTGTGGGAGCGTTTTTCCGGCCACGTACTGCTTTGACGGACATAAAGGTGCTGTGGTTGAACCAGTGTCGCATACTATAACGTATGTTTGCACCCAGTCAGCTTGCGTGGGGCGATTATACTTGGTTCACAGACTACACACACGTTCAAAGCCACTCCAACACTACAGTTACACTTACAAGCACTTCGCACCCTACATACAATCTCTAACAGACAGCCTAAGCCACTTCATAGAGATACATTGGCTGTATCATCCTCACTTCAGTCGGGACAGACCGGTCCTGCAGCGGACACTCAAAGGGCTGGTGAGATGAGATAAGGCATATGTACGTGTGTGTGTGTGTGTGTGTGTGTGTGTGTGTGTGTGTGTGTCTGTATTTTTTATGCATGAAAGAAGGAACCAAAGGGCCAAACCCTTCCTTCCAAGAAAAAGCAAAAATAATACAAAAGAGAGCCAAATTCAAGATCCGTTCATTTCATTTCGAGATGCCTGGACACACTGCGTTTGAAAGACTGGAGATCATAGGAAGTAGGAAATACAGACAGAGGAAGACAGTTCCAGCCTGTTGCATAAATGAAGAACTGGGAGTAAAGGTTAACTCTTACGTTAGGGAGCTGGACAGCAAAGGGATGAGAGTTTGTTGCTAGACAGGTGTTACGCACCCGTCGTAGAGGTGGAGGGATGCAAGCTGACAGTTCAAAGGAGCAGTGACCATTGAAGTAACGATAGAAAAGGGATAAAGATGCAACAGTGGGGCAAAGAGACAGAGGTTGAATGGAGCCAGTAAGAGGAGGAGAGTTGATGAGTCGAAAAGCCTTTGACTCCACCCTATTGAGAATAGCTGTGTGTGGGGAGCCTCTCCACACTTGAAAGTTGTACTCTAAACAGGGGCGAATAAAACCCCTGTAGAAAGTCAACAACTGTGCAGGGTAAAGAGGGTACGGAGTTGGCTTAGCACACCTAATCTCTTGGAAGCAGATTTTACAAGAGATGCAATATGATTTTTCCAAGATAAGTCCCGAGTGAATGAAACCCCAAGCATGTTCAAGGATGATGCAGGATTGAGCTGGATATTATTAAACCTTAGAGGGTACTCCTGTGCAAGATTATGTCGGGTTGATAGGTGTAAAAACTGAGTTTTTGATGCATTAAAAACAACAAGATTATTTTTATCCCAGTCAGAGATACGAGCAAGTCAGACATTTGGTGTGTCATAGCCTCATCCTTTGTTTGTTGAAGTAACTGCTGAGATGGACGTTGCGGAAACCGAATGGAAAGGTGAAGGGTGGAATCATCAGCGTAAGAGTGGATAGTGTTAGATGTACAGCTTAGAAGGTCACTGATGAATAAAAGGAAGAGAGTTGGTGATAAGACAGAACCTGCGGAACACCACTGTTCATAGATCTAGGAGAAGAACGGTGGTCGTCTAGAACAGCGGCTATAGAACGACCAGAAAGGAAGCTATTGATGAAGGCACAGATTGAAGGATAGAAACAGTAAAGTTTGGAAATTAAAGATTTAAGCCAGACTCGATCGAAAGCCTTTGAGATGTCAAGTGCAATGGCAAAGCTTTCGCCAAAGTCCCAAAAGGAAGATGATCAGGCGTCTGAAAGGTAGGTGAGAAGATCACCAGTGGAGCATCCCTGACGAAGCCCATACTGACGATCAGAAAGAAAGCTGTGATAGGAAAGATGTTTTAAAATTTTTCTATTAAGAATTGACTCGATAATTTTGAAACACAGGATGTTAAAGCAATTGGACTATAGTTAGAGGGTTGGGAACGGTCACCCTTCTTTCGAACTGGCTAAATGAGGCAAACTTGCAGCAAGTTGACAAAGGCGAAAGAGTTTACCTAGGCAGGTTGTAAGCACTGAAGCACAGTTCTTGATGACAACAGGAGGAACTCCATCAGGCCCATATGCCTTGTTAGTACTGAGGCCAGTGATGGCAGAAAATACGTCAGCTGAAGAAATTTTAATGTCAGCCATGAGGAAGTCTGAGCTGGGAGGTGATGGAGGAAGAGCACCGGAATCATCTATGGTATGTGTATGTATATGTGTGTGTATGTTTGTGTTTGTATGTGTGTGTGTGTGTGTGTGTGTGTGTGTGTGTGTGTGTGTGTGTGTGTGTGTGTGTGTGTGTGTGTGTGTGTACAGTAAGTGTGTGTGTGAACAAAACAGCGAGTTCAACGAATAAGGCCTGGAGTGGCCGTTGTTTACGATATTGTTTTAGTTTTAACGTAATAATGTGTTAATTTAGTTCCGCAGGGTGTTGATAGTTACATTTTGTATTTTTAACATATCCTAGTGTTCTGTGTTTGTTTAAGTGTAGTGTGACCAGGAGTATTAAATATGAGGTAAGCTTGAGATGTAGCTGCCAGTTATGAATGGCTGGTGAGGGTGGGTTGGGTAAGGGTACGGACGAGAACTGGGAGCTCGGGTGGAGGCGGGTGGAGCTCGTTTCGTGCCCTCCCCCTCCTTCCTTCCTGGATATACAGGGTTAGGGAGGGGGCACCCCTGATCACAAATTAGTGCCCATAGGTGTACACTTGATCACAAACTCATCTTCACGCAGGTGGCGCCATGGATTCACAGAGTGTTGCTGCTGTTATCATTTTCTTCCCATGGCAACTGTACTTTATTTCACCGAGTCTGGCACCATCAGTAATGTCGTCAATACCTGTAGCACTGACAAAAGTCCTCAATACTGGATATACCTTTTCGTATTGCCTTTATATATTGGTTTTCAAAGTAATAAATAGAGGTTCACCTAGTTCAGAGGATTTACATCAACACAACAGGCGTTAAGGACATCATTGGTGGTGCCAAACTTGGTGAAATGGAGTATAGTTCTGAATGATAGTTTATTTTACAACTTCATGCATCACAAGGTGTGGAGAGTAGCAGCAGACACGCACTTAAACAAAAAATGACTCAAGAATATTTTCAGATAGTTAGTTCGCAGTTTCAAAATGAAAACATGCAGAATTGCAATGAAACTTTTTTGACTTGTGTACATACACATTAGCAGTGTGAAATTATAATTAGTGACACAAAATGAAAAAAAAAAAAGAATCTGTATATATATATATATATATATATATATATATATATATATATATATATATATGTGTGTGTAGCACCAGTCGAGCAGGGCAGTACTCCCAAGGTGGATGAAAAGCTGATGTCAGGGAGAGCTGGAGCTCCCGTTTCATCAGCCCTCGGGACTAGGTCCCGACCATCCCCCTTTGCTGAACTTTTTCAATGTCTCAGTTACACAGAGAGTAGACCAGCATGCTCTCCAATACAAGTTTCTCCAACTATCAACACCAAACTACATGCACAGTACACACCACACTTCCTTTTCAAATTTTTCAAAAAAATGGCGTCGAATAACATAGCCTCGGAGTCCCGGGGGGGGGGGGGACCATGAATGCCCCCACCTTCAGCCCCTCTCCCGGTGACGACTCAAGGTGCCTGGAACCACTGTCTGACTCTCTTCCTCTTCATTTCTGCAACATTCGTGGCCTTTCCTCTAACTTTTGCTCTGTTGAGCACCACCTCTCCTTCTCTAAACCTCACCTAACTGAGACTCAACTGCCTGAGGCAACTGACAGCAAACCCTTTTCTGTATCCTCCTACTTTCTCTATACTCATTTTAAAGCCAAAGGTGGCAGTTGTGTATATATATGCAACAACTTATCTTGCTCTCGTGTTCCTGAACTCGATTCTTCTGAATTCTCTACACTCTGGCTTCGGCTTTCCTGTCATTCTCTGACTAAATGTATCTGTGCTGTTTACTCATCTCCTAATTCTACTGACTATCAAAAATTCTTTGACTATCTTACTTCTAGGATGGAACACATTCTATCCATTTCTCCTTTCTCTGAAATCTCCATTCTTAGAGATTTCAATGTTCACCACCACCTTTGGCTCTCCTCTCCTTTCACTGATCCACCTGGTGAACAAGCCTACACTTTTTCTGTCCTTAATGACCTAGAGCAGCTTGTACAGCACCCTACCCATATCCCTGACTGCCTTGGAGAGAGCTCCAACATTCTTGATCTCTTCCTTACAACTATTCCTTCTGCTTAAACTGTTAATTTTTTCTCTCCGTTGGGCTCCTCCAATCACAACCTTATCACCTTAACCTGTCCTATTGCTCCAGTACGGCCTGCGGACCTCCAAAAAAACGTCGTCTCTGGCACTTTGGAGCTCCGGATTGAGAGGCCCTCAGGCAGTACTTCTTTGATTTTCCCTGGAATGATTATTGCTTCAATAGCCGGGAGCCATCTGGGTGTGCTTCGTGCATTACGGAGGTTATTCTCTCGGGCATGGAAGCATAAATTCCTTTCTCATATCCTTTGACTAATGCACGAAAGCCTTGGTTTAATCATGCTTGTTCTAATGCTCTCCGCAACAAGGAGAGGGTTTACAAAAGGTACCGGAGCCAACCCATCCATGAATCACATCATTTGTACATTTCTGCCCGGAATCGTGCTAAGTCTGTTCTTCGCTCTGCTAAAAATAATTTCATCCGTACAAAATGCTCTCAACTCTCTAACTCGAACTCTTCCCGCTCCTTCTGGCACCTTCCCAAAAACCTTTCTAACAACTTTACCTCATCATCCTTCCCTCCTCTTCTCTACTCTGATGGCTCTGTAGCTATTTCTTCTACTGATAAAGCAGATCTCTTCGCTCAGACTTTCTCGTCCAGTTCCACCTTAGACGATTCCGGTGCTGTTCCTCCATCACTTCCCCCCTCTGACTTTCTCATGGCTAACATTAAAATTTCTTCAGCTGATGTATTATCTGCCATTGCTGGCCTCAGTACTAATAAGGCATATGAGCCTGATGGAGTCCCTCCTGTTGTTCTCAAGAACTGTGCTTCTGTGCTTACACCCTGCCTAGGCAAACTCTTTTGCCTTTGTCTGTCAACTTGTACCTTTCCTTCTTGCTGGAAGTTTGCTCTCATTCAGCCAGTCCCAAAGAAGGGTGACCATTCCCAACCCTTTAACTATCGTCCAATTGCTTTAACATCCTGTATCTCAAAAGTTTGAGTCTATTCTTAATAGAAAAATTTTAAAGCATCTTTCCTATCACAACCTTCTTTCTGATCGTCAGTAGGGTTCCGTCAGGGACGCTCCACAGGCGATCTTCTCACCTACCTTTCAGACTCCTGGTCATCCTCCTTTCGGGACTTTGGCGAAAGCTTTGCCATTGCACTTTACATCTCAAAGGCTTTCGATCGAGTCTGGCATAAATCTTTAATTTCCAAACTGCCCTCTAACGTTTTCTATCCTTCTATCTGTGCCTTCATCTCTAGCTTCCTTTCTGGTCGTTCTATAGCCGCTGTTGTAGACGGCCATCGTTCTTCTCCTAGATCTATTAACAGTGGTGTTCCTCAGGGCTCTGTCCTATCACCTATTCTCTTCCTTTTATTCATCAATGACCTTCTAAGCTGTACATCTAACACTATCTACTCATACGCTGATGACTCCACCCTTCACCTTTCCATTCGATTCCCACAGCGTCCATCTCAGCAGTTACTTCAACAGGCAAGGGATGAGGCTATGGCACACGTAATGTCTGACTTGGCTCGTATCTCTGACTGGGGTAAGAATAATCTTGTTGTTTTTAATGCATCAAAGACTCAGTTTTTGCACCTATCAACCCAACAAAATCTTCCACAGGTATAACCACTTATGTTTAATAATACTTAACTTAATCCTGCATCATCGTTGAATATGCTTGGGGTTTCATTCACTCGGGACTTCTCTTGGAAAGATCATATTACATCTCTTGTAAATTCTGCTTCCAAGCGATTGGGTGTGCTAAGCCGACTCCGTTCCTTCTTTGCCCCTGCACAATTGTTGACTCTATACACGGGTTTTATCCGCCCCTGTGTAGAGTACAACTCTCATGTGTGGGGAGGCTCCCCACATGCAGCTCTTGTGAATAGGGTGGAGTCAAAGGCTTCTCGTTTCATTAACTCTCGCCCTCTTACTGACTCCCTTCAACCTCTGTCTCTTCGCCGCATTATTGCATCTTTATCTCTTTTCTATCGCTACTTCAATGGTCACTGTTCCTCTGAACTGTCTGCAGGCATTCCTCCATTTCTACGACGGGTGCGTAGCAACCGTCTAGCAACAAACTCTCACCCCTTTTCTGTCCAACTTTCTAATGCAAGAGTTAACCGTTACTCCCAGTCCTTCATTTATGCAACAGGTCAGCTCTGGAACTGTCTCCTTCTGTCTGTATTTCCTGCTTCCTATGATCTCCAGTCTTTCAAACGCAATGTGTCCAGGCATCTCGAAATGAATGGATCTTGAATTTGGCTCTATCTTGTATTTTGTTTTTCTCTTGGAAGGAACATTTTTGCGGGCTCATTGCCTTTGGTTCCTTCTTCCTCACTTAAAATATATATATATATATATTGTTACGGAACAGAGAAAGATAATGTACACTTTAAGTGAGAATACTAATAATCACTACTGTCCCGTAAAGTTCCAGGTTCAAAACAAAAGAGTTAGGTAAAATTACAAGTTAAAGTTTAATGCTCAAACTAACAACAAAACATTCAGGACTCATAAGGATAATGTAATGGCAAATAAACAGGTTAAATATATGGTTAACTGCAATAGCCTCTATTAACACGAAATTAGCAAGAGTAAATTTATCTAAGTCAGCCCTGATAAAATGAGATACCAGATAATACTCAGTGAATGCCAGATAAATTATTACAGATACAAACTATTATCAAAAATGACTGACATAACCCAACATTAATCAAAAACCTCACTAGGCCTAAGAATTAACCTCATGCTACACAGTACAAGAAAAATGCAATAACAGTTATACTCAAATTACACACAGCTGCTAGATGTTTGGAGATTTCTTGAGCACTCACAATAATAATATCTGTACAGGGGAGGACAGAGATGTGAACAAAATGAGGAGCAGATCTAAGTGGCAATGATGCAGAGACTGAGCTCATTATATAGGGGCCAGCAGAGCATGATACAACTTGTAAGAAGGACGCGCAAATGAAGCCATGGGGACAAAGAGCTGAAAATCCCGCTCTGGATAACAGAGAGAACGACTTACTCTACTATACGGTAGAAGGGGGGAACTGAGGCAGAACACGCTCGTGATCAAACATGCAGCAACTGTGCGTTAAAATTACACAAAGGATGATGAAATCATAGGGTATGTAACACCTCCCCACAAAGAAAAAAGAAATTTACAAAGGAAATTTCTTATTACTCTAAAACAATCTGTATATGGCATTACAGACCATGCAAAGGTCCTTCCTAATGTTACAAAACATGAGATCTCCCTAGCACGTTCAGTCATAGGTACTTGCCAGTATCCCTTTAACAAATCAAACTTACTTATGTACCTAGCCTTTCCGATCTTGTCTATGCAATCTTCCACACGAGGGAGAGGGTAAGTGTCTGTTTTAGTTATCTTATTAACACGTCTGTAGTCGATGCAAAGCCTCTGTGACCCACCTGGCTTAGGGACTAGAGTGACAGGAGAACTTTACTCGCTCTGACAGGGCTCAATCATCTTGTGGTCCAACAGGTAGCCAAGCTCCTTCTGGATGAGAGGAACTTTCACTGGGTTCACACGGTAAGGAGGCAATTTAATTGGCTTTGCGTCTCCAACATCGACATCATGCATCAACACAGTGGTTCTTCCTGGAGTAGCACGGAACACTTGCGGGTACTCCTGCAGTAATGCCGAAAACTCCTGCCTTTCCTTGGGAGGTAGATGAGAAAGCTTAGTCTGGAGATCATTCATGATATCAGGATTCTTCCCCAAACTATCACTCAGGCTCATACTGCATGGGAGAGCTTCACTTGCAGACTCGGGTGGAACAGCTACAGTGCAGACTGGATTATTTTCGTCCCGCCTGTGATATAACTTTAGCATGTTGATGTGACATAGTTGCTTGCTCTTTCTACGATCTGGTGTGGCGATGACATAGTTGACATCACTGAGTTTCTTCTCCACGAAATAAGGGCCACTAAACTTGGCTTGAAGAGGTTGCCCATGAACTGGTAGCAGAATCAAAACCTGATCTCCTGGCTGAAAGTGGCGTAACCTGGACTTCTTATCATACCAAGTCTTCATCTTCTCCTGAGCAGCTCCTAAATTCTCTCTCGCCAGCTGTAAAGCAGTGGACAGCCGTTCTTTGAACTTCATCACATACTCCAGCAGGTTGACGTCATCTTCCTCCGACAGCCAGCATTCCTTGAGTAGCTTAAGGGGTCCTCTTACTTCATGGCCAAACAGTAGTTCAAAAGGTGAGAAGCCCAGTGATTCATTTGGAGATTCTCTTGCAGCAAACACAACGAATGGAAGACCTTTATCCCAGTCTTTCTGATGTTCCAAACAGTATTTCTTGAGCATCGATTTGAGTGTTTGATGATATCTCTCCAACGCTCCTTGGGTCTGGGGATGATAAGCTGAAGACGTGATCTGGGTGATGCCCAACTCTTTCAGAGACTGCTTGAAAACATTTGACATGAAATTACTTCCTCGGTCTGACTGTACCTCCTTGGGCAGACCAAACTTTGTGAAGAACCCTAGTATTTCCTTAACCACGTTCTTTGCTGAGATATTTCTAAGTGGAATGGCTTCAGGATAACGAGTAGCCATATCAATCATGGTCAACACATAAGAAAATCCTGAAGAAGTCTTAGGAAGAGGGCCCACAATATCCACCAACACACGGGTGAAAGGCGCCTCAAAAGGAGGAATGGGAACTAGAGGTGCAACCTTTTCGATCTGATTACACTTCCCCACAACTTGACAGGTGTGACAAGACTTACAATACCAGGAAACATCCCTGAAGATACCTGGCCAGTAGAAGTGTTTCAAAATGCGTGCCACAGTCTTCCTCACTCCAAGGTGTCCTGCCAAACTGGTATCATGAGCCACTCGAATGATATCCTGCCTACAAACACGAGGGATGACAACTTGATGTACAACCTCCCATTCACAGTCGGCTGATGCTGTTGGGGGTCTCCACTTCCTCATAAGTACTCCTGACTTTACATAATAACAAGTAGAAGCACCAGCTGACTCTTCACTGTAAGCAGAGTTAGCTAGACCTTTCAACTCAGGGTCAGCAACCTGCAACTCAACCAACTCTTGACGAGACAAATTATCAACACTACGGGGTACTGCCTCATCTGGTGAGTGGTCCAAATTAGCAAGAAAAGTGTCAGCTAGGATAACATCATCATCATCATTATCCTCTAAATCACCAGTAACTTTAGATTTAGCCCTAGTGACAGCACATGCAGGGAACACATCAGGGACATCACAATCCTGGGACACAGCCACTGGCTCACTAGATAACTGAGGAGCTGGACACACTTGACTTCCACCAATATCATTTCCAAGTAAGAAAGTTACACCTGACATTGGGAGTGTCTCAACCAACCCAACCATAACAGAACCATTAACAAAACCAGACTCTAAATTCACTCTGCACAGAGGGACAGAGAAGTAATTATTCCCTACACCTTGTAAGATTACAGTTTCATCAGAGGAATTAACATTAGAGCCTAGAACACTGGTCAGCAAATGGGATTGGCAAGCACCTGTATCACGATATATTTGAACTGATTTCCTGTCATTACTGTCCAGAGGACTGACAAAACCATCAGACAGGAAATTAGCACATGAACTCTTGAGAGTGTCACCCACGTTACTGCTCAAAAGAGGAGCTCCATCATGAGAATTTAAGTTACCCCTCAAAGCAGGTTCAGTTAACTCAGTTAAAAAATTCTGGGAACTCACAAGAGTGGACACTAGACCAATTGACTGAATATTTAAAGACTCCTTTTTGTTCACATCACGCTGTCTCCTGAAACATCTCTCCGTAGTATGACCAAGCTTACTACAATAAGTACATTTGCTTTTCTGAAATCTAGAGGTGAAGCTGGTATTTACTTCCTGAGAAAAATCATCCTTATTTTCTTCCCTGTTACCTGTACTCTGAGTAGAGGCAACGTACTTACTCTCAGCTTTCCCTTTTTCTCTAGAATATCTCTTGTGAGTGAGAACATACTCATCAGCTAAAACTGCAGCATCAGACAAATTATCTATTCTTTTCTCATCAAGATATAGGCTTACATCTTTATAAATACACCTTTTGAAGTCCTCCAGCAAAATCATCTGCTTAAATTTGTCAAAATCAGAATCCACATTCTTAGAATTTAACCACTGTTCTAACAGATCTTCTTTGATTTTTGCATACTCAACATGGGATTGCTTATCTTGCTTGTAAGTTGTCCTAAATTTTACTCTATAAGCTTCAGGAACAAGCTAATAGGCCTTAAGAATCAAGCTCTTAACTACATCATAATTATCAGACTGATCCTGAGGCAAAGATGCATAAGTTACTTGAGCTTTACCGGTGAGAACAGTTTGAAGGAGAACTGGCCAATACTCCTTAGGCCAATGAAAACCTGTAGCTACCCTCTCAAACAACTGAAAATACTTTGTTAAATCAGATTCATTAAAAGGAGGGACAAGTTTAACATTTTTAGCCACATCAAAATCACCAGAGCTAGATGATCCAGTTCCACCTTGTTTCATGCGATACTCATGGTCCGCCTGAATCCTAGCAATTTCAACTTGTGCCTCAGCCTCCTTAGCTTTTGCCTGAAATTCAGCCTCCTTAGCTTTTGCCTGAAATTCAGCCTCCTTAGCCTGTGCTTGAAATTCAGCTTCCTTCACACGAGACTCCTGCAGGGCTAGCTGTAACTTAGCTAATTCAATCTGCGTTTGCTCATTTGGAGGAGTTACATTAAACAAGCTTTCATTAATCATGGCAACAATTTGATCTTTAGACTGATGAGAGCGAACAACAAATCCCAATTGTTGAGCAACAATCTTAAGTTCATTCTTTGTTCTGTTTTCTATATCACACACTGTTTGCACATTTGACAAAAAATCTTTGGCTTCATCAAGTGTAGTAATAGTAGACATAATTAATAAGTAACAGTCACAAAATATCAAGCAATATCCTTATGATAATATCCTGAATATCCTGATATGAGGTCGCCAAATTTATGTTACGGAACAGAGAAAGATAATGTACACTTTAAGTGAGAATACTAATAATCACTACTGTCCCGTAAAGTTCCAGGTTCAAAACAAAAGAGTTAGGTAAAATTACAAGTTAAAGTTTAATGCTCAAACTAACAACAAAACATTCAGGACTCATAAGGATAATGTAATGGCAAATAAACAGGTTAAATATATGGTTAACTGCAATAGCCTCTATTAACACGAAATTAGCAAGAGTAAATTTATCTAAGTCAGCCCTGATAAAATGAGATACCAGATAATACTCAGTGAATGCCAGATAAATTATTACAGATACAAACTATTATCAAAAATGACTGACATAACCCAACATTAATCAAAAACCTCACTAGGCCTAAGAATTAACCTCATGCTACACAGTACAAGAAAAATGCAATAACAGTTATACTCAAATTACACACAGCTGCTAGATGTTTGGAGATTTCTTGAGCACTCACAATAATAATATCTGTACAGGGGAGGACAGAGATGTGAACAAAATGAGGAGCAGATCTAAGTGGCAATGATGCAGAGACTGAGCTCATTATATAGGGGCCAGCAGAGCATGATACAACTTGTAAGAAGGACGCGCAAATGAAGCCATGGGGACAAAGAGCTGAAAATCCCGCTCTGGATAACAGAGAGAACGACTTACTCTTCTATACGGTAGAAGGGGGGAACGGAGGCAGAACACGCTCGTGATCAAACATGCAGCAACTGTGCGTTAAAATTACACAAAGGATGATGAAATCATAGGCTATGTAACAATATATATATATATATATATATATATATATATATATATATATATATCTATATCTATATATATATATATATATATATATATATATATATATATATATAGATAGATAGATAGATAGATAGATAGATAGATATATAGATAGATAGATAGATATATAGATATATTGCCAGACGCCTTAATCCCGCACGGGGTGGCCACAAACAAATCGCCTCCACGTCGCCCTGTCCCCCGTCATTTCACTGCCCTGCTCCCAACTCACACCCCCCTCTCTCATATACCCCTTCACTCCATCACTCTATCTCATCCTCGGCATCCCCCTCCCCCCCTCTATCTCTCCCGCTCTCGCTGTATATATATATATATATATATATATATATATATATATATATATATATATATATATATATATATATATATATATATATGGTTTTGTGTGTGTGTGTGTGTGTGTGTGTGTGTGTGTGTGTGTGTGTGTGTGTGTGTGTGTGTGTGTGTGTGTGTGTGTACAGTACGACCCACACATGTAGCCTACCAAATATCCGTACAATGTATCAAAATATGAAAATCTAAGAATTATTCATATAAATAATGATATGAAAATACATTTACATGTAGAGCAGAGCAGATATAACACACACACACACACACACACACACACACACACACACACACACACACACAAAATCATATATAACTGTTGACGCAAGACATGTGTTCCTCTCAGCTACAGATGCACTTCTACTAATGTCGTGAAATAAGCAGTTTATCTGTTTATCTATTGCCAGACGCCTTAATCCCGTAAGGGGCGGCCACAAACAAATCGACTCCACGTCGCCCTGTCCCCCGCCATTTCACTGCCCTATTCCCAGCCCACACCTCTTTCTCTCATATACCTTTTCATTCCATCCCTCCAAACACGTCCTTGGCCTCCCCCTCCTTCTCCCACCCTCCACTTCATCACATACACTCTTCTCGTCAGTCTTTCATTCCCCATCCTCTCCACATGGCCAAACCACCTCAGTGTGTTTCTCCTAACGCTTCCTATCACATCCACATCCACACCACAACGCTCCTTCACACCCTCATTTGTCAGTCTGTCTCTCCATGTGACTTTACAGGCTCCTCTCAAGTAACTGTTTTCCACTGCTCTCAATCTTGACTTCTGTTCCTCCAACAAGTCCAAGCTTCACCTCCGTACGTTAGAGTTGGTATCACAGTACTGACATGCAGTAACTTTTTCACTTCCATGCTCACTTCTCAGTTTCTTATCACTGCTTTCAAGGAACCAGCAACCTTTCTTCCTTGTTGTACCCTTTCGAGCACTTCACCCTCCAACCTTCCATCCTTACTCATCACACTCCCCAAGTACTTAAAGGTACTCACATTTTCCATTACCTCCTCATCCAGCCTCACTGTACATTCACTGACTTCACTTCTTTCAAAGACCATCACTTTACTCTTCTCTGCATTCACCTTTAGATTCCGTTTCTTACCCACTCTCCCAAACTCATACACCAAGCCTTGCAGCTCCCCTTCATCTTCACTTAACAACACAGTATCATCTGCAAACAACAGCGCAGGGAGTTTCCAAACACTGCCCTCTCTCATTAGGGCCGCTCCGACATCCACTGCCCTGCCTTGTATTTCTTTTATAACTGCATCCATATACAGGCTCAACAAGAATGGAGACATGGCACATCCCTGTCTCAATCCAACCTTCAAATAGAAAAATTTACCCAGTTCACTATCCACACGTATTGCAGTCTTAGCACCCTCATACATACTCCTTAAAGCATTCAAATAAACAGTAATGTATAAAAAATGATTTATTTAACCAGAAAGTTCAGATGACAATATTTTTCTTGGGAGCAGGTAAAATAAACGTCGTTTTATATATAAGCAAAGTAAGATATTCTAATTACCAAAGGAGATAAGAAATAAATCTCTTCAAAGTAATGACAACATCACTTGAGAAGAATTATCAGGGCGGGAACTGTTTTGTTGTTCATGCCTCTGTTCCAACGTAATTCAGTCCTTTATCTCTTCCACTATCACACTCCTTTACTTCTTTCATTATCACAAGCCTTTATCACTGATATTAAAGAACTTAAAAATCTGTGTGGGGTGACCAGTTTCTAAGAAGGAATTATTATACCTATGCTTCTTTTACCCTAACTTGGCCCAGATTTTCGTCGCTTATGCAGCTCATTTCATGCAGCCCTTCTTCGTATTATTGAGCTAATTTTTTGTAACAACTCAGCATTCAAGATGGAGAGATGGCATTTTTTGTCCAAGTTGGAGTGAGAGGAATATATTAATAAAACATTCAGAATAATTAAATCTTTTGTTCCGGAGATGGTCAGTCAGTGTTACCAATCTTTAACTTGCTGCTGCTACTACTGCCACAACTGCTACGACTACTACTACTACTACTACTACCATTACCACCCCTACCACCACCATCACTGCTACTACTACTACTGCAACTACCACTACCACTACCACACCACCACCACTACAGCTACTAGGGTGATAGAATTTCATGCCACCAGCACCAAGTATTCAGATTGTGATAGTTAGCCAGTTCCGTCGGATGTGAGCAAACCAGTGACAAAAGTACTTCCACTTCACTCCCATAACTATCTATCTATCTATCTATCTATTGCCAGACGCCGTAATTCCGTAAGGGGTGGCCATTTGACTCTGAGTTATTTGTTTTACAGGGAGGGGCACTAACCCTCCACCAACCCACTTGTTGACACGTAGGGAGCACGTATGGTTTGGTTATATGGTTACCACCCAGCGATGTAAATGGTTTCTTGGCTTACAGGAAACCATTTGGCTTGTCACTCAATGTAAAGCCACCTGTAATGGAAAGAAAAGCAATAAGAAGTGACAGGAAAGATGGGAGAAATAGGAAGAGAGGAGGGCAGGCACAGAAAAAGAATGATAAAGGCTAAGGGAGAACTAAGATGCCTATTTAAGTGGCTTAGGCTTTGAGTCACCCTAACACCTCTTCCTAAGAGATTTATTTTGTTTGTTACACCTTCCGGTTCTCCTCTGTGTTACTTAAATCTTTTCAGTATTAACTTTACGTACGTAGTGTACCAAAGGATAATAGCCACCCACACCCAAATATAAATCGCTATGGAAGAGGTGTCAGGGAGCTTCCATAACGACGACAATCCAGGTCTATGTGATATACAGGGTGTCTTGCGAGATTTTTTTTTTTTTTTTATGTAACTTCAGGTTATGCTGGGTCCAATTTCGGTTTTTAAACATGCCATATAAAGTTGAGCCGTAATTATTGTACTCTTTTTACTCTGATTTGGCCTAAATTTGCCATCTCTCCACCTTCAATGCTAAGATGGAGATAATGAGACTATTATATAAGGCTAGCCACGAAGAAGTGTTGTGAAAAGGATGTAGAGCCGTAGTATTGGCTGTTTCTCCCACTGAGCTACGTGAAATGAGCCGCAGAAGGACGAAAATCTGGCCCAAGTTAAAGTAATAGGGCTCGTAATTCTTGTCATTTGAGGAAGCTCCCTCACACCTTTTCCTTAGTGATTTATTTCTGGATGTGGCTGGTTAATATCCTTTTGTACATTATTTATTGCAGAGTGTGGTAATACTGGAAAGATAAGTGTAACTTACATGAGGACAGTAACTTGTAAGATAATAAATCGGCTAGGTAAAGGTGTTTGAGAGTTCCACAACCGACGAGAATAGACCTAGGATTATAATGACCTTGCGTGTGAAATATGAGGGTGACCTTTTTCCCCCATAAGGTCATCAGTAATTGTAGTTCCTTAATGGCTCGTAATTAGACCCTTAGGCCTGTATTCTCGTTCATTAAGGAAGCTCCCAGACACCTCTTCCTAAGCGATTTATTTTACTTATTACTCCTTACTCTCTTCTTTTGTTCCATATAAATCAATTCTATACCTCCACACTCAGCATAAATAACATACATATTGGTATGAACCAGCCAAACCCAAAGCAAATCGCTTAGAAATAGATGCTAGGGAACATTATTTTATAGGCTATGGTATTTACATCGTTATAAGATTGACATAGTTGGCATTCACAGCACACAAAAATATGTTGAGGTGTAATATGGAGCGTAAATCGCTAAGGAAGAGGTACTACGAAGCCAACAGTGCCATTGACAGTACGGTCGTAAGATTCGTTTTCCCAGGAAGGACAAGGAAAGGAAAGTGTAGAATGCCGTGTCTTTTGTTCCCTCTAGGAAAAAAAAAAAAAAGAAAACCAAAATAAAATATAAATATATTTGTTTCAAGGACAATGAGAGCCGAGTGCAGCATAGCCCTATGGTCCGTATCCTAGCACCTCTTCCTTAGCGGTTTATTTTTGGATATGGTTGGTCATCATCCTCTTGTACGTTTTTTATGCAGAGTATAGCGGTAGTGGAAGGATTTAAATAACATAGAATACAGGAGTAAGGTGTAATGAGCAAAATAAGCTGCTTAGGAAACGGTGTTAAGGAGCTTCGCCGAGAATACGAGCCTGTCTCTAGTTCCTCCTGCAATCAACAACACTAAGTTAAGGCAAGCAATCGTAGTTATGTATGTCTGAGAATCGCCGAGAAGGAAAGTAAAAACAAAGAATCGTCAAGAAAGAATGAGAGAATCATAAATATGTTTGAGAATCACTGAGAAGGATAACAAAAAAAAAAAAAAAATGAAGGTAGAACCTTCAGGAAAGAAAGAATCATAAACGTTTGAGAATCATAAAGGGGAAAAAAAAAAGAAGAATCATAAAGAAATACAGAAAATTTTTATACAGTTTTCAGCAAAGTATCTTGGCCTTGACCTTGGTTTCGCCCTTGGCTTGGCCCTTGGCCCTAAAGACGTTCTTGGCCGTGTTACCCGGATTCTCCCGCCCATAGTAGTTGAGCAAGGAGCGGTAAGGCCGAACGAACACCAGGGCTGAGGTTGCATACATGATCCACCGATTGGTACTCTTGCTCGCAGTCCGTTTTTTGTAGAGCTTCAAGAGTTCCTCCCTTTTGAACATTCCTCTAGCAATCTGTTTCAATTCGTTATCAATAGCCTTATCCTCAACGCACTGGGTCTTAATTTTGCCTCCATGGTGTGTACAGAGGAAGTCCCAGCTTGCCAGATATCGAGAAGCGGCAGAGAAATTCGTAAACAGGCGAAAACTGTGAGCTCGAGTCTTGTTGGATGACTCGTAGACCAACACAGGCTCCACTTTTCCCCCCTGGTAGAGAGCTAGGGCGTTCTCTTTCCTGAAGATGGTGAACCAGTTGTAATAATCCTTACTGAGGTTGATGGGAATCCGGAACACCAGGCTACGGTTGTCTCCGATTCCCGTGATCGTTATCCAACTCTTATTGTAGAGCGTTTAGTCCCGGATGCTCAAAATGACGTACATGCTGCGTCTATGGTGCGAGCCGGCGTCGGTCAGGATGTCCCCAATCGGGAAGTGGACGTCAACGTCTCCCTGGGTTAGGAGGGACGTCACCAATTAACCCTCCACGTCTTGCGTCCCTTCCCCGGATGCCATCTTCTCCCCACACCAACACTAGCAACATGATAGACAACATTTTGTCGTTGTATTATATTAATGGGGAAGGAACATGGAGGTAAAACACTCTGGTAAGACACCTGGGTTTACCGAATGTTTAAGATGGACATCACCACCTGGCTCTCTTCGTTATCCATTCCTCCCCCCGTCGCCATCTTCTCCCACACCAACACCGGGAACAGAGTAGGCGGCATTTTATTGTCATTCTGTGTTAGCTTTACTTATGGGAAAAAAACGAGGGTGAGACAGCGAGGTAAGGAAAGCCAGTGAGTTTACGGAATAGTTTACGACATCACAAACCCCCTCATCCCTGTCCCCACCTCGCCCCTCACCCACACCCATGTCATCAACACAACATTTTCCTATTAATCGTTATCTAGTACTATTTTAATTTATAGCCATAGAATAGCTCCTACGTATAGCGTTTCTTTTTTACATACTGTTATCCCCATCATTAAGCCTCTTCCCCTGCATGGCAGTCTGCAAAAATGTAGTAGACGAAGGTATTGGGTATTTTCAGTCGATGGTAGTTTGTAAGTCGAAAATCTTCACTGTCGTTTTAATAGGACCGCCTCTTCCCTCGCCCTGACCATTTCGCTGTTTAGTTTGCTTTACTTGTGCTGTTTGGAATTCAGACTAGAAAGCAATTTGTTGGTTAGACTGATCTGTTTGAGGGTGATTAGAATTTGTTGTTTGCCTCAAAGTGCCAAAAACAAAAGGATGATGATGATGATGGTGGTGGTGGTGGTGGTGGTGGTGGATGATAAAGACAATGATGATGATGATGGTGATGATAAAGTTGATGAAGGTGATGATGATGATGATGAAGATGGTGATGATGATGATGATAAAGAGCATGTTGAAGAAGATGATGATGAGCTTAGATTTTTTTTTTCTTTTTTTTACATTTTAAACATGTGCGGGATAATCGTATGAGTATTTTAAACATTCTCTTGGTAGAATATGGAAAAAGACTCCTTACCCTCATGACATTATTTATCAGCAGTGGAGAGGGATATGTCCAATAACAGATAAGGTGGCCAGGTAAAAGCTGTGTGGGTACGAGAAGTAGAGAAGTGAAGGTTGCATAATCTTAAAATACCCGGTTATCTGCCGTAAGGGTCGAGTGTGCAGTCAGTAGACAAAAATCTCTTTTAATCAGTCATATCTAAAAGTGACTCAACAAGTGGCAGTGACACAGTGACGGCTGCCGTGGTCTTCACGGCAACATTCACTGTCAGTCACGTGGCGTCTTTGTAATGATAAGGAAAACAGATGCGAGAGTTTGTCTGTTCACCCGTTTTTTTCCCCTGAAAATAGCCTACTAATATTGTGTTGGCGAGGTAGGTGGGGGCACTTACCATCCACTCCCTTGATGTAGTGCTGCTTTGGGTGTCTGCCCTTTCCTCTCTCCCTTCCTTCCTCTTCTGTCTTTCCTTCATTATTTCCTCTTCCTTCTACCTATGGGTGACTCTACACTGAGTGACAAGCCAAATGGTTTCCTGTACACAAGGAAACCATTTACTAAGCTGGGAGGTAATCATATAACAAAATTATGGCGCCTGGTGGTTTAGTGGGTAATTAAGGCGCTCCAATCGGATTGAGCTTGTGTGAGTTTATATCCAAGGGTTGGTTGGGGTTTATTGCTCACGTAATGCCACTCAGGGATGAGTGAGGCTGGTCACTCTCATCTTAAATATCAGAACCAATTTGCCTAGCCCCTGGCTCCTACGCTCCTCATGGGGCGGCATAGGATTGGATGATGGTTTGATGGATGGTGTTATTATTCGTGTGTTTGAACGGCTCAGGTATACCGCGGGAATATGTGATCAGTGAGTGCCTTTGTTTGTCCAGGTACAGTAGCTCGTAAAACATTACACGTGCTGGATCTAACCAAAACAGTCAAAATACTGGTGCTACTAAGTCATTTGTTAATTACTGTGCTTTGCATCAATCAAACAATAAATTAATTAATGAATAAACAATAAGAGATTAGTCACACTTGTTGCTGTTGTTGATACAATCCCAGGGTGTCAGACCGAGCAGGCCCTAATCACAGGCAATCAGTCGCTCCTGTAGAGCCGTCCCTGCAATGAGCCGATGTTCCCTTGCGGTTGACAAGGTCTCGCTGTAGCAAAGCACGGAGAAAAGTTTTGAGGTTTGGTTCCTGGGTGGATGCCACATTTGTGCCTCCATGCTATTAACAGCGGCATCTTAGTAGGCTCCACATCACCCCATGACCTGGGTATATGTTTATAACCCAGCTTTGTAAATGGGTTCCTAGATTACAGGAAACATTAGACTGAACACAGTGCTCCTGTTAAGCAAGATTTACTGACGTGACATTGTAAGAGGAGATTGGGCAAACTGGGCAGACATACAAGAAATACGTAGTGGTTGACACCGGTATATTGCATTTGTTACTTATGTTACACTGCCAGGATCAGTGGATGTCTCGTTTGTCCCTGTGTCATCGCTCTTCTGCGTCACAGGTAGTTATACTGTACTTGCCAGTTAATCTTTGTCATACTTTATCTATTCATCCTTGGCATTCAGAGATATCATTTTACACTGCTGGAATTTGTACTGAACGGTATAAATAATAATAATAATGATAACAACAACAAAACAACCATAATGATAATAATAATAATAATAATAATAATAATAATAATAATAATGATAATAATAATAATAATAATAGTAATATAATATATTAACATGAAGGGACGCTCAGTGCAGCACCCACGCCTTGCAGCTGATCTAAGAGCCAAGTCTTTGATCCTGCCCTATGGCCTTCATCTTTGTCTGATTATTTCTCAAAATCGAATTACTTTATTTTTGTTTGACCCATTTCCCTTGTGTGTGACCTTGATCTTTCACTTACTATTTTTTCAAAATGGACTGTCCGAATCCTTGGCTGACCCTAAGACCTTTCGCTAAGTTTGGTCCATACTGAATCAGAACTGAGTTTTATAGTAGAACATTTGATCGTACCCAGGGGCAGTGAATATTGCCAACTTGTTCTCAGATTCATTTCTCTTCATCTTTGCCGTACACTAAATCATCCCACTAAGAATGATCTCAGTCGGATAAAGACTGTGTTGATCTTGCCATGTGACCTTGACCTTTTGCTTACGGTTCGCAAAAGCAGCAGGTCGTCTCCTTGCCTGACCCTCAAGCCTTCCCCAAAGTTTGGTCTAAATTTGATCCAAACTCTTAAGCTGTTTTGGTTATAAATCATCACACACGGGTTGGAATTTGATCTTGCCCTGTGATCTTGACCTTTGACTGAGTGTTCTCAAATCGAATTCCTGAGTTCTTGCCTTGCCCTCAGTCACTCCACCAAGTTCGGACTAAATCAGATCAAACTTATTATTCTAAAAAATATTCATTTTCTGCTTTGATGATCCTCATTTTTCCCAACAAGTTATCTTAAAATTAAATGGTTTAGCTGTGCTGTTAACACACACACACACACACACACACACACACACACACACACACACACACACACACACACACACACACACACACACACACACACACACACACACACACACAGTACAATATTACACCGTGTTGTTCTCAGCGATCCATGTATTACCAAGGGCAATAACAATCAGTCTTCTTTGGATACATTTATTACATATCATTGATGAAAATTATAATGTGTTTTGAGCTTAGTGATGGCCAAGGTAAAGCTGCAAAGAAAATGGTTGAAGAGACGAAGGGGAAGACAGGAGGAAACAGCTCTTGTGAGAAGAGTGGAGAAGTTGCAAGATAGTGAGAAAAATGGCAGATTATAAGAGCATAGTGGAAGGAAGATTGGGAAGGTATGAGTTAGAGCAGATGGAAAGGGTGGAAGACGTATGTAAGATATTCACGAAAGAGAGAGGCGCAGCGTGTGAGGTGGTTTGTGGAGTGAGGAGGAGATGCAGGGGTGTGCAAAGGACAGCATGGTAGAATGATGAGCTGAACGAGCTGTGGAACAAAAGAAGAAGACATATAGTGAATGGCTAGCGAGTAGAGGTAGGGGAGAAGATGAGAGAGAGAAGAGAGAGAGGTATATGTGAACAGGAGAAGGGAGGTGAAGAGACTGGTGAAGGAGAGTAAGAAGAAATTGGATGAAGAATTTGGGAGGGATCTGAGTGTGAAATGGAGGGAGAGTAAGAGATTGTTTTGGAAGGAGGTAAAGAAAGTAAGGCAGTGTGAAAAGGGAAATAGTAGGGGAGTGAAAGATAGGAATAATAGATTGTTGGTGGAGAAGAGAGAGAAATTGAGGAGATGGAAGGAGCACTTTGAGGATTTGTTGAATGTAGAGAGTGAGAGCAGTGCGAGTATAAGTGGTTGGGGAATGGCTGGGAGAAGAAGGGATGAGAGGAGGGAGGAAGAGATCAGTAGGGCGGAAGTAGTGGAAGCAATGAAGAAGATGAAGATGGGAAAGGCCCCAGGAATTTATGGAGTGTGTGGTGAAATGCTTAGGTATGGGGGTGAGATTGTTGTGGAGTGGATATGGAAGTTGTGTAGATTGGTTTGCGAAGAGGGAAGGGTTCCAGAGGACTGGAAATCAGGTATAATTGTTCCTTTATCCAAAGGAAAAGGGGAGAGAGAAGTATGTGGCAACCATAGGGGTATTTGGCTTCTTAGTGTGACTGGAAAAATATATGGCAGAATACTTATTGATTGGGTTAGACATATGACAGAGGAGCTAGTCGGAGAAGAACAAGGAGGATTTAGGAAAGGAAAAGGGTGTGTAGATCAGATATTTGTTCTAAGATGTTTAGTGGAGAAGTATCTAGAGATGAGAAAGAAAGTGTATGCTGCCTTCATGGACTTGGAGAAAGCTTATGACAGAATAGATAGGCAAGGTAAGCGGAAGGTATTAAGAATATATGGAGTGGAGGGGAAATTGTTGAGTGCTGTGAAGAGTATGTACGAAGGAGCTAGGGCTACGGAGCTACTGGATGATGAGCTGAGTGAGTTCTTTGATCTCAATGTTGGACTGAAACAGGGTTGTGTGATGTCTCCATGGCTGTTTAATATATACATGGATGTGGTTGTAAAGGAGATGCAAGGTAAGGCAGTGGATGTGGGGGTGGCTCTAATGAATGAGGGTGAGATTTGGAAGATCCCGGTGTTGCTGTTTGCTGATGATACAGTATTGTTGAGTGAAGATGAATGGGAGTTGCAAGGTTTGGTGAATGAATTTGGGACAGTGTGTAGGCAGAAGAATCTGAAAGTTAATGTAAACAAGAGTAAAGTTACGGTGTTTGAGGGGAATGAAGTCACAGAATGTACAGTGAGGTTGGATGGTGAGGATATGGAGAATGTGAGTGCGTTCATGTGCTTGGGTACTGTGATGAGCAAGAATGGAACGTTGGGGGATGAAGTGAGTGAAAGGGTACAACAGGGAAGGAAGGTCGTTGGTTCACTGAAAGCAGTGAGGAGAAATAAGGAGGTGAGTATGGAAGTTAATAAGTCACTGCATGATAGTATTGTGATCCCTACCCTGGCGTATGGAAGCGAGGCGTGGACCTTGCAAGAGGGGAACAAGTCAAGAGTGAGAGCAGTGGAAATGAGTTAATTGAGAGGAGCATGTGGTGTGACGTGGATGGACAGGTTGACGAATGAAGTAGTGAAAGAATGTTGTTGGGTGGATGTGGATGTGGCTAAGAAGATTAGAAATACACTGATGTGGTTTGGACATGTGGGGAGAATAAAGAATGAAAGACTGACTAAGAGGGTGTATGTAGGTGAGGTGGAGGGAGGGAGAGTGAGGGGTAGACCGAGGATGAGGTGGAGGTATATGAGGGAGGGGGGAGTGAGTTGGGGGGAGGATAGTCAAATGGTGGGTGACAGAGCAACTTGGAGGCGTTTTGTCTGCGGCCACCCTTTGCGGGATTAGGGCGTCTGGCTACAGATAGATAGATAGCTAGTTTCTTCCAAATCCTAAGGCTCAGTAGTCTGCATACGTGTCCTAAATCTTCATTATCTCTGTGTCGGCACAAATACCCACCATCTATATTGAATTCCTAATAGGGCTTATTCGGTACTAACACCCACTGTCCATATTGAATACATAATAGGGCTGCTTCGGCACTAATACCCATCGTCCATACTGTAGTGGTAACAAAGAGACATGAGCACTGAATAGCCCAGAATATATTGGTGAATTTTACTTTTAATAGGAAATTAATATATATGGAGAAGTATAGAAAGTTTTTTTTTTTTTTTTTAATGACTAATGCCCAGCAGATACCCAGATGTAGGTAGGACGAGGGCAGCAGGTAAAGTGAGGTGCCAGAGAGCGAGGGTGGTTGGTAGAACGAAGGTAGCAGGTAGAATGAGGTGTCAGATAGCGAGGGTGGTAGGTAGAACGAGGGTAGCAGGAAGAGTGAGGTGTCAGAGAGCGTTTGTGGTAGGCTGAACGAGGGTAGCAGATAGAGTGAGGTGTCAGAGACCGAGGATGGTTGGTGGAACGAGGTTAGCAGGTAAAGTGAGATGTTAGAGAATGAGTGTGTAAGGTGGGACGAGAACAGCAAGTAGAGTGAGGTTTCAGAGAGGGAGGGGTGGATGGTGGGACGAGGACAACATATGGAGGAAGATGCCAAAGAGCTAAAACGTTAGATAGGACGAGAACAGCAGCATAAACAGAAATGAAAAGTAGAAGTGGGGTGACGAAGAACTCTGATACAGACTGAGGGTGACAGGAAAGCATACTCTAGGTGGTCGAGGTCGGCAGGCTGAAGCGATGTGGCAGAGAATAATGGTAGAAATTGTGGGCGACAGCTAGGACGACGGCTTAAGCTGGACGAGGTGGGCTGGCAACAGCGATGTGGTAGAGAGGGAGGGCCTACTTCCAACGTGGCATAACGGCCTCACCAGCCATCGCCACCACCGCTAAGGCCACTCCAATTAGGTAAACCACGAAAGCTCCCTGGGCAATAGCACTATAGTAAAGCCTGTGTGCTATGATCCAGGTGAAATTTTTTACCAAAAGATGATCATAGGTGTCTTTATTCTGGCCTATTGCAGAGGAAATAATGCTGGGATTGGCGAACATTATACCCTCCGATAGAAAAGTCGGGCTACACTTGACCATCAACAGAGCCTGCGGGAGTTTTGGATCATTGTCAGACAAGAGTAGACGCACAGTAATGAATCTGGCCACCGATAACTTACCTGTAGATCTGGAATTCCAGGTGGCTTTTGGCGTCGTCTTTCCAGCATGCTTACTGACGCATTGCTCTTGTACCTCATATCTACCGTCAGTTTCTGCACACCATACAGGAAGAGGCAGTTGTTTAACATGCGTGTTCTGTATATTAGTTTGCCTGTCTATTTGTCTATCTCTGTCTGTCGATGTGTCAACCTATCTATATATCCATCTATCAGCGGTGTGTGCGTGTGTGTGTGTGTGTGTGTGTGTGTGTGTGTGTGTGTGTGTGTGTGTGTGTGTGATTATACTTATTTCTGAAGTGTAAAGAGAGAGAGATTGTCCAGGTGCTTTAGGGTGCGAAAGTGGATGTATGTGGAATGACTGAAACAAAATGGGAGGAGAAAGTGTGAGAGAATGGGAGTATGGATGGGGTATATGTGCAGGAGTAGGTGAGAATGAGAGGGCAAAGGAAGGAGTGTGTATAGTTGTGAGTAAAAGATGGAAGAAGAATATAAGACAGTATGGATCAGTTGGGTCAAGGATTGTTTGGGTAAAGTTGAAAGATGGAATACAAATGTGGGCGATTGTGCGTGTGTATGCGCCAACGCAAGATCGTGCTAGCAGAGTGAGAGAAGAGTTCTGGACAAATGTGGAAGTGTGCATGGAAAAGTTTGGAAGGAATGAGAGAGTGTTTTAGATCGGTGATATGAATGGTAAAGTAGGGAATGTGAAGGTGGATGGAATAGTTGGTGAGTGGGGTGTGCCTGCTGCGATAGATGAGAATGGCAGTGCATTAGTGGACATTTGTGCTGGGAGGGGGTTGGCGATAGCCAATACCCTCTTCAGGCATAAAATGATCCACAGGTATACATGGCGAGTGATAAGAAGGGTGGGTGGTGAACTGAATGAAAGGAAGGCAATGATTATGTGTGTGTGGATGAAAGGATGCGAAGATGTGTAATGAATGCAAGAGCTTATAGAGGTTGGGGGAGTGGACTTTCTGACCACTACTTGGTGGTGGCCAGAATTAGAATTCAAGTAAACTGGAGGAATAGAAGAAGGGAAAGACGAGAGGAAGGAGTAGTTGCAAGGAGAGTGGAAAGGTTACAAGAGGATGAGAAAAAGGCAGAGTATAAGAGAGAAGTGGAGGAACGATTGGGCAAATATGAATTGGAGCAGATGGGGGACGTGGAAGGTGTGTCCAGGATATTTACAGAAGAAATATGTGCAGCATGTGATGTGGTGTGTGGGAGGAGGAGAAGACGGAGGGGGGTGGAAGGAACAGCGTGGTGAAATGAAGAGATGAGACAGGCTGTGGCACAAAAGAAGAAACCATACAATGAATGGATGAAAAATAGGGGCGTGGAAGAAGTTGAGAGGTGGAAGAGAGAGTTATATGTAGAAAAAAAGAGAGAGGTGAAAAGATTAGTAAGAGAGTAAGAAGAGAGTGGATGAGGAATTTGGAAGGAAATTGGGCATAAAGTGGAGGGACTGTAAGAAAATGTTTTGGAAAGAGGTGAAGAGAGTAAGACAGAGTGGAAGTGAGGTTAGGAGGGGAGTGAAAGATAAAAATGGTAGATTACTAGTGGAGAAAGGAGAAAGAGTGAGCAGATGGAAAGAACACTTTAAGGAATTGTTGAACATAGACGATAGAAGTGATGCGAGTATAAGTGGCTGGGGAATGGCTGGGAGAAGGAGGGAGGTGAGAAGACAGGAAGAAATCAGTAGGATTGAAGTTGTGGAAGCAATGAAGAAAGTTAAATTGGGGAAAGCCCCAGGAATTGATGGAGTGTGTGGTGAGATGCTGAAACATGGGGGAAAGATAGTAGTAGAATGGATGTGGAAGATGTGCAGATTGGCCTGGGAGGAAGGTAGAGTCCCGGAGGATTGGAAGTCAGGTATAATTATTCCCTTGTACAAAGGAAAAGGGGAAAAAGAAGTGTGTGGTAATCATAGGGGTATTTGTCTTCTTAGTTTAATGGGAAAAGTGTATGGTAGGATACTTATTGACAGAGTTAGAGAAAGAACAGAGGAATTAGTTGGAGAAGAACAGGGAGGCTTTAGGAAGGGAAGAGGTTGTGTAGATCAGATATTCATTCTTAGATCTTTAGTGGAAAAGTTTCTAGAGAAGGGAAAGAAGTTGTATGCGGCTTTCATGGATTTGGAGAAAGCATATCACAGGGTGGATAGACAAGGATTGTGGAAAGTATTATGAATATATGGAGTAGATGGAAAGTTGTTTAATGTTGTGAAGAGTATGTATGATGGTGCTAAGGCTGCAGTGCGTGTGGATGGTGAACTAAGTGAATTTTTCTCTTTGGAGGTTGGTTTGAAACAGGGATGTGTCATGTCTCCATGGCTGTTCAATCTGTACATGGATGGGGTAATAAAAGAGGTACAAGGTAGGGTAGTGGATGTTGGAGTGGCCCTGGTGAGAGAGGATAGTGTTTGGAAACTCCCTGTACTGTTGTTTGCAGATGATACTGTGTTGTTGAGTGAAGACGAAGGAGAGCTGCAAGGCTTGGTGGATGAGTTTGGGAGAGTGTGCAAGAAACGGAATCTAAAGGTGAATGTAGGGAAGAGTAAAGTGATGGTCTTTGAGAGAGGTGAAGTCAGTGAATGTACAGCGAGGTTGGATGGTGTGGAATTGGAAAATGTGAGTACGTTTAAGTACTTGGGTAGTGTGATGAGTAAGGTTTGGAGGGTGAAGTGCTTGAAAGGGTACAGCAGGAAAGAAAGGTTGCCGGTTGTTTGAAAGCAGTGATAAGAAACAGGGAAGTGAGCATGGAAGTGAAAAAGTTACTACATGACAGAATTGTGATACCATCTCTAACGTATGGAAGTGAAGCTTGGACGTTGTTGGAGGGACACAAGTCAAGAGTGAGAGCAGTGGAAAGGAGTTGAGAGGAGCCTGTGGAGTCACATGGAGAGACAGGCTGACGAATGAGGATATAATGAAACATTGTGGTGTGGATGTGGATGTGATAGGAAGTGTTATGAGGAACACACTGAGGTGGTTTGGCCATATGGAGAGGATGGAGGGTGAAAGACTGGCGAAGAGAGTGTATGTGAGTGAGGTGGAGGGGGGAAGAGGGAGGGGGAGGCCGAGGATGAGATGGAGGGATGGGGTGGAGAGGTATATGAGAGAGGGGTGTGTGAGTTGGGAGCAGGGCAGTGAAATGGAGGGGGACAGGACGACGTGGAGGCGATTTGTTTGTTGCCACCCCAAACGGGATTGAGGCGTCTGGCAATAGATAGATAGATAGTAAATATCATCACCACCACCACCCCACCCCTTATTTACACACAAAAATCAAGTGACAATTGCAATAAAAACAAGCTTACTCGCTCACATTTCTCCAGTACATATGGAGGCCAGATTCCACGTAACTTTGGATGAAGAAATCAAACTTATGCTTCCACGGTGTGTGTTTGGGGTAGATCCAGCCCATGTAGGATGGGAATAGCACTTCAGGCAAGTAGTAGTAGTTCTCCACTCGATATAAGATGGCTTGTAGCGGAGGTACTCACTTCCCTCCATGAAGACGCGAGTGCCTTGAGATACCTGTTAAAAATGTATATCCATTAACAAAGGGTAGTCGACAGTCCTTTGCCAGCATTGTATCCTGCCTTCCATATGTCTCGTTCCTCTCAAAAGCTACAGAAGGACAGAGAGTATCCTTGCCTCTCATACTCAGTTGTTGTGTGTTTCATATTACTTCCACATAAAAACTCACCTTAACACCTTTCATTGCCCACTGCTGTACACTCAGGGACCAAATTTCACCTCCAACTCCACTGCGTCTACTTCACGCGAGTCAAGCAGCACAGTTCTCTCTGACGCCGTATCAAAGAGAAATATACATGGCAGGGCAACTCAGCTACTTGAAGTAGGGCCACATTATTAGACTCAGATTAACAAGAGGGCTGTACATTGTTTCTCCTCTATTTTTTTCCTATCTAAACACCTTTACACAGAAAGAAACGATTATTCACATGTTATTTGCGTTTGCATTTTCCCCTAAAACATAAATAAAATGAAACACGCAAAGCTTCCTTTGTTATGCTTGATCATTTGTTTATTCTCACTCTTCTGAGTCGGTCAAAGGGTCAAACAATAACGACTCAAGGGCCGGATTTGTCCCGAGGGGCGCCGGTTGAATAGCCCTGATGTATGGCCATAGAGACACACCAAGCCCACCTCTGCTCAGCAAAATCAGCCAGCAGAGGTACGCTGAAAAATATGACAAATGAAATACTACGCCAGTTTCTGTACCCGACTCTACAGTATGAGCTATAGTGGGTTTGTTTTGTACCCGACTCTACAGTATGAGCTATAGTGGGTTTGTTTTGTACCCGACTCTACAGTATGAACTACAGTGGCTTTGTTTTGTACCCGACTCTACAGTATGAGCTATAGTGAGTTTGTTTTGTACCTGACTCTACAGTATGAGCTATAGTGGGTTTGTTTTGTACCCAACTCTACAGCATGAGCTATAGTGGCTTTGTTTTGTACCCGACTCTACAGTATGAACTATAGTGGGTTTGTTTTGTACCCGACTCTACAGCATGAGCTATAGTGGCTTTGTTTTGTACCCGACTCTACAGCGTGAGCTATAGTAGGTTTGTTTTCATCTGACGGAACCGAGCAATTGTAATGCATGAATTTTAGAACCACTGTCAATATGATGCTGAGTGTTAGTCACCAGTGTAACGCAAGGAACTTTTGATACCAACACTAATGCCACCAGTGTATTAGTCAGAATTTAGAGATTATGGAAAATGGGTAGCGTGATCTTATTAGAGAATTTATGGAAAATGAGGTAGCGTGATCTTATTAGAGTTTATGGGAATGTGGTAGCGTGATCTTATTAGAGGGTTTATGGGAAATGTGGTAGTGTGCACTTTTGAAGAGAGTGCGTGAGCCGTTAGATATTAAGCGCACTTTGCGGGCCACTCAATCTCGTCTGCACTATACCCTGGAGGATAACAAAACTCGATTTTCAAAATGGCTTAACCTAAGATTTACTAAGCCTTAGGAACTGACAGATTACAAACTGGGAATGATCAAAGCAGATAAAATATAATCACGGTCTGTAACTCCAGAGTTATGAATATTTACAAACCTAAATTAATACTCGGAGAATACTGATACACCTGGATATATTGATCCCGTGGTCACAGCTGGACTCACTGGGAAGAAGAAAAAATTACCACCAAAACATTCCCACGATTTAGCACGTATACCACAAGAATCATGTACAACTGAATATAATTTACGATCAGTAATCAAATGGACAATTATCAAATGGACCAGCCGATAGATTCTTAATTAGGCTACATGAACTAAGAGAGGGCGGGGGTGATTTAGTGTGTGAGACGCCGGCTGAGCAGTGGCTTGAACGCACGATGATCTGCAATGTTGAAGAGAAGTGGCGGTCTGGTTATTCAGTACAAGTGGGATGACGGGAAATAGCACCAGTTTAACTCACATTTATGAGGACTCATTACACGACGGAGAATGAGGGGGAAGGATGATGAGAGTTCGGCACTAACCTGCAATGTCGAAGAGAAGTGGTGGTCTGGTGGTTCTTTTTTTTTTTTTTTTGGCCTATCGACAATTGGGATCAAAGTCCCTGGTCATTAAGGCCATATATATATATATATATATATATATATATATATATATATATATATATATATATATATATATATATATATATATATAACTCAACCCTCGGCTGTCACTCCCAATTGGTCCCGCTATGGCTGCGCTATAGCCGAAACCGTGCTAGCCGAATTGAAGAACTTATGGTAATAATTCTAATTGGTGCCATGACCTCAATATTTACCCCTAAGATACCTTTTTTGTACCACATATTAATATATAATAGTCTAAAAATGAACATGTTTTATGATGTGATCACGATTCTTATAAATACCCCTCACAGTTGATTCACTGATGTTACGTTTCTTCCCCACACTTCGCTTGGTCTCACCGTTCTCTGTAAGTTTCACATTTCCAGTTTATCTGCATAACTTAGGTTCTTCCTTTTCTTTATTTCCCTGCCAGGCGCCGCAGCATTATGTTGGGTGATGGTAGGGGGATAGGGAGGGGGTACGTTGGCCATGGTCATATCATAAAAAAGGTTATTGTTCTCACTGTCACTGTTCATGGCCTGAGGGCGCGCACTTGAATGGTTTGGCAGGCAGGAGATTCGGTCAGGCGGCCAATCAGTGCTCGGCTGGTGCTGACGTCACACGACCAATCACGGAATGAAGCTTTTTTTAGCTGGGTGGAGCACTGGAGCCTGGCCTTTTTGAAATTTGAACATTTGCGGTGCGCAATAGCAGGTATTTAGTACATGATAAAGGTATTTGGGTAGTTTTTTATATAGGTGTGATAGCGAGATACGCTATAGCGGAACCCGTGATAGCCGAGGGTTTAGTGTATATATATATATATACTGTATACACACACACACACTTCCATGCATATATACAGACACACTTTCATGCACACGTACATATATATATATACAATAATTTTTATTTTATTTATATTTTGTATTTTTTAATTTTTATTATTTTTATTTGTTTTATATCTGTAAGCCTTATAATACTTATAAAGAGAAACCTAACCTAAAGGCCCTAAAGCTAATCACCTAACAGACAAATCGCTAACCTATACTAAATCCTACAGATAAAAATAGCTAGACCTACATTAATGGTAAAAATACCTCGACCAAGAGAACACCATCGACTGCAGACATGTAATGCCTTTCTACATTACATTATTGCACTCATCACCTGGTGACTGTCAGTCGAGGCACAACCTAATAGAGGGGACATCAATATATGAAAGGGAACCAGATGAGTCAGGAACATTTCCATATACGTCAGCTGTCGACCATAATTACCACAACTTGAACAAGATGGTATAATGTATTTAAATAATTTATACAAAAAAGTGAGTCTTTTTTTTTTTAGGCCTATCGACATTTGGGGCCAAAGCTCCTGGTCATTAAGGCCGTATATATATGTATATATATATATATATATATATATATATATATATATATATATATATATATATATATATATATATATATATATATATATATATATATATATATATATATATATATATATATATATATATATATATATATATATATATATATAGACTCATCCATTCAAACACATACATTCGCATCTTAGCCCCAAAGGGGAGAACGGACAGATCCTCACCGCACCACACCGCACAAGGGTCAACTGCGCAATACAATATATATATATATATATATATATATATATATATATATATATATATATATATATATATATATATATTTCATTTTTTAAATAACAGAACGGAGGAAGGGAAAACAAACGAGTAAAAAAAATTAATCCATACACCAGATTACTGGTGTCCTCTGTTCATAAAATATCTGTAACAGTTAGACTTGAACAGTTCTGGGTTGAAATTTGGAGGGAAACAACTCTGGGGAAGCGAGTTCCAGAGAGATGCAGTTCGAGGAATGAAAGAATTCTGATAGGCAGAAGTTCTGCAATATGGTCGAGTGACATTCCAGTCATGAGCTCTACCAGATGCCCGTGTAGTACGAGGGAAGGCATGGAGAGGTGGCACCATGGACGCAACTTCGTCTGAGCATTTGCCAAAAAAATATATGTAAAATAATGCAAGGGAGGCAACATTCCTTCTTACTTGCAGGAGAGGTAGTTTATATGTAATGGCAGGGTTGTTAATGATTCTAACAACTTTATTCTGAATTTTGTCTAGTTGTCTTAATGCAACCTCTCCACAACCATTCCACAAGGGTGAACAATATTCAAGCTGAGAGCGCACATGACTCTTATGAATTATAGCTAACTGCTCATCGGCGAAGAAGTTACGGACTCTGTACAATAATCCAAGTTTCTTTTAGGCGGTTTTAGCAAGTGATCTGACATGAGAGGTCCAGCTGAGGGCACTGTTAAATGAGATGCCAAGAATATCAATACTTTTGGAGATGGGAATATTAGTAGCACTGAAGGTAATGTACGAATCTGGCAATATCTGTCTCTTAGTAAACTGTATATATTTAGTTTTACTAGCATTAAAAGAGACAAGGTTGTTTTGTCCCCATTCACTGATTGTAGATAGATCTTGATTTATGGAGATGTCTGTACTGAGTTGAGAGGTAGAGATATTAGACTTTGTAAATGGATGTCTGAGTGTGAATGAGCTATGTAGTATTGAGTCATCTGAATATGGGTGAATGGGTTTGTGGGTGACAGATAAGAGATCATTAATATGAACCAGAAATAGGGTTGGCGCCAGAACTGATCCCTGCGGCATGCTGGCGTTAATTGAGTGGAAATTGGAATATACATCATCTACTTTTACTCTTATTTTCCTGTCACGAAGATATGAGGAAAACAAAGGAACAAAAGACGTTAGTCTATAGCAAGGGAGTTTGGACAGCAGGGAAAGGTGCCATACTCTGTCAAAGCTTTATATATATATATATATATATATATATATATATATATATATATATATATATATATATTTATATATATATATATATAACTTATTTATTTTTTTGGATTATTATTTTTTAAATTTTTTCTTGATTTATATTTTTTAGACCGTCCTTCTGCCTTGGGGTGACTTTACACTCACACTTCTGTCTTTCATTCCTTCATTCGTTCCTCTTTCTTCTGCCTATGGGTGACTCTACACTGAGTGACAAGCCAAATGGTTTCCTGTATACCAGGAAACTATTTGCTACACTGGGTGGTAACCATATAACCAAATTTTGGCGCCTGGTGGTTTAGTGGGTTATTATTGTGCTCCAATCGGATTGAGCCGGTGAAGGTTTATATCCAAGGGATGGTTGGGGTTTACTGCTCACGTAATGCCACTCAGGGATGAGTCAGGTTGGTCTCTCTCATCTTAAATGTCAGGACCAACTGCCTACCCCCGGGATCCTACGCTTCTCATGGGGCAACGTAGGATTGGATGATGGATGATGGAAAAACCTAATCTAAAGACCCTAAAACTAATCACCTAACAGACAAATCGCTGACCTATACTAAATCCTGCAGAGACAAATAGCTAGACCTACACTAATGGTAAAAATACCCCGACCAAGAGAACACCATCGACTGCAGATATGTAATGCCTTTCTGCATTACATACCTGCACTCATCACCTGGTGACTGTCAGTCGAGGCACAACCTAATATAGGGGACAACAATATATGAAAGAGAACCAGACGAGTCAGAAACGTTTCCATATAGGTCAGGTGTCGGCCCTAAGTAGAACAACATAAACATTATATATATATATATATATATATATATATATATATATATATATATATATATATATATATATATATATATATATACACACACACACACACACACACACTTCCATGCAAATATACAGACACACTTTCATGCGCACGTACATACATATATAATAATTTTAATTTTATTTATTTTTTGTATTTTGTATTTTTTTTTTCTTGGTTTTATTTTTTTTAGACCTTATAAAGAAAATCCTAATCTAGAGTCTATAAAACTAATCACCTAACAGATAAATCGCTAACCCATACTAAATCCTACAGATGAAAATAGCTAGACCTACATTAATGGTAAAAACACCTTGACTAACAGAACACCATCGACTGCAGATATGTAATGCTTTTCTACATTACACACTTGCACTCATCACCTGCTGACTGTCAGTCGAGGCACAACCTAATATAGTGGACATCAATATAACATGTTTGTTTTTTTTTTTTTTTTTTTTTGCCTATCGACCATTGGGGCCGAAGCCCCTGGTCATTAAGGCAAAAATATACTGTATATATGTATATAGATTGACACATAGATACATATATATATACGAACATATATTTATATTTTTTAGACCGTCCTTCTGCCTTGGGGTGACTTTACACTCACACTTCTGTCTTTCATTCCTTCATTCGTTCCTCTTTCTTCTGCCTATGGGTGACTCTACACTGAGTGAAAAGGCAAATGGTCTCATTAACTCTCCTCCTCTTACTGACTCCTTCAACCTCTGTCTCTTCGCCGCACTGTTGCATCTTTATCTCTTTTCTATCGCTACTTTAATGGTCACTGCTCCTCTGAACAGTCTGCTTGCATTCCTCCACCTCTACGACGGGCGCGTAGCACCCGTCTGGCAGCAAACTCTCATCCCTTTTCTGTCCAACTCTCTAATGCAAGAGTTAACCGTTACTCCGAGTCTTTCATTTATGCAACAGGTCAGCTCTGGAACTGTCTCCCTCTGTCTGTATTTCCTTCTGCCTATGATCTCCAGTCTTTCAAACGTAGTGTGTCCAGGCATCTCAAAATGATCGGATCTTGAATTTGGCTCTCTATTGTATTTTGTTTTTCTCTTGGAGGGAACTGTTACTGCGGCCTCATGGCCTTTGGTTCCTTCTTCCTCGCATTAAAAAAAAAAATACTGTATATACATACATACATACATACATACACACATCAATGCATGTGAACATACACACTTCCATGCACACGTACATATATATATAATTTTTATTTATTTGTATTTTTTTGTACCTTTATTTTTATTTATTCATTTTTTTAACCTTATATTATTTATAAACTAAAATACCTAATCTAAAGACCCTAAAACTAATCACCTGACAGACAAATCGCTAACCTATACTAAATCCTAAGAGACAAATAACTAGACCTACACTAATGGTAAAAAAAGCCTCGACCAAGAGAACACCATCGACTGCAGATATGTAATGCCTTTCTACATTACATACCTGCATTCGCCGCCTCGTGCATTTTTCTACTAAACCAAAACAGTGTCCTGGAATCGGCGAAAACTGTAACTAAGTACTTTGAAATATTATCGACTCTCTAAGATCTTTAAAGAATGCGAGAGATACTTTTGAACTAGGCATACATAGCAAAATGACTTACGATGTTGACACTTTTGTACTATGCATAAAGGAACTTTAACCATAACGAAGCCAAATCAATTAAGAATCAAATCAGTGTTATTATCCATGTCGGTTTATGGGCCTACGTGACTGATGACCCAACTCCGATAACATGAATTTCGCGCTTCACTAATGATTACCTTCAACAGTCTTACTTCAGACATTTTCAGTTCACCAATGTATAGTACAAAAGGGGATCTATATCAACTTCGGCAGGTAAATCTCTACATTAGAATACGAAGAAAGACATTCGCGATTTTTAATTTCTACGAAACTTCCGCGGTTATATGTCTTTGTTTGCTACCGCTGGTCCTTTATGTATAAACATTCTCATGAACACTAATTTTTTTTTTTTTTTTTTATAAATAACAGAACAGAGGAAGGAAAAAAAATGGGTAAAAAAAAATAATCCATACACCAGATTACTGGTGTCCTCTGTTCATAAAATATTTGTAACAGACTTGAACAGTTGTGGGTTGAAATTTCGAGGAAAACAACTCTGGGGAAGCGAGTTCCAGAGAGATGCAGTTCGAGGAATGAAAGAATTCTGATAGGCAGAAGTTCTGCAATATGGTTGAGTGACATTCCAGTCATGAGCTCTACCAGATGCCCGTGTAGCACGAGGGAAGGCATGAAGAGGTGGCACCATGGACGCAACTTCGTCTGAGCATTTGCCAAAAAAATATATGTAAAATAATGCAAGGGAGGCAACATTCCTTCTTACTTACAGGGGAGGTAGTTTATATGTAATGGCAGGGTTGTCAATGATTCTAACAGCTTTATTCTGAATTTTGTCTAGTTGTCTTAATGCAACCTCTCCACAACCATTCCACAAGGGTGAGCAATATTCAAGCTGAGAGCGCACATGACTCTTATAAATTATAGCTAACTGCTCATCGGCGAAGAAGTTACGGACTCTGTAAAATAATCCAAGTTTCTTTGAGGCGGTTTTAGCAAGTGATCTGACATGAGAGGTCCAGCTGAGGGCACTGTTAAGTGAGACACCAAGAATTTCAATACTTTTGGAGATAGGAATATTAGTAGCACTGAAGGTAATGTACGAATCTGGCAATATCTGTCTATTAGTAAACTGTATATATTTAGTTTTACTAGCATTAAAAGAGACAAGGTTGTTTTGTCCCTATTCACTGATTGTAGATAGATCTTGATTTATGGAGATGTCTGTACTGAGTTGAGAGGTAGAGATATTAGACTTTGTAAATGGATGTCTGAGTGTGAATGAACTATGTAGTGTTGAGTCATCTGCATATGAGTGAATGGGATTGTGAGTGACAGATGAGAGATCATTAATATGAACCAGAAATAGGGTTGGCGCCAGAACTGATCCCTGCGGCACGCCGTCGATAATTGAGTGGAAATTCGAATATACATTATCTACTTTTACTCTTATTTTCCTGTCACTAAGATATGAAGAAATCAAAGGAACAAAAGACGTTAGTCCAGAGCAAGGGAGTTTGGACAGCAGGGAACGGTGCCATACTCTGTCGAAAGCTTTAGAGATATCAAGAGCTACTGCATGAGTTTCTCCAAAAAGATCAATTGATTGATGGATGGTATGAGTTATGAGATTGAGTATGTCAATGATGGATCTTTCGTGGCGAAAACCGTATTGTCTATCACTAATTAAGTTGTTGGATTCAAGATGTTTAACAATATGCTTATTAATTAAAGTTTCAAATACCTTACCAAGAGAAGATGTGACAGCTATTGGTCTGTAATTGGAGGGGTCAGACGAACTAATACTATCAATGACAGAATCATGTTCACATTATGAATATCAACTAAGACTAGACTTAAATATAAGATTTAACGGTTAAATCATGTACTGTAGAGACTAAATAGTATTACCTAAGACTACACTTACAATACTAGCTTATACTAATACTTAAAATCTTGGAAGTACACCTGTCCTTCCGCCAATAAAAAAAAAAAAAATCGGAAGTCAACACTCAAATCATTCATCTACATTTCCTAGGGACGTGTGTGCGGATGGGATGGACCTACCAAATTTGACTGTGAACCTCTCTATACGAATAAAGATTTTCCTGACTCTCCCTCCTATAAGCAGCACCTGTAGGTCCACAAGTAAAATCACCTATCCCAGGGGGTCACTACTCTGTCACTGTACTCTCGAAATCCAGCAGAGAGGTATGCCCCAGCCAACCTCCTGCCTGGGTGGCAACATGGTCGTCACACCCGGACTGACCAGTACTCTCGCTGCCAGGATCATCCCAGGGGCGCTCCCCATTCACACAACATACGGACTAATCACATTCACACCCTCATCCATTCATTTTTATGCTTCCAGCTCTCCACCTTGCAATTGACAAGTGCCTGTCAGGTGCTGAAGTCATTAATCCACCCTAGACCATATTGACTGTAACTTGAGGGGGTTTCTAGAATTTCCCTTGAATTAAGGCAATATTTCCCACTGAACTGGGCTGTGCTCATAACCCAAATTCCTGTGAACTCTCGATGGATGAAACTTCTCTTGAACTCTAACTGTCCCAGTCAATAGTCAGACTGTCTGACCCACACACATTTCCCTAACCATCTCTTAACTTAATACTGCAGTAACCAGGTTTGACACTCAACATTCTTCAATAAGTCTCTGGGAAGGGCGTCTCTCATGGGGCAGCAATTGTTCATCAGTCGGATCAGGTTCAAAGGTCTCTTCCAGGTTCTAAGAGCCACTCTTCACCTCCATAACAGGGCTTCACTTGTCCTGCGGCTCTTTGTACCCTTTTCCCCGCGAACACATTTTCTACCACGTACACATTTCTGTCCATCAACATTTCCACTACACGGTATGGACCATCCCATTTCACATTAAGTTTTTGACACGTACCGAGTGCCACGTTTCTTTCTTAATCCACACAAGGGTTCCAACTCCAACCATCTGATTTTTCCGCCTTCAGTTAGCCACGTCTCTATATTGACGTGTCATCTTCTGGTGCATTTCCTGAATGAGAGCATGGGTGACAACCATCTTGTCTTTCTCACCCTCGACGGAGGGTAAGGGTGCACCGACCAACCAAGGTGGATGACGAGAGAAGAGGGCAAAGTAGAGTTGCTGTCCTGTGGATGTATGGAGTGCCTGATTCATGGCGATCTGACATGGCTGGAGCCATCGGAGAGGGTAGCCCTGACATAGCACGGAGAGGACTGACTTCAGGGTCCAGTGCATCCACTCGGTGATGCCATTCCCTTGGAGATGATAGGGGGTCATGTAGTAAAGGGTGATTTGGTGTCACTGGCAGAATCACTGAAAATCTCTGCTGGTGAACTCGCCTCCGTTGTCCAGGACAATACTGCGAGGTGTGCCATAGTCTCCCACATACTGCCCGAGTTTGTCTATGATGTGTGTGTATTGATTTGTTTTGAGGAGGAAGAACCTAACAAATCGGCTATAAAGGTCCGCTACTGTAAGAACGTAATGGTAGCCCTGGACTCCAGCAACCATATCAGTAAGATCTATCCCAATCCTCTCCAGCGGCTTATGCGCTGGAGGCAATTCCATCCACTGTTGCTGCAATCCAGTGTCCCCTTTGAATCTCTGACAAGTTACACATTTTTTGACATTCACACAAATCAACCTTAAGATTTTGCCAGTAATATAGTTCTGGCTTTTTGATAGTTTTTTTTTTTTTACCTAGATGACCAGTTAACTCATGTGCCTGTTGAAGGGCCTATATGACTAAGGCTATCTATCTATCTATCTATTGCAAGACGCCTCAATCCCGTTTGGGGTGGCAACAAACAAATCGCCTCCAAGTCACCCTGTCCCCTGCCATTTCACTACCCTGCTCCCAACTCACCCCCCCCTCTCATATACCTCTCCACCCCATCCCTCCATCTCATCCTCGGCCTCCCCCTCCCTCTTCCCCCTTCCACCTCACTCACATACACTCTCTTCGTCAGTCTTTCACCCTCCATCCTCTCCACATGGCCAAACCACCTCAGTGTGTTCCTCATAACGCTTCCTATCACATCCACATCAACACCACAACGCTCCTTTATATCCTCATTCGTCAGCCTCTCTCTCCATGTGACTCCACAGGCTCCTCTTAAATAACTCATCTCCACTGCTCTCACTCTTGACTTGTGTCCTTCCAACAACGTCCAAGCTACACTTCCGTACGTTAGAGTTGGTATCACAATACTGTCATGTAGTAACTTTTTCACGTCCATGCTCACTTCCCTGTTTCTCATCACTGCTTTCAAAGAACCAGCAACCTTTCTTCCCTGCTGTACCCTTTCAAGCACTTCACCCTTCAAACCTCCATCCTTACTCATCACACTACCCAAGTACTTAAACGTACTCACATTTTCCAATTCCTCACCATCCAACCTCGCTGTACATTCACTGACTTCACCTCTCTCAAAGACCATCACTTTACTCTTCCCTACATTCACCTTTAGATTCCGTTTCTTACACACTCTCTCAAACTCATCCACCAAGCCTTGCAGCTCCCCTTCGTCTTCACTCAACAACACAGTATCATCTGCAAACAACAGTACAGGGAGTTTCCAAACTATCCTCTCTCACCAGGGCCACTCCAACATCCATCACCCTACCTTGTACCTCTTTTATTACCCCATCCATGTACAGATTGAACAACCATGGAGACATGACACATCCCTGTTTCAAACCAACTTTCAAAGAGAAAAATTCACTTAGTTCACCATCCACACGCACTGCAGCCTTCGCACCATCGTACATGCTCTTCACAGCATTCAGTAACTTCCCATCTACTCCATATATTCTTAACACTTTCCACAATCCTTGTCTATCCACCCTGTCATATGCTTTCTCTAAATCCATGAAAGCTGCATACAACTTCTTTCCCTGCTCTAGAAACTTTTCCACTAAAGATCTAAGCATGAATATCTGATCTGCACAACCTCTTCCCTTCCTAAAGCCTCCCTGTCTTCTCCAACTAATTTCTCTGTTCTTTCTCTAACTCTGTCAATAAGTATCCCACCATTCACTTTTCCTATTATACTAAGAAGACAAATGCCCCTATGATTACCACACGCTTCCTTTTCCCCTTTTCCTTTGTACAAGGGAATAATTATACCTGACTTCCAATCCTCCGGGACTCTACCTTCCTCCCAGGCCAATCTGCACATCTTCCACATCCATTCTACTACTATCTCTCCCCCATGCTTCAGCATTTCACCACACACTCCATCAATTCCTGGGGCTTTCCCCAATTTAACTTTCTTCATTGATTCCACAACTTCTATCCTACTGATTTCTTCCTGTCTTCTCACTTCCCTCCTTCTCCCAGCCATTCCCCAGCCATTTATACTCGCATTACTTCCATCCTCTATGTTCAACAATTCCTTAAAGTGTTCTCTCCATCTGGTCACTTTATCTCCCTTCTCCACTAGTATTCTACCATTTTTATCTTTCACTCCCCTGCTAACTTCACTTCCACCCTGTCTTACTCTTTTCACCTCTCTCCAGAACATTTTCTTACAGTCCCTCCACTTTACACTCAAATTCCTTCCAAATTCCTCATCCACTCTCTTCTTACTCTCTCTTACTAATCTTTTCACCTCTCTCTTTCTTTCTATATATAGCTCTCTCTTCTGCCTCTCAACTTCTTCCACGCCCCTATTTCTCATCCATTCATTGTATGCTTTCTTCTTTTGTGCCACAGCCTGTTTCACCTCTTCAGTCCACCACGCTGTTCCTTGCACCCCCCTCCGTCTTCTCTTCCTTCCACACACCACATCACATGCTGCACATATTTCTTCTGTAAATATCCTACACACACCTTCCACGTCTCCCATCTGCTCCAGTTCATATTTGCCCAATCGTTCCTCCACTTCTCTCTTATACTCTGCCTTTTTCTCATCCTCTTGTAACCTTTCCACTCTCCTTGCAACTACTCCTTCCTCTCGTCTTTCCCTTGTTCTATTCCTCCATCTTACTTGAATTTTATTGCTGGCCACCACCAAGTAGTGGTCAGAAAGTCCACTCCCCCAACCTCTAAGAACTTTTGCATCCATTACACATCTTCGCATCCTTTCATCCACACACACATAATCAATCATTGCCTTCCTTTCATTCAGTTCACCACCCACCCTTCTCATCACTTGCCAAGTATACCTGTGGATCATTTTATGCCTGAAGAGGGTATTGGCTATCACCAACCCCCTCCCAGCACAAATGTCCATTAACGCACTCCCATTCTCATCTATCTCAGCAGGCACACCCCACTCACCAACTATTCCATCCACCTTCACATTCCCAGCTTTACCATTCATATCACTAATCAAAAACACTCTCTCATTCCTTCCAAACTTTTCCATGCATACTTCTACATTTGTCCAGAACTCTTCTCTCACTCTTCTAGCACGATCTTGCGTTGGCACATACACACACACAATCGCCCACATTTGTATTCCAACTTTCAACTTTACCCACACAATCCTTGACCCAACTAATCCATACTGTCTTATGCTCCTCTTCCATCTTTTACTCACAACTATACATACTCCTTCCTTTGCCCTCTCATTCTCACCTACTCCTGCACATATACCCCATCCATACTCCCATTCCCTCACACTAAGGCACGAAGGACTATGAAGCTGTGATGAAAACTATCGTTTGCCTTCTCCTGCACAAAATAAAATACTTCATCTATTAAGGCAAACTGATCTAAGGTGGTTTTGGGTAGTCTTTTGGCAGGAACTCTACCACCTTTGAGATACTGCGCTTGTTCTCCCCACACAGGTTCTTCTCTTTGATGGACCTTCATTTGTTCTCGAATCTAACCCAAGCCAGGTGGCTTCAGGTGGATGGACTACTACTCGAACTAGCCATGACAACTGGTCTGCTACAAAATTGTTCTTATCTTTCAGATACTGGATGTCATAGCTATATTCCCGCATCTCTCAGATCCATGAATTCATTCGAGGCAATTTAATCTTCTGCCTGAATATACTAGTGAGAGGTTGGTGATCAGTAACTTTTCTTTTTTTTTTAATGTGTCCGACTCTGGGCATAGACTTCACAGCCGGCTCTCAAGACCCAGCAGGCCTCCTACATACGATACACCTCTCTACATGTCACCACTTCGGCACTAACACCCACCGTCCATATTGAATACATGCTAGGGCTATCTCATACAGGACTGGTGTACTGGTATTAGCAGGGGTATTTCTACGACATGTCGGCGGGTCTTCTGGTAGATCAGTAAAGTCTGATTTCCTGAATTCAAATCCTTAAACTGTTCCCTGCCCCAGCGGGGATTTGAACCTGGGTCCGGTAGGACGGCAGGCCACCTCTCTACCGATTGAGCCACTGCCCCCCCCCCCTACAGTAAAATGGGTACCCCACAGATAATGATAGAAGTTACGACATGCAAGGACTACAGCTAGAGCCTCTTTATCTGTCGCTGAATATCAAGTCTCACAGGGGTTCAACTTTTTAGAGAAATACCCAATCGGCTTCTTGGTACCATCTGATTGAATCTGACTCAGGACCCCTCCAACGTGAGTGTTACTAGCGTCTGTCGTGAGAATGAACGGTTGTTCTACCTGAGCTCTAACTAAAACAGGGGCGTTCACGAGGCAAGACTTGATTTGTTCAAAAGATTTCTGGCATTCGTTCATCCGGGTAAATGTTACTCAAGATTTAGTTATGTTGGTGAGGGGCATAGCAACTTTCGCAAATGATGGAACATGTTTTCTGTAAAACCAGCACATTCCTAGAAATCGCCTTACTTTCTTTACTGTGGTGGGAGGTTTCATCTTTGTGACCGATTCAACATTCTTCAGATCAGGTTTGCTTCCTTCAGCAGAAATCTGATGACCTAGGAAGGTGACTTCTTTAAGGCCGAATTTGCGTTTACTGAGATTTAATTTCACTCCGTTTTTCGTAAGTAACTGGAAAAGCTTCCTCAGGCGGTCTACTATAGTTGGGAAGTCTGGAGCCCAAAGGATCAAATCGTCTAAGTAATTTCTGACCTACCCCTTCTGTAGAAGGGGTCCTAGTACTGAAGCCATTCGCCTGGAAAAGATCACAGGGGAGCAATTAAATCCGAATGGGAGACATCGAAAGCGGTATAGTGTGACCCAGTCACTGAAGGTAGTGAGGCCACGACTTTCTTCATCTAACAGAATTTGGAAATACGCCTCTCGCATATCAAGAGTGAGATAATACTGATGTCCAGCCGCTTATTCATCTAGTTCATCCAATTATGGGAAGGGGTAGATGTCAGTCGCAAGATTCACATGACGATAATCGAGGCACATGCGTTTGCTACCATCTGGCTTATTTACATGTGCAATAGGTGACAGCCAGGCTGCAGTAGATCATACTATGATTTCTCTGTCCTTCATATCTTTTAGCATGTCCACAATGATCTGTTTTGCTTGTTCGGGATAGCGGTACATGGGTCCACGACTAGGTTGAGGATCAGCTAATTTAATATGAGCAGGAGGGCCAGTGATGAGTCCTAACACACTTACGTCAAGAATAAAAAGAGGGTCATGCTCAAGGATTAACTGATATAACTCTTCCTGCTGGGCACTAGTGAGATAATGCCAGTTTAGTTCTCCAATAAGTTCTTTTAACCTCTGAACACGTGTCCCACTTTGTCTGACTTGATCAGTTTCTGGAAGTAGGTCATTGTGAATTTTAGTGACATTAACACTACCAGGAGGTGGATTATCAATTCTCTCGTACAATCCAATGATTGTGCCCTTACGAAATACCTTCTCCTTCTTAGTCGCATTAGTGAGAGGGAAGTACAGTAGATTAAATTCTCAAAACTGACTTTGACCAAGCATGGGTGACTGTTATGACTGACCCTAGGTTGAGGATAGATGACAAGGTTAGTGCCTGGGTCTTTTCTTACAGGGATGGGCATAAACTTAGACTGATATGGATCTACTTTCATGCTGGTAAGAAGATTGATTTGCAAGAAGTGTTGTGATGGGTTGGAGGGTTTGACTGGGTCAGCCTTCACTCTTTCAACTTTGTTCCTTTGTCGGCGAATATGATTCACAACATAAGGGGCGCCTCCCCATACCATGACTCTCCTTATTCCATCCCACATGAGAGGAGCTTGACCTAGTACATCGCAACCTAGGAGCAGGTCTGTGCTAATATAAGAATTTGACACTACCGGGAACCATTGTTTATGGGTCTTCTCATCTCCAACTCCGATTTCTGCCTGCAGCATTCCTAAAATTCTCAAAAGAGTGCCTGCAACTCCATGAAAATGAGGCGGGTTTTGCTTTGTATTTACTTTTCCCCTAATTCGCTTGACAGCTGATTCCTTAATTAGAGTGTAACTATTCCCGGTATCAACTATAGCTTCTACTATCTTTCCATTAATCACTACACTGATGGTAGGTGATGTATGACCACCGGTTAGTCATAACTTCTGGTGTGGATTATGTGAATCTTTCGATTTAAAGTCATTTTGTTGTGGAGGTTTAGAGTTACGTCCAGGATACCCACGGTCTCCACAATGACGTCCGGGTCTGCAGCAGTCAAAACAATGTCTGGGAGGAGTTTTCTGCCAACACTCTTGGAGATTATGTGATGATGCTAAACAATGGGCACAATATTTACCACTAGATGTTCTGGAGTTGCTAGGTTGCCCTTTATTCACTTGTGCTAGGCTAGATCTGAGCTCGCAGACCAGGCATTTTAATTCTTCTGCTTCGTCTTTCGGTCCAACCGGACTTGAGTGATCTGTCTGGTTCACCGAGGTGGACGGCAATGGCTGATTCTCAGGTTTCCTTCCCTTGACATTATTCTCGGCAGGCACTGCATTGACACGAGGGGTCTGACTCATTTCCAACAACAGACGTTCATGTTCAACTCTATCTAGGAACTTCTTTAATGGGTACTCATCATCTAGGAATCCCTTGATTTTTTCTCGTGATAGGAGAGGTAAGCCATACCACAGCTTCTGTTTGATTGCTTTGTCGCGGTTAGGGAACTTTTCGTGGTCACTGTCTATCATTTTCATTGACAAATTAGCCAGTTCACGTTCCACAGTCACTAACCCCTTTACCTCTTTCCACACGAGGTTTAGTAGGGGGTAGAGGTCACAGGGCCCTTTGCATGGGGCTAAAAATCGGCGGAATTAAGCAGGCGCGAATCCGACGTGCTTTCACCTTGAAAGATGACAGTAAACTGAATACAGTGTGGTGGCCTGCCTGACTAGGGGAAGTGCAATGCTGCCAATGTCAGGGCGGTGAAAGCTGCTAATATATACGCTATGAAATGATTGGCAGGAAATCTACACAATACATAATAAATTAGGTAGTTCCAGGTGAATGTAAATATCACTTAGGCTTCTCCCTTCCTTTCTTATATATATTTTTATTACGAGAATAGATTATTCTCAGATCTTTAGTGGAAGAGTTTCTAGAGAAGGGAAAGAAGTTGTATGCGGCTTTCATGGATTTGGAGAAAGCATATGACAGGGTGGATAGACTAGGATTGTGGAAAGTGTTAAGAATATATGGAATAGATGGGAAGTTGTTGAATGCTGTGAAGAGTACGTACAATGGTGCAAAGGCTGCAGTGTGTGTGGATGGTGAACTAAGTGAATTTTTCTCTTTGAAAGTTGGGTTGAAACAGGGATGTGTCATGTCTCCATGGTTGTTCAATCTGTACATGGATGGGGTAATAAAAGAGGTACAGGGTGGGGTGGTGGATGTTGGAGTGGCCCTGGTGAGAGAGGATAGTGTTTGGAAACTCCCTGTACTGTTGTTTGCAGATGATACCGTGTTGTTGAGTGAATTCGAAGGGGAGCTGCAGGGCTTGGTGGATGAGTTTGGGAGTGTGTGTGAGAAACGGAATCTAAAGGTGAATGTAGGGAAGAGTAAAGTGATGGTCTTTGAGAGAGGTGAAGTCAGTGAATGTACAGCGAGGTTGGATGGTGAGGAATTGGAAAATCTGAGTACGTTTAAGTACTTGGGTAGTGTGATGAGTAAGGATGGAGATTTGGAGGGTGAAGTGCTTGAAAGGGTACAGCAGGGAAGAAAGGTTGCTGGTTCTTTGAAAGCAGTAATAAGAAACAGGGAAGTGAGCATGGAAGTGAAAAAGTTACTACATGACAGTATTGTGATACCAACTCTAACTTACGGAAGTGAAGCTTGGACGTTGTTGGAAGGACACAAGTCAAGAGTGAGAGCTGTGGAAGTGAGTTATTTAAGAGGAGCCTGTGGAGTCACATGGAGAGAGAGGCTGACGAATGAGGATATAAAGGAGCGTTGTGGTGTGGATGTGGATGTGATAGGAAGCGTTATGAGGAACACAATGAGGTGGTTTGGCCATTTGGAGAGGATGGAGGGTCAAAGACTGACGAAGAGAGTGTATGTGAGTGAGGTGGAGGGGGAAAGAGGGAGGGGGAGGCCGAGGATGAGATGGAGAGATGGGGTGGAGAGGTATATGAGAGAGGGGGGTGTGAGTTGGGAGCAGGGGAGTGAAATGGCGGGGGACAGGGCGACTTGGAGGCGATTTGTTTGTGGCCACCCCAAACGGGATTGAGGCGTCTGGCAATAATAGATAGATTATACGGCATATTTCAAGGGGAAATGAACAGCGATAATTAGTGAACGAGTGCATGTGAGGTGTTGTCAGGTGATAATTAGCCAATTCCAGGTGTATGGCACTATCACTTACCTTATTTCTTTCTTGTATATATTATTTGGTATAAGAATAGGGCATAGGGCTTATTTCAATGAATGATATCAGTGGAAAATTCCAGGGAAGATTTACTTAGCGTAGCACGGCCGGGCAGGCGAGACGAGAGGGTAATGGAGGGGAGGTAGGGAGGAGAGTGAACAGGGAGAAATGGCTAAATTGTCAACAATGGATGGGAGTACAGATGAGATTAGGAGTGCTGACTAGTGTTGGACATTGGCAGTACTGATAGATGATACAAGCCACCACTTGAAAGCCCGGGCAAATTCAAAATAACACAGAATCACAAAAGTGACGCCCCTTGGTATGATCCCTTGCTCCCAAGCGTCATGAAAGTGACGCCCCGCGGTTAAGGGGTTAAATATTTTTCATTCATTAAATTATGAGATTTTGATCTTTTTTTCCAGAATATGTGAAATACTTATCCAACATATATATATTTTTTTGTAACTCCAAGGTGTTAACTTTTCAACCTTCTCCATGTCAATATTCAAATCGGTTGATTCGTGGACATAATTATAAGCATATTTACGAATATCACTTAGAGTTTGACCTTGATTCTCACAGTCTTTCATATCGAAAAATTTATCAATAAGTGAAAATCCCTCAAAAATATTTATGAAGTAAGGAGGATCTTGACAAAAATTTTTAATGAAAGATTTTTCCATATTAGAAGAAAGAATAGTATTACCAGAAAGGTTGAAAGTTTTTGGAATCTCATTCACTCTTTTAGCTTTTAAAAGTGATCGTATGAGACATTGACTCATTGGAATAAAAGTAGAAAATAAAGATAATTCGTAGAATATAAAATCAGCCTCTCTACTACCGGGAATATCTCTTACCTCTTCTTGGAGGTTTTCTTGAGTAGAAACCATATTGTACAAATCCAAATGCTCAGTTGAATACTTGGAAACATCCGATGAAGTTATCTCGAAATATTTTCCAAAACTCATTAATGTTAAAGGTAATACAAATACTAATTTAGATCTATTCAGTAACTAATTTGTTAAATTTGATATTATTAGAATTAGTAAGTCCAATATTTTGTTTATATTTTCTCTTCTGTTCGGATACTAAATAAACGTTGATTGGATTGGGTGATAGTAGTATTTTCCTCAATAAATTTTAATTAAAAGCTATAGAGGCCATAACTTGAGAGTATATATTTATAAACATATAACTAATTAGCTCTTCATTATTAATATTATCGATCCATGGGGAATTATTTAATTTTTTTATAAGATCATAATAGTTATTATCATCATTCATCAAAATTTCATTAAAAATATCACTGTTGATATCATTATAATCAAGTTCTTCTAAGACTCTTCTCAAAAGATTATTGATAATCATAATATTATCAACATCATTTATAATTTTTTCTATGAAAATAAAGTTCTTTTTTTAATCTTTCTATAGACTGCTAACTTAATCTTAATTCTTTCAAAAATGCTCTAGCATTCGTACCACTGTGTCTAAATATACTTATTAAGTGTAAAATATATTTCATTATAACCCATTTTACATTAATATTTTGTTCTTTAAGTATATTTTTTAGAAAGATTCTCATGTTATCAATGTTTAAAATCTGGCATAAAACATTTTTTCCCTGTGCTAATTTAACCACAAATATTATTTCACATGGCATCCAGTAATTATAGTTTAAAGTATATGCCAGTTTATAAGGATACATTTTTTATTTTTGTTTCCTCTTCTTAAGCCTCATGTGTGTATTAATTGGATTGGATACATATTCATAATAATATCATTAAATAATGGTGAATTATCATCATCATCATCATCATCATCATCATCATCGTAATCAAAATTGTTACTATAATAATTTCTATTAAAATAATTAGTTATAATTGATGCAATTAACATATTATTGTTAATAGAACCAGAAATTTGTTGCCATTTCCAGAGGATCTTGATTGTTGTCTACTCTTATAAAGTTCAATATTTTTTTTAAATTAGCTATTTGTTGAGAAGTATCGTTTTTTAATAACACATTATTTTCCTTTAATCTTCTTTTAAAATATATTTCATCAAACCTTTCTGGTAAATAGTAATAAATAAAGGGATCCTTGAGTATTTTCATCCAATATCATCTGATTATCTTCATTATTATAGGTCAGCTTTAGCATAGGCAAATGGTAAGAATTTGTAAACAATGATAAATCATAACCTTTTCATGCTGATTTTGTCATGACATTTATAAAAAAAAAAGTCTTATAATTTTAACATTATCTACCTCTTCCTCCTCTGGTAGTATTTGCAATTGTATTTTTTCCTTTATATTATCATTAGGAGTAGAAGGCGATAGTTTATAATTTATTAAATCTACAAAAGATATAACATAAGTTACGAGAATTAAAAATATAAAGAGGGACATATATATCTTTTCGTTTTTGGCCTCTAAAGATTGATATTCTATATTATATGCTAAAATATTTAAAGTTTTCTCAGTAGATGACCATTTCCTCTTTTTTCTTTTTTTTTCCTTTTTTCTTCTAATTTATCTTGTAAGGGTATAATTTTTTTATTTTGCAACAATCAACATAAATATAGTTCTAATGTTCCAAATAAATTTTGTATATGCTGAACAAGATTTTTACTCCTAGTCAATGATCCTATATCATTGAAATCAATCAGCGAACAAATATCATCTTCTTACTATAGTCTCTAACTGAGGTGGTGATTGCTGCTGACCTGAAAATAAATTTCTAAAACTATTCCATAAACTATTGTTTTCTTCCTCAACAACTGGTCGTTGTACATATTTAAACTGCAATAAAGAGGAAAATGGTTTATTTATATAACCTTCATTTCCAAGGGATAAAATTATCTTAGTAGCTTTAGGCACATCTTCCGCTAAAGAAATAAATTTTTCTTTAACCTTTTGTATTTTTTTTCATTAAAACATTTATTTTAAAAATTAAAAATATCTATAGCCTACATTTATCAATTATGTTTAATTCATTTTGTTTTATTCATAATTTGTATATCTTTAATTGTTATAGTATACATTGAAGCACTTGAAAGCCAATAGTCCAAAATACCTGTAGTAGATTTTTCTAGGTCGTTTGTAAATATTAACCCAAAACTCTTCTCATATCTTCTTGATTTCAAGAAAAGTGATTCAGAAGAAATAAGATCTCGTCTCAGTAAAATAAATATTGCTCCTGGAAGTTTTTTTTATTTATTGCATTTGGACAATGTTTTGGGAATGGTGAAATTCGTACTAGAACACCTTATCAATTAATCAAATAATTATTTAAGGATTATTAAAAATAATATATTTTTTACATAATATATATATATTTTTTTCCTACCATAAAGTACCCAACTCATTACCTTCTACACAATCCATAATCTTTACCACAACAATACATAAAATCTTGCACACCTCTTCGATGTTTTTGCTGGCATCTATAATCTGCAGGAAAGCAGGAGAGATAAAGATTTTTTTTTTTCTTTTCTATAGCATCACAATTGGAAATCCTAATTTTTATACATACCAGCCAATAATCATCATCCACAAGTTGTAAATAGTTCTCTCTGACTCTGTTTTGGAACTCTTTTATCTCGTAGCGTTCAATGCCGTAACCACCTCGCTTTTCAGCCTGAGTAGGAGTTAGATCAGGTCACGGTAGTCCAGAATCACTTCCTTTACACCATTCTAAATTCATACTCTGCAAAGTAAATATAAATAAGTTACACAAAAAGAAAGATAAATAAATATTCAATTATAATTAAAAAGAAAAAAAAAACTAACCTCTTTGGCGGCAGAGAAGGCAACCCCAGAGAATGCATAGCGATCGATGATAACACTAGTGCCCTTCTGGATGTGTGATTGTATTAAAGACAAATATTCCCACCTGAAGATATCTATATATATATATATATATATATATATATATATATATATATATATAAAGTAAAAACAATTATTATTTTTTTTATACCAATTATAGCAAGAACAACCAATCAACCAACCTATTAGCAGAAACGAGAAGGTGAATTGCTCTATCATCTAGACCTATAAACTCTAATATTATAAAAAGGACATGTTTCTGTTGGAATCCCATAATTATATAATTTTGTAAAAAAATATGAATTGTTTTCAAATTCTGAAAAGTGCGGTATATATTTATTTTCAATTTCTTGAGGATTAGAAAGTGTAAAAATATGAGCCTCCTCTGTATACACTGAAGCTTTTTAAATTTCCAAACAATTATCTTTAATATAGTCGTTATATCTCATAATATTATAATCACTGTCAATTTTAAACATGTAAATATTGGATTCACTTATACCATTTTCTGGAAAAGCACAAGAGATTAATGATTTTGAACAAGTATCAGAATGAATTTCTTTGCCAATTATTACCAGACCCTTTTGGAGAGAAAGACCAATGTAGGGACTGTCTATAAATCATTCAAAATTTGGTGGATTAGAACTTTCTCGCCATTTAAAATCCCCTCTTTTCCCAATACCAATTGCATCTCTAGTGATATATTCAAATACCTTTCCCGAAATAAGAGAAGTATTATTTAAATATTCTTTCAACGTAAAATTAAAGGTCAAACTTTACACGTTACCCTCATCCGATTTTCGACTTTTCGTTAACATTTTCTAGTAGAACTGGTCATTCTAAGAATCTTTTCTTCTATGACATTTCTCTTGCAAATTGATAATAAACGAGTTACTTCCACCAATCACAATCACAGACGAGTGCGTGCTCTGTCCGCTCACCCGCTCACATTTGAAAGTTTGTCCCCGAAGACCAAACTTTACACGTACTCCTCATGCGATTTTCGGCTTTTCTTTAACATTTTCAATTGTTTTTGTTAGTGATTTTCGACTTTTCTTTAACATTTTCAATGACGAGTGCATGCTCTGACCGCTCACCCGCTCACATTTGAAAGTTTGTCCTCGCCACCAGTTGCCGTTTACAGCTACAGACGGCTCTTCAGATGCAGACGAGGAACTGTAAACTGCTAGGTAAATGCATTATTTCTTATTTACACTCGGTTAGGTTAGGTTAGATGAGGTTTGGATAATGTCATGGGGGGTCTGGGGGTCAAAGCCCCCCAGTTAGGAAGCACGGCCAGGGTTGGGGAGTCTGGGGGGCGAAGCCCCCCAGTTAGGAAACACGAATTCCCTAAGAAGCTTAAAATTATTTTCTTCCAAAGGATTTTAGTGTTTTTAATTTGATTTTGATAACAGTTCCAGTAGGAAATCACTCGCTTTTGCGTTTTTCCGCCACCCAACACCCCGGTTTCCCACAGGTAACCCAGTATTCCTGGGGGAGGGGGAAGAACCGCAAAAAATTACATTTCAAGTGATAACAAATATCCAACCTGAATGTTTTCGGTTGTTTTTGGTGTGATTTTTGTTGATTTGGACTGGTCCTTTCCACCGGAAGTCGCTAGTGGCGTTCAACAAAAACTAGCGACTTGCGATAGAAACGAAGGTCAAAATCGATCGAATCACACCAAAAACAACAGGAAACACTAAGGTTGGATGAAAAAATCGGATGAGGGCAACGTGTAAAAATGAGGAGTACGTGTAAAGTTTGGTCTTCCGGGACAAACTTTCAAATGTGAGCGGGTGAGCAGACAGAGCGTGCGCTCGTCTGTGATTTTGATTGGTGGAAGTAAATCGCGTGTAACTCGTTTATTATCAATTTGCGAGAGAAATGTCATAGAAGAAAAGATTCTTAGAATGACTTGTTCTGCTAGAAAATGTTAACGAAAAGTCGAAAATCGGATGAGGGTAACGTGTAGAAATTGACCAAATTAAAGACATATCTCATGTTTTAGATTACAATATATGGACCTTTGAAGGGAAAATACTTGTCTGTATTTATTTATCATATTCAAGTACCCAACCCATTTCCCACACACTGGAAACCTGACTATTATCACGAGCTTTAATGAATACGTATAATTCTGTTGGATTATTATTATTTTGCAACATCTGAATTGTGCCTTCAACTACATCTTTCTTATTATATAGAAAGTCTTGTGTTACTCGTGAAAGTAAATAACCTTTACTCAATATTACTTTCGTGGAGGTAAATGAGATGGGTGGATTTGGTAGCAAGCTAGGGAACTGCCGAAAATATTCTCCTGGTACAAATAACTCTGTAGGAATTTCTAAGTGGCTAGGTGGATATAATGAAGCCTTCATGAGAATACAATCCTTTAAACAAAACACTGTTTCAAAATTATACACATTTTTCTCCTAAAATATTATATCCTTAAACAGATTTTTTTCATTATATATTTCAAAACCATATTCAGTATTGGGAATAACCATTTGAATATTTTTAAGAGGAATTGGGTTTTTGAAAGTATCAAGTCGAATCTCGAGTTCAAATTTTAATTCTGAAGTCTCCTTTTCTATAATTTTTATAGTTATATCAAATCCTATTTTATTTTTTAAAGAGCCTTCTATATAAAGGTGATCATCTTTCAAAATAATAAATTCAAATGATATCAAGCTCGAATCTTCTTTTATATATTTTTTCCTGTTTTTTAATTTTAAAAATATAACTATTGTAATATATAAATAATAAAAAAATTTAAAATCATTATATGAATACCTTTTATAATAATAATAATAATTTATGGTTTATATGGTATTTTTTTTACCTACAGGGTCAGTTATATTACCAACAAGCCTAAAATCTTTTTCATTCGTTGTAACTCTCTTTGCAAGGTAGGTACCAAAAACCGCTTTGGTAAAATATTCTGGTATATATAGCTCGATAACTTCCTGAAGTATTTTTTATTGCATCTTTTTGTATTCTAAGAGGTGTTTCATATTTTTGAACTATCTCTCTAACCAATCTTTCTATTCTTTTAAAAGGAGTTAAAGTACCAGTACTTCTCTGCAATCTATATATCTCAATTGCAACTCTTCTTTTCTTTTTCTGAAGGCTCTTCCTCGGTACCTTTGGTGGTGGTGGTGGTAGTGGTGGTGGTAACCTTTTTCTATTCTGCCCATATTTATATTTATTAATTCTATTAGAAATTGGAGAATCTGTCTTTGGAGTCTTCGTATTTATTAAATAAAATCACCAACAATAATTTTTATTTATTTTTATTTAGTTACAACAATTCACATCTAATCAATCTTTGTTCCATTTTACCTTTGGATAGTTAATAAGATTTAACGCAGCCAAATTAAATCATCCCAATTGAGAATTCCAAAATATACAATGTTATATAATAAGAAAAGGCTAATTCCATGAACCTCCTCTATCAATTTTGCAACTATTTGACTTTTTTTTTTTTATTATACTTGTGAATATAGTTAATATTGAAGGAGGTGGATGTTTAGAGGTGCCTTTATAATAGGCATTTGATAAAAAAATTATGAGAAATATATATTTTTTTAATCCAAGTTTTTTCAATTAAAAATTTGATATTATACAGTATATAGAGTAGATTATTGTAATTTTTTTTATTTAATAAAAATGAATGAAGATGAGATCTTATTAAATGAGTTACTTAATAACTTACCATCCCCTTTCTAATCCTGATTTTTATCCTATTATACCTACTACTACTACTACTGAAATTGTAACAACAATAGCAACTTTTACTACTACTACTACTACTTCTACAATAACAATTAATAATAATAATAATAATAATAATAATAATAATAATAATAAATTAGAAAATGATTTTAAAGAAGTACAATGAGAAGAATATATTAAAAAATAAATGGAATCGTAATTGATAAAACAAAAACTTTAGAATTATTAGAAAATACTATAACACTATTAAAAGAATTTTTGGTTACTTCTAATGCAAATATTGGATTAGAAAACCTCAGAATTTACATGTTGCTTCTCCTATTTTAAATAAAATAAATCCATGGAATAAAACAATTATAAAATGTGACTCTAGCTTTATCATTAAAGAATTTCGAGATGATATAATGAAAGAAGAAATTGAAGAGGAAGAGAAGACTGAACAACCTAAAGAAAAAGAAAATGAAAACATTTTCTGTATAGTTGATGAATTTAAAAATTAAAATCAAGCTTTGGAGGTGAATTAAACAAAACTCTTGATGTATTCATAAGTGAATGTTTAAATTCTGTAAAAGGAGTGTATGTAGATTTCATCAGTCTATGGGTAACACTTTAGCTAGAAGAATGTTTTATTGTATTCAAACCAATCTACAAATGCATAAATCTCTTAATTATAAAATGAAAATGATAAAAATATTCAGATATAAAATTGATGATTCAAATATTATTCAATTATTTACATGCTTCATCAGCCGGGAATGTATTATTCGTAGTCACAGTATTCAATTGGGAAATATATTAGGTTTTAGATGAAGATAATATTGTTATTCTTGAAAACGGTGGATTAACAATGAGAAATGTGTTTGATTTACTATCATTTATTATAGAGAAATGTTATCATAATTTACATAATAGAAATAATATAGAGAGTATTATAATAATAAGCAAGAAGTGGAAGGAGAATTTAAGAGAGTATGGAACAGTGAGTTCAAGGATTGTATGGGTGAGGATGAAAGTAGGTATACAAGCGTGGGCGAGTGTATGTGTGTATGCCCCGACAGAGGATCGAGTGGCAAGAGTGAAAGATGAGTTTTGGGCGAGAGTAGAAGCATGTATGGACAAGTTTGAGAGGAGCAAGAGAGTGCTGTTGACTGGAGACATGAATGGCAAAGTTGGGAATATACAAGTGGATGGAATGGTTGGTCAGTGGGGTGTGCCAGCTGAAGTAGATGGGAATGGTAGTGCTTTGGTGGACATCTGTGCTTGTAAGGGGTTGGCAATAGCCAACACCTACTTTCGTCATAAGATGATCCACCAGTATACATAGAGAGTAATGAGGAGGATCGATGGTGAACTTGTTGAACGAAAGGCAATGATAGACTACGTGTGTGTGGATGAGCGAATGAGAAGACAAGTGTTAGATGCAAGAGTGTGGAGAGGGTGGGGGAACGGAGTCTCGGACCACCACTTAGTGATGGCCAAGGTAGAGCTGCAAAGAAAGTGGTTGAGGAGACGAAGGGAAAGACAAGAGGAAGCAGCTCCTGTGAGAAGAGTGGAGAAATTGCAAGACAGTGAGAAACTGACAGACAATAAGAGCATAGTGGAAGAAAGATTGGGAAGGTATGAGCTAGAGCAAATGGAAGGGGTGGAAGACGTGTGTAAGATATTCACGGAAGAGATAGGCGCAGCGTGTGACGTGGTTTATGGAGTGAGGAGGAGATGCAAGGGTGTGCAAGGGACAGCATGGTGTAATGATGAGGTGAAACGAGCTGTGGAACAAAAGAAGAAGGCATATAGTGAATGGTTAGCAAGTAGAGGTAGGGGAGAAGATGAGAGAAGAGAGAGGTAAATGTGAGCATGAGAAGGGAGGTTAAGAGACTGGTGAAGGAGAGTAAGAAGAAAGTGGATGAAGAGTTTGGGAGGAATCTGAGTGTGAAATGGAGGGGGAATAAGAAATTGTTTTGGAAGGAGGTAAGGAAAGAAAGGCAGTGTGAAAGGGGAAATAGTAGGGGAGTGAAATATAGAAATAATACAGTAGATTGTTGGTGGAGAAGAGAGAGAAATTGAGGAGATGGAAGGAGCACTTTGAGGATTTGTTGAATGTAGAGAGTGAGAGCAGTGCGAGTATAAGTGGTTGGGGAATGGCTGGGAGAAGAAGAGATGAGAGGAGGAAGGAAGAGATCAGTAGGGCGGAAATAATGGAAACGATGAAGATTAAGTTGGGAAAGGCTCCAGGAATTGATGAAGTGTGCAGTGTAATGCTTAGGTATGGGGGTGAGATTGTTGTTGAGTGGATATTGAAGTTGTGTAGATTGGCTTGGGAAGAGGGAAGGGTTCCAGAGGACTGGAAATCAGGTATAATTGTTCCTTTATACAAAGGAAAAGGGGAGAGAGAAGTATGTGGCAACCATAAGGGTATTTGCCTTCTTAGTGTGACTGGAAAAATATATGGTAGAATACTCATTGATAGGGCTAGGCATATGACAGAGGAGATAGATGGAGAAGAACAAGGAGGATTTAGGAAGGGAAAAGGGTGTGTAGATCAGATATTTGTTCTAAGATGTTTAGTGGAGAAGTATCTAGAGAAGGGAAGGAAAGTGTATGCTGCCTTCATGGACTTGGAGAAAGCTTATGACAGAATAGATAGGCAAGGTATGTGGAAGGTATTAAGAATAAATGGGGTGGAGGGGAAATTGTTGAGTGCTGTGCAGAGTATGTACGAGGGAGCTAGGGCTATGGTGCGAGTGGATGGTGAGCTGAGTGAGTTCTTTGATCTCAGTGTGGGACTGAAACAGGGTTGTGTGATGTCTCCATGGCTGTTAAATATATACGTGGATGGGGTTGTAAAGGAGGTGCAGGGTAGGGCAGTGGATGTGGGGGTGGCTCTAATGAATGAGGGTGGGATTCGGATGATTCCTGTGTTGCTGTTTGCTGATGATAAGTATTGTTGAGTGAAGATGAATGGGAGTTGCAAGGTTTGGTGAATGAATTTGGGACAGTGTGTAGGAGGAGGAATTTGAAAGTTAATGTAAACAAGAGTAAAGTTATGGTGTTTGAGAGGAATGAAGGCACAGAGTGTGCAGTGAGGTTGGATGGTGAGGAAATGGAGAATGTGAGTGCATTCAAGTACTTGGGTAGTGTGATGAGTAAGGATGGAACTTTGGGGGATGAAGTGCTTGAAAGGGTACAGCAGGGAAGGAAGGTTGTTGGTACACTGAAAGCAGTGATGAGCAATAAGGAGTTGAGTATGGAAGTTAAGAAGTCACTGCATGATGGTATTGTGATCCCTACCCTGACGTATGGAAGCAAGGCGTGGACCTTGCAAGAGGAGAACAAGTCAAGAGTGAGAGCAGTGGAAATGAGTTACTTGAGAGGAGCATGTGGAATGAAGAAGTGAAGGAACGTTGTGGGGTAGATGTGGATGTGGTTGAGAAGATTAGGTGAAATACACTGAAGTGGTTTGGACATGTGAAGAGAATGGAGAATGAAAGACTGACTAAGAGGGTGTATGTAGGTGAGGTGGAGGGAGGGAGAGGGAGGGGTAGACCGAGGATGAGGTGGAGGGATGGAGTTGAGAGGTATATGAGGGGGGAGTGAGTTAGGGGGAGGGTAGTCAAATGGTGGGTGACAGAGCGACTTGGAGGCGTTTTGTCTGCTGCCACCCTTTGCGGGATTAGGTCGTCGGGCTATAGATAGATTATAATTAAAGATAAAAATTGTATTGAAGAAGATAAAGAGGAAAAAAATCAGGAGGTAAAAGAAAAAAAGCTTTTAAATATAACCCCAGTAACAAATATAGGAAGAAAATTGATGAAAAAGATCTTAAACTGTTTATAAGAAAATCAAAACAGTTACCAGAGAAATTTATGAAAATGTAGAGAATAAATGTAATATAAAAAAATTTGTTGATACACTTCTCAAAGCATCTACTAATATGAATTTTCATATTAATACCATATTAGATAAAAATAAAGAAACATTTACTATATCGAAGTGTTTCTCGTAAACTGTTTTCCAGTGTTGATTCATTAATGAAAATGGATCAATCCAAAAAGAATAAAAATAAATCTTACTTTTGTTCTCATGAAAATATGGTAAATTATTCTTTATCATAAAAAAATATTATTCAACTTTTTACCATATTACATAGTTGGGATTACATTACTCGAGAGTATGCAAGTGCTGTATTATGTTTAATATATAATGATAAGGAAAATTGTATGCTTCAACCTTTGAGAGAAGTAGGATTAACAGTTGAGGATATTTTACAGATGTTTACCTTCCTTCTGGAAATGAATACGAGTAATTTTGGGGAAAAAAAAATATATAAAAACGTCAAATATCTTTGATGGAAAATTTTTACTTTCTTTTGAAACAGATCTTAATTCATATGAACATTTTTTTCAATGGATAGAAACATTACCATGTCTATCTATCTATCTATTGCCAGACGCCTCAATCCCGTTTGGGGTGGCCACAAACAAATCGCCTTCAAGTCGCCCTGTCCCCCGCCATTTCACTGCCCTGTTCCCAACTCACACCCCCCTCTCTCATATACCTCTCCACCCCATCCCTCCATCTCATCCTCGGCCTCCCCCTCCCTCTTCCCCCCTCCACCTCACTCACATACACTCTCTTCGTCAGTCTTTCACCCTCCATCCTCTCCACATGGCCAAACCACCTCAGTGTGTTCCTCATAACATGTTTGTCTTCCAGGGGCCAGGGTGGCTAATGTGGTAGAAAAAATGTCAAATATCGTAAAGGAAAGTGGTGACAAACCCACTGTGTGCGTCAGTGTAGGAAGCAATGATATTAGTAGCCGTAAGAGTGAGGTACTGTGGAAAAGGTACAAGTTGATGTTAGAAAAGGTTAGGGAGAGGGGAGGAACCCCTGTAGTGCTTGGTGTTTTACCAAGGTGGCGGGTTGGAAGGGAATGGTTGAGCAGGGCAATAGGGCTTAATTGCCGCCTTGAAAGGTATTGCAAAGATAATGCAATACCTTTCATAGACAGCTGGGACCGGTTTTATGGACGGAGTGCCTTGTATAGTTGGGATGGGACTCATCTTAGCAGGCAGGGAGTTACTGTTTTAGCTGGAATGATAGATAGGGAGTTGGAGGGATTTTTTCGAGATTGAGAAGTAGGTATACAGGAAGATGTAGCAACTACACTCAGAAATCATTATTACCATGTTTGGATAGATGCATCAATACTTGCAAAATAAAGAACAAAAGTTCAACCAATAGTGTAGATACATCCACTCAGGCACCTCAAATTGAGCAGGCGATGATAGATGATAGAACAAGCGATGATAGAAGGGCGATAAGCGATAGTACAAAAAATTGTTATATTAGTAAAGTAGAGTTTCCCAGTTAGTAATAAAATAAATAACAGCAAATGCCAAGGTAGAGGCATAACTACTAGTAATAATCTGAAAGTGTACTACACAAACAGTCGGAGTTTACGTAATAAAATGGATGAACTGAGGGCTTTAATTTGTTCAGAGAAAATAGACATTGCCGTTATTAGTGAAACTTGGATGAATACAGACACTCGAGAATTTTTAGCAGAATATCAGATAAAAGGCTATAATATTTTTGTGTCAAACCGTCAGGGAAGAAAGGGGGGAGGGGTAGCTATTTATGTAAAGGATTCATTAAACTGTTACAATAAAGCAGACATTAAAGTAAATAGGGACACAGAAAGTGTCTGGGTTGAAATTAGTAACAATAGGGAGAAATTAGTCTTAGGAGCAATTTACAGATCTCCTAAATTAAGTAGAGCTGATAGTAAATACCTTTGGGAGGAAATTAGGAAAGCATCACAGTCCAGCTTAGTAATAATTGTAGGGGACCTTAATCTGCCAAGGATAGATTGGAGAAATCAGACAGGAGATGCAGAGTCAGAGGAATTTCTAGAGGTAGTACAGGATAATTTCCTTTATCAGTATATCAGGGAGCCCACCAGAGGTAATAATATACTAGATTTGGTTTTAGCTAATAAAGAAAATATCATTAGCGAAATAGAGGTTGGTGGACGACTTGGTAATAGCGATCATGAAGAAATTAAGTTCAAATTTATTTGGGATGTCTGTTCCACTGAAAATACCTCCACCGTTCCTAATTTTCGTCTAGGATATTTCGATGGCTTAAGAGCTTATTTTCGAACGGTATTCCACAGGGAGATTAGCTATTTGAGGGAATGTCAGGTCAGAGGGGAACCCCAGGTCATAGATCAGGCGCAGGAAACACCTGGGGATGTCCGTCAGGTGTCTGTGAAGGGGGAGGTGGTAGATAGGAATGTAGTCCACGTGACGGAAATTAACTCAGCTCCAGTACCAAGCAGACGTTCGACCAGTGAGAAGTATAACGAGTTAATAAATATAATACACGGAGGCCAAGATAGATATATTCCTTCAAAACCGTTTAGAACTAATAATTCAGAACCTAGATGGTTAAACAACAGATTAAAATCTCTCATAGGCCAAAGGAAAGGAATATATAGAAAAATAAAACGTGGAGAGGAACACTTACGTAACCGGTACACAATTTTAAATAGAGAAGTAAAGAGGGAGATAAGAAAAGCAAAGAGAAGTTATGAAATTAAGGTTGCCAGTGAATCAAAAGAAAACCCCAAGGGTTTTTATCAAATGTACCGAACGAAAAATAAAGATAGGATAGGACCACTCAGAACAGAATCAGGTGACATTACCAGTGAAGATAAAGAAATGTGCTCCATCCTAAATAATTATTTCATATCAGTATTCACCAAGGAAAATCTTAGCCTGGTCCCTCAAGCAGCAAATATTTACCATGAGAATACGGAAAATATTCTTAGTAAAATAACCATTAGTAAGGAGGACGTATTGAAAGAAATTAATAAGTTAAAACCTCAAAAATCGCCAGGTCCGGACGATATATATGCAAAAATTATAAAGGAAACCAAAGAAGAATTATGTCAGCCACTTTTAACGTTATTTAATGACTCATTAAGTTCAGGAGAAGTTCCAGAGGCGTGGAAAACCGCAAACGTAGTGCCCATCTTTAAAAAAGGGTGATAAATCAGCTGCGTCGAATTATCGTCCGATAAGTCTAACGTCAATAGTAGGAAAAATGTTAGAATCAATTTTGGCAAATAAGATTAGAGAACACTTAGAAAAATTTAATCTTATAAACGAAAGTCAGCACGGATTCAGGCAAGGACGATCCTGCCTCACAAGTTTGTTGTCATTCTACTTGGAGGTCTATGAGGCAGTAGATAGCGATAAAGCTTACGATGTTATTTATCTGGACTTTAGTAAAGCTTTTGATAGGGTCCCACACGAAAGGTTAGTTAGAAAGGTTCGAGCACACGGTATACACGGCGATATCTTAAAATGGATAGAATCCTGGCTGAAAGGACGAAAGCAGAGAGTATTAATAAATGGAACTAAGTCGGACTGGGGATTAGTAACTAGCGGTGTACCACAGGGTTCAGTACTCGGTCCCTTATTATTTATCATATATATAAATGATCTAGACTTAGGAGTCAATAGCAGCATCAGCAAATTTGCCGACGATACAAAAATAGGGCGTATCATTAACTCTACTGACGATTGCCATAACTTACAAAAAGACCTCGATACATTGTCGAAATGGTCTAAAACTTGGCAAATGGAATTTAACGTTGAAAAATGTAAAGTACTTAACGTAGGCAAGACCATTGGAGATACTAAATACAGCTTAGATAACAAAGAAATTAGCAAATCGGAATGCGAGAGAGATCTAGGAGTTATGATTAGTAACGACCTTAAACCAAGGCAACAGTGCATTCATGCGAGGAATAAAGCAAATAGAGTCCTAGGATTTATTTCGAGAAGCGTGAGCAATAGATCATCTAAAGTAATACTGCAACTTTATCTAGCATTAGTAAGGCCACATTTAGACTACGCAGTACAATTCTGGTGTCCTTACTATAGAATGGATATTAATTCGTTAGAAAATGTACAGAGAAGAATGACTAAAATGATACATGACGTCCGGAACCTGTCATATGAAGACAGACTGAAAAGACTAAGTCTGCATTCGCTAGAGAGGCGTAGAGTAAGGGGAGACTTAATTGAGGTGTTTAAGTGGATGAATGGTATAAATAAGGGAGATATTAGCAAGGTACTTAAAGTGAGCATACAGGATAGAACTAGAAATAATGGTTTCAAATTAGAAAAATTCCGTTTCAGTAAGGAAATCGGTAGAAATTGGTTTGGTAATAGAGTAGTAGACGAATGGAATAAGCTACCTAGTAAAGTAGTTGCTGCCTCTTCCATTGAGAGTTTCAAGCATAGGCTAGATAAGCATATGACAAATAAGGGGTAGATATAGGATATTTGATATAGAATAAAGAAAATCTTATAACCAATACTAATTCAAAAAATTTTTCTTTTCAGGTTACACTATGATAGTCTCTATTCTCCTTTCACACTTTCCTGTAAAATGTCCACGCCAGTTTTTCTATACGGCGAGGTGTTCTTTCTGACTTTTTCCTGCCGGCTTCGGCTGGAGGGTTTGGAGGGCGGGGGAGAGCCTTCTTCTTTGCTATCCTTATCTCATTCTAGTAGTTTAGTTACTCTTCTAGGAGCTGCCTAGCATGGGCCAACCGGCCTACTGCAGTTATCCTCTCTTCTTATGATCTTATAACGCTTCCTATCACATCCACATCTACACCACAACGCTCCTTTATATCCTCATTCGTCAGCCTGTCTCTCCACGTGACTTCCACTGCTCTCACTCTTGACTTGTGTCCTTCCAACAATGTCCAAGCTTCACTTCCGTACGTTAGAGTTGGTATCACAATACTGTCATGTAGTAAGTTTTTCACTTCCATGCTCACTTCCCTGTTTCTTATCACTGTTTTCAAGGAACCAGCAACCTTTCTTCCCTGCTGTACTCTTTCAAGCACTTCACCCTCCAAACCTCCATCCTCACTCATCACACTACCCAAATACTTAAACGTACTCACATTTTCCAATTCCTCACCATCTAACCTCGCTGTACATTCACTAACTTCACCTCTCTCAAAGACCATCACTTGACTCTTCCCTACATTCACCTTTAGGTTCCGTTTCTTACACACTCTCCCAAACTCATCCACCAAGCCTTGCAGCTCCCCTTCGTCTTCACTCAACAACACAGTATCATCTGCAAACAACAGTACAGGGAGTTTCCAAACACTATCCTCTCTCACCAGGGCCACTCCAACATCCACTACCCTACCTTGTACCTCTTTTATTACCCCATCTATGTACAGATTGAACAACCATGGAGACATGACACATCCCTGTTTCAAACCAACTTTCAAAGAGAAAAATTCACTTAGTTCACCATCCACACGCACTGCAGCCTTCGCACCATCGTACATACTCTTCACAGCATTCAACAACTTCCCATCTACTCCATATATTCTTAACACTTTCCACAATCCTTGTCTATCCACCCTGTCATATGCTTTCTCCAAATCCATGAAAGCCACAAACAACTTCTTTCCCTTCTCTAGAAACTTTTCCACTAAAGATCTAAGAATGAATATTTGATCTACACAACCTCTTCCCTTCCTAAAGCCTCCCTGTTCCTTCTCTAACTCTGTCAATAAGTATCCTACCATACACTTTTCCTATTATATTAAGAAGACAAATGCCCCTATGATTACCACACACTTCTTTTTCCCTTTTTCCTTTGTACAAGGGAATAATTATACCTGACTTCCAATCCTCCGGCACTCTACCTTCCTCCCAGGCCAATCTGCACATCTTCCACATCCATTCTACTACTATCTCTCCCCCATGCTTCAGCATTTCACCACACACTCCATCAATTCCTGGGGCTTTCCCCGATTTAACTTTCTTCATTGCTTCCACAACTTCTATCCTACTGATTTCTTCCTGTCTACTCACCTCCCTCCTTCTCCCAGCCATTCCCCAGCCACTTATATTCGCATTACTTCCATCCTTTATGTTCAACAATTCCTTAAAGTGTTCTCTCCATCTGCTCACTTTTTCCCCCTTCTCCACTAATAATCTACCATTTTTATCTTTCACTCCCCTGCTAACTTCACTTCCACCCTGTCTTACTCTTTTCACCTCCTTCCAGATCATTTTCTTACAGTCCCTCCACTTTACACTCAAATTCCTTCCAAATTCCTCATCTACTCTCTTCTTATACTCTCTTACTAATGTTTTCACCTCTCCCTTTCTTTCTACATATAACTCTCTCTTCCGCCTCTCAACTTCTTCCACGCCCCCATTTCTCATCCATTCATTGTATGCTTTCTTCTTTTGTGCCACAGCCTGTTTCACCTCTTCAGTCCACCACGCTGTTCCTTGCACCCCCCTCCGTCTTCTCTTCCTTCCACACACCACATCACATGCTGCACATATTTCTTCTGTAAATATCCTACACACACCTTCCACGTCTCCCATCTGCTCCAGTTCATATTTGCCCAATCGTTCCTCCACTTCTCTCTTATACTCTGCCTTTTTCTCATCCTCTTGTAACCTTTCCACTCTCCTTGCAACTACTCCTTCCTCTTGTCTTTCCCTTCTTCTATTCCTCCATTTTACTTGAATCCTAATTCTGGCCACCAACAAGTAGTGGTCAGAAAGTCCACTCCACCAGACTCTATAAGCTCTTGCATCCATTACACAACTTCACAACCTTTCATCCACACACACATAATCAATCATTGCCTTCCTTTCATTCAGTTCACCACTCACCCTTCTCATCACTCGCCATGTATACCTGTGGATCATTTTATGTCTGAAGAGGGTACTGGCTATCACCAACCCCCTTCCAGCACAAATGTCCACTAACGCACTCCCATTCTCATCTATCTCAGCAGGCACACCCCACTCACCAACTATTCCATCCACCTTCACATTCTCAACTTTACCATTCATATCACCAATCAAAAAACACTCTCTCATTCCTTCCAAACTTTTCCATGCACACTTCTACATATGTCCAGAACTCTTCTCTCACTCTTCTAGCACGATCTTGCATTGGCGCATACACACACACAATCGCCCATATTTGTATTCCAACTTTCAACTTTACCCACAGAATCCTTGACCCAACTGATCCATACTGTCTTATGCTCTTCTTCCATCTTTTACTCACAAGTATACATACTCCTTCCTTTGCCCTCTCATTCTCACCTACTCCTGCACATACACCCCATCCATACTCCCATTCTCTCACACTTTCTCCTCTCCATTTTGTTTCAGTTATTCCACATACATCCACTTTCGCACCCTCAAGCACCTGGACAATCTCTCTCTCTTTCACTTCATCATTCGCTCCCCTTACATTCCACGTTCCAATAAGCATGTCCTTTGTCCGGTCCTTGGTCGTCATCGTTTGGTCAGTCCTTGTGCGAGACTTATTGTTTGTTTTTTTAGTTAGTTGTTTTCTGGGGAGGGGCACTAACCCTCCGCCGACCCTTTTAGTCGCCTTTTACGACAAGCAGGGGTACTGGGGGAGTATTCTTGAAAACCCCCCCTACCCCCAGGGGGTTCTTTCTTTAACTCTGTCAATAAGTATCCTACCATACACTTTTCCTATTGTACTAAGAAGGCAAATACCCCTATGATTACCACACACTTCTTTTTCCCCTTTTCCTTTGTACTAGGGAATAATTATACCTGACTTCCAATCCTCCGGCACTCTACCTTCCTCCCAGGCCAATCTGCACATTTTCCACATTCATTCTACTACTCTCTCTCCTCATTGCTTCAGCATTTCACCACACACTCCATCAATTCCTGGGGCTTTCCCCGATTTAACTTTCTTCATTGCTTCCACAACTTCTATCCTTCTGATTTCTTCCTGTCTTCTCACCTCCCTCCTTCTCCGAGCCATTCCCCAGCCACTTATACTCGCATTACTTCCATCCTTTATGTTCAACAATTCCTTAAAGTGTTCTCTCCATCTGCTCACTTTTTCTCCCTTCTCCACTAGTAATCTACCATTTTTATCTTTCACTCCCCTGCTAACTTCACTTCCACCCTGTCTTACTCTTTTCACCTCCTTCCAGAACATTTTCTTACAGTCCCTCCACTTTACACTCAAATTCCTTCCAAATTCCTCATCCACTCTCTTCTTACTCTCTCTTACTAATCTTTTCACCTCTCTCTTTCTTTCTACATAATTTATAACTCTCTCTTCCGCCTCTCAATTTATTCCACGGCCCTATTTCTCATCCATTCATTGTATGCTTTCTTCTTTTGTGCCACAGCCTGTCTCACCTCTTCAGTCCACCATGCTGTTCCTTGCACCCCCCTCCGTCTTGTCTTCCTTCCACACACCACATCACATGCTGCACATATTTCTTCTGTAAATATCCTACACACACCTTCCACGTCTCCCATCTGCTCCAGTTCATATTTGCCCAATCGTTCCTCCACTTCTCTCTTATACTCTGCCTTTTTCTCATCCTCTTGTAACCTTTCCACTCTCCTTGCAACTACTCCTTCCTCTCGTCTTTCCCTTCATCTATTCCTCCATCTTACTTGAATCCTAATTCTGGCCAGCACCAAGTAGTGGTCAGAAAGTCCACTCCCCCAACCTCTATAAGCTCTTGCATCCATTATACAACTTCGCATCCTTTCATCCACACACACATAATCAATCATCGCCTTCCTTTCATTCAGTTCACCACCCACCCTTCTCATCACTCACAATGTATACCTGTGGATCATTTTATGCCTGAAGAGGGTATTGGCTATCACCAACCCCCTCCCAGGACAAATGTCCACTAATGCACTCCCATTCTCATCCATCTCAGCAGGTACAGCCCACTCACCAACTATTCCATCCACTTTCACATTCCCAACTTTACCATTCATATCACCGATCAAAATCACTCTCTCATTCCTTCCAAACTTTTCCATGCACACTTCTACATTTGTCCAAAACTTTTCTCTCAGTCTTTTAGCACGATCTTGCGTTGGTGCATACACACACACAATCGCCCACATTTGTATTTACATGCATAGCTCCTACTCATACTCATTTATTTCCACAGTATTGAGTTGGAAATTCGACGTTCTATGCTGAAGTTTGGCTGTGACTACAGCTGTTAACCACCACATGCACCAGGCCATGGAATTTCCTGAGTAATATCGTCTATCAACACAACCCTAGAATTATCAAGAGATCTTCAATCAACCCTGCATTTTTCTTCCGAGATCGACAGTTGCATCGACATGCCTCTATGATCTGTATCAAGTGTGTGAAATTATACTTACTCATTTCTTCTCAGTGCTAAAATTAGGTCTATTCAACTCCTTTACTTATTTCTATATATACACTTATACATTCACTATCTATCATTTATTACAACTCACTTACTCATCTATTTAGTTAGGACATAAACAAAAGGCGTATTTCATAACACCATACCTTAATGACAAGGATATTTTCGCCACATCTGTTAATACCAGATGATAAACAATAAGCTCCCACAGCGGATCCACAATTAGGAGAGCACCAAGGCAACACACTCATTGTACAAAACTCAACACAAACTAAAGATCAAGAAACAAATACGTCAGTTCTAGATGATGAGTGGGAAACCCCCTCTGACGTAGCACACATATGACAATATACTTAACAGGGCTCACCGTTCAGGCCGAACCTATTCCACCATTCCCTCACACAACGATAAACAAGTCCAAGTTAAATTAACAGAGCAAACAGTGAAAATGAACAACGCAACAAATAACGTGGATCAAACATCCCCACCTCATGTTTATGTTTACCATGAAGATAAAATTGCCCCAAAATTCTCTGGCACAGAAAAAGATCGTATTGACGTCATTTCATTGGTCAGTCAGTGCGAACAAATCTTTATTAAACGACACATACTAGATGAACAAGAGAAAATTGCCATTTTTTCATCTTGCATAAGCCAGGAAAGATGTCCAGCAAGCAATTTACTAAGATCATATAAGCTCCTCAAGGCTAAGACATATGATGAATTTAAAACTGAATTTTTGAAGAAATTTTCAGGAGGTATGAACTTCTTGCCAGGTATAATTCCAGAATTACATAAGATTGTAGATCTTGTAAGGGAGCACACTATAAACCGTGTGCTCAGTGAAATAACTGCTGATGTCTCCACAATCAAAAGAACATTATTAGTTACTTTGGAAAACTCAGACTGGATAACAGATGATGGAAAGATGTCCCCAGACCTCGTCGTGGACATCAATGGTTATGTAGCTGCCTTGTCTAAATTACCTGATAGGACCCTTAAGATCGCCAAGACGATCGCGTACACCCCAGGTATGTGCTTACTAGACTTAATGAACGAGGTAGAGATTAAGTTTTCGTGTAGCCCGAGCAGATCTCGCGCCACAAACAACACTACATACGGGAGGTCACCTCGTAGATCACAGTCAAGGGATAGGTCCATTCTATGTCATTATTGTGCAAAACCAGGACACACAAGGTATGAATGCTTTATCAAAGCAAAAGAGGATAGACAAAAGACACAAGGATTTGGTCCTTACTGTAGGCATCATAGATACCAATGGCACTGGACCAGTGACTGCAAAACAGTAGAAAAAATTGTGTCTATGTTCAAATCGGGGGAAGACCAAGTCATGACAAAAAACGAACAAACGTAAAGAAAAACAAGTCTAAAATTCACATAGGAGGCATGTTGGGAAATGAGTGTATCTTGATACCAGCTGTATGTGAGGATCAAAACGTTTCCTTATTTTTAGACACAGGCTCTCTAGTGAACTTAATAACACAAGAAGAAATAAATAGAATTTTTAAAAATAAGAAGAAAGTAACTTTTCTGGAAGAAGCTGATTCAGATTTATATACAGTACAGTAGATGGAGAAAAAAAATCACAGTAAAAGGTATGATAAGGTTAAATATCAGTTTCACAGAGACTACAAGACCATTCTCTGCATTTTTCTATATCGTTGAAAACTTAGCAATTAAAGTTCATATGTTACTGGGCTTAAGATGCATGAGAGCAGAAAACATAACTTTACTCCCACAAATGAATGGAATAGACTTTGACAATGAATTCATAGAGGAAATACCATCAGAGCCCTCACCGATTAGTAAAAGAGAACCAAAAAGAATTGGTAATATTAAAAGCTTAAACAAACATACACAAACAGATGAGTGTATAGATCCACTCACACCACCAGCCCCAGCCTCCTTAATTAGAGACCCAGGTAACAGTACTGATTTATCAGTTTTTCCCGCCCATCTCACCAATGATTTAGTTATACCACCTAATTCCTATATGAAAGTTACCATAAAGAGCAAATTACGGAATAGTACTGTTCTTGTCTTAGAATAATTATGTAAAGGGATTGTCAGTAGAAAACACATTATGTCAGAAGAACGACGAAGGGCAAACTCAGATATTCATAATTAATCACATGAATGGGGAAGTATAGTTGAAAAATGGGACTTGCATAGTTAATACTGAAAAACGTTCCGCCCCTGTGAAGAAAATAGTTATAGCTGGAGTAACAAGTGAGATAAAATCTACGGATAGAGAAAGCATAAAAGAGAATTTAATTCACTCAGGAGAATTTGATGAAGAAAATGATTTGTTAACACTGCTGGAAAAACACAGGGACACCGTAGCATTACCCGGAGAACAATTAGGGTGTACTAACTTAATTAATCACATGATTAATGTGCACCCAGAAACACCACCAATTTTCGTACCAACCTACCGCATCCCACAATCTCAACGTACACTTGCAAATCAATATGTCGATGAAATGTTAAAACTTGGAATTATTGAACCTTCAGTCTCCCCGTGGAATGCCCCATTATTCTTCGTGCCCAAACGAAATGGAGAAATGCGTGCGGTAGTAGATTACCGTAAAGTAAACAATCACACAATCCCAGACCGATTTCCCATGCCATTACTAAGCGATGTTCTACAGAATATTGGACCGGAAAATAATATATTTTCCACAATCGATCTATTAAATGGCTATTACCAAATACCTGTTGAACAGGAGTCACGTAAATACACAACCTTTTCCACAAATAGAGGACATTACCAATTTACAAGGATGCCAATGGGACTGAGGACAGCCCCAGGCACATTCCAGCGTCTTATGAATTACGTATTGTTCAGAATTTTAGGACAAGGAATATTTGTTTAACTTGACGATATTATAATCGCAACGAAAAATATTACAGAACATCTCAAGAAATTAGACTTACTCTTACAAAAACTTAGTGATGCTGGTTTGAAAATGAAGCTTTCTAAATGCAAATTTTGCTTTAAAGAAATTAATTTCTTAGGCCACAAATTAAGTTCTAATGGTATTCACACCACTGATAACAAAATACAGGCAGTGAGAGATTTTCCTGAACCCACTACGACTGACGAAGTTAGACAATTTTTAGGTCTAGCTGCGTAATATAGGTCATTCGTACCACAATTCTCTCATATAGCCTTTCCTCTATTCCAGCTACTCAAAACAGATGCTATATTCCAATGGGAAGAACAAAAAAGGGCATTTAACAATCTACAAATTAAACTAACAAATGCACCTTGTTTGGCATATCCGGATTTCACAAAATCATTTCTTATTTGTACAGACGCATCAGTTAAAGGATTAGGGGCTGTACTGATGCAGGAAGATAAAAGAGGAAAGAATCAACCAATTGCATTTGCCAGCAGACAAACAAAAGGTGCAGAGAAAAATTATTGACTACAGACTTAGAGGCACTTGCAGTGGTTTTTGCATTACAAAAGTTTCGAGATTTGGTATATGGTTACGAAATACACTTATTCACCGACCATAACCACTAGTGGGTATGTTTAAAGAAAAACTCCTTTCTGGGAGGAGAGCAAGATGGAAATGTACAGTTGAAAACTACAATGTACAAATTCATTATATACAAGGTAAAATGAACATAGTAGCTGACGCATTATCTAGGAACCCGAACACAATTCAGGTCGTGGCATTAGATCTCAAAGGAAATATCCCAAACCACGATGATATCGCAAAAGCACAAAGACTTGACCCAATATGGTCTAAAGTTATATACAAGTTAGAAAGTGGAGATGACATACAATTACCCAAACTGCATGTACCACTCGAACAATTCACAATAGTCAATAATACTTTATACAATATCAACCCGAAACAACCAAAACGCCAAAGAAATACTAACCAGTAGGTAGTACATAATGACATGATACCCCAAGTATTATGAACGACACACGATATCCCACATGCAGGACATCCTGGAAAGGATAAGACATTCAAACAAGCCCAGCTGTTATATTACTGGCCATCATTACGAAAAGATATAAACAATCATATAGACAGATGCGAATCATGTGCAAAACACAAAGGATACCTAATCACACCTGCACCGCTGGGTAATTACCCTGTACCACATCAACCATGGGACGTTGTCGCTGTTGATTTAATCAAGATGCCATTATCATACAATAATAACCATACAATAATTCGTAGCAACGGATCATTTATCTCATTATGTCATTTTAGCTCCAGTTAAAGATAAAACAGCAGAGACAGTAGCAAAGGCAATAACAGATAATGTAATATAATAATTGATAATGGAGGAGTAGAAGCCTCAATTAATGGATCTATAAATAAATCCGTAGGTGGCACACCACATTTCATTATATATGGGACGGATAAAAAACTACCATATGAGCTCCTAGAAGGTGACAGTCTGCCCATATACAATTACGATGATTACTCTAAACTCCGTTTACGTGAATTCCAGGACATACACAAAAGAGACAAAAAACAATTAACGATGTCCAAGGAAGAAATGACGGAGGCATTTAACAAGAAGGCAAAAGATTCACCTATCAGCTTAGGAGACATTGTTTACGGTATCATTCATACGAGAGGCAATAAATTATCCCCAAAATTTGAGGGCCCATACAGAGTAATTAACATAAAAGCAAACAAAGTTTTAATTAAGTCACTGTCTAGTGGCGAAGAGAAACAAGTTCATATTGACCATTTCAAGCGAGTTTCAAGGGAATTATCCAATAATTATTCAGCATCGGATGCAACCGAACAAGCGAACGTAACTCAAGAAACCAAGCAAGAAAACAACAATGATTACAAAAAGAAATTAAGGTCATATGCCAAACAATCAATCATAGGTGCAACTGTTCCCATAAAATCTACAGTACATCATTTACGAGAATTAAATATCGATTTAAACTCCTTCTATAAATGAAATAACAATCAGCCGTAACGCACATCATCACTATCATCGACCGCACCATGACCATATTAGGATATTAATAGATTTTTTTGTCGGTAGGTAGCGATGAAGGGACTTATGGTATAGATTCTCCTCTTCATAGCAAGAGGATATTGCGCACTTAGACCCCCAACACATAGTACGGCAAGGATGCCTCATAGCTCCAACGGCCACGACTTCAATCGTAAAAGACGTCATGAGTACTGAACTAAGTCTGGATTACTTGTATGAATTACCTTCTTATCTAGAAAATTTCGCAAGACCAATGCGAACCCTGGACTTCATGATAGGAGGCTATGTTTCACAAGCACATAACACAAAGGAAGTGGATGAAATAGTGAAGATAGCGAAATGGAAAATAGAACAGGCTGTCAACTACGCTCATCACGATCCAAGATTTCTCATCTCATGGAACGGAGGTATTGAGCAACAAGAACATCACACGTACTCGCCAAAAGCGCGGTTTGTTCGACCTGGGTGGCGCAGTTCTTGGGAACATCTTTGGATTGGCTACAGAGGAAGACCTTAAAGAAATAAACAACAAATTTAATAAAATAGCTCAGGTACTAACATACCAAGATAAATTCATCACAGGACATAACTCAGCAATGAAGACAATTGTGAAAAATCTGAAAAAGGCAGAAAACATAGCTCTCGAAAGTATAGATAAAATAAATGAAATGGAAGGAAACATTACACTTTTCCAACACTTCTCCATCATCACAGAACATATTGACACGATTCTACTACAATTAGACAACACTAGAGTTCGTTACAGGGCACTTATGCAAGGAATTTCGAATGCTGGTGATGGCAAGATCATAACTGACTTACTTCCAGTTCATGAGCTAGGTCAGATAATTAGTCAAGGCATACATGGACATAAATTGAAGCCTTTGTTCCGAAGTAGGGAAGTCATGCAATTTTATCCATATTTAGAAGCAACACTAACACCAACATCAGTAGTAGTTCATGTACCATTCATAACTGAAGACCTGTTCACAGTATACCAAATACACCCCTTCCCTTCTATAAATAATAACACTTTGGTCATCATCAAAATCAACACAGACACCGAACTCATCATGGTCTCCAAGAGACGGAACACTGTCACTTTCGCAAGTGAATCAACGATTGAACAAAAGTGCCGCACAGCCTTACATGCTGTTCATCTTTGTCCTGCGTTCATTTTCACGTTTCAGCCTACTGATACAGTCCCTTGTGAAATGGCTATCATCAGAAAAAACAATATGCATCATCATTGTAACTTCGCTATTGCTCCAGATAAGCTTGTACACCATCAACGCATCGGACACTCACAGTTTTTTTTATTTCACTCATAACACATCAGTTTACATAGTCTGTCCAGATATACCACCATCTCATACTTCAGCCTCAGGATTACACATAGCACCAGACTACTGTGTGGTATTCACACCATCCATGTCCACTTTATCCACCATCAATCACTACGCCATCCTCAATCATACACACAAACATTTCCACCCACTGCCTGATATGGACTTAAACATGAGCACATGTATTAAGTTGACTTCACCTAAGTTTGAAACTATGCAACTGATCAATGAAACAATGAAGCCCTGGGAAGATTTGAGTTTGAGTATGTTCAACCCATATTATGTGTATAGCCCAGCACCTACTGTCTTTATAATCTTCTGCATTGTATTTGCAGTACTGCTGTTTGCAGTGCACTGAATGCATGCAAGAATTGCAAATTTGGAGTCAGTATTTAGTGGGGGGAGAATTAACATCCAAGTTAACCCCCCTGAATGAAGTGTACATATTCTGTATATAGTATTAATCATATATATATATATATATATATATATATATATATATATATATATATATATATATATATATATATATATATATATATATATATATATACAAAGAAGAATGACCCATGATATAGAAGTATGCTATACCAGTAGCATTATCTTTAAATGAAATATTAATAGCTCTTACCATAATCTTATTTTTAAACTTTTTTTTTCTTGCATGTATGCATTTTACTACGATAACCAATTTTCAAACTGTATTACAGTTAAATAGTTTAACTTTAGTGCATTTATTCAAATATGTATTCAACTTGTTTAAAACGTAATATTACTAGATCTTTGCAATTTACCTTGAATATTATATGTATAGAATATTATAATCAATATTATGTACTAATAGATTAGCATATGTCAATGATAATAACTGTCGGAGGATCTCCAGCGCGTGACCGAGCAGTGTCAGGACTCCATATTATAAATACAGTTAATTATAGAAAACATGATAGATAGATAGACAGATAGACAGACAGAGCACCACGCAAGCCTGGGAACGGGATATGAGCTTGCAAGTGTAAGTGAGGAAATGTTGACAATGCACCAGAAGCAGCAAGTCAGGGGATGAGATAGGTAGTGTGTCAGCGAGAGAAGCATACGAACAATGCCTAGTGACCATACACACACAAACACACATACTCACACACAGGCTTCTAGAACATTTCAACAACAGCATAACACACGTGACACGACCCCTGCTACACCAGAATTTAGGAAGCAGAGCTCAGAAGGAGGTTAGCTATAGAACCGACAGGTAGTGAAGAGAGTGAACAAGAAGAGGGGTCCAACTAGACTTACTTAGTATATTAAGTCTCTGTAATACATACGCTGCTCGACTTAAGACTTTCTCTGAAGATAATAAATCAAGATCAACTCCCTGTGTTTCATCTTTAACTCCTACTGCTCTTCAATTATCAAAATAATAATAAAAACTCAAGACTCACCTATTACGAGAATAGAGAGTCACAGGAGGCGAAGTAGGCCAAGGAAAAGGTGGAGCGATATGGTGGATGAATGTGTGAGGAAGAGAGGTTTGGAAGTCGGTGAGGCTAGGGAACTGACAGGAGATCGAGCTGGTTGGATGAATCTTGTGAGGAGAAGTGCATGATCAGGGATTTTTGGCACCCCTTTTTAACGTGGCAGCGTCTGGATTGACTCTGTCGGATACGATTATGTGAAGCTACAGAACGTGGTGAATGTTTTTGGCATATCCGATAGAGCCAGGATTCCGGGGGCTTGACTGATGAATGAATGGTAATGTGGACCATTAGATTGGGCAATTTTGGGTTGTCTGGACATTGCTACTCCTCACCCTGCCCTTGGGTGGGAAAGGAGGTCCGGATGATGATGATGATGATGATGATTGCCATTATTACAATTATTGTTGTTGTTGTTGTTGCTGTTGATGTATGCCACTAGCCACTTCACGACTACTATCTACATTCCACGTCAATCAACACCGAGTCCTCCACATGACCCCCACCAAACACACAACCACCACCACTCAATACGAGTAATACTCCACCACATGTCTCAGTTTCTTACCAACTCCCTCACCTTCTCCCTCCCCCCACCCTCACACCACCGTCACTTCTCCATTCAGCACCCCAGTCTCCCTATGTATCATTATCACCATCACCATCTCGCTGTCTTTCACTGTCACCACCACCTTCTCTTCTCCACCTTGTACCATTATCTCCCCTCCCCTCATCACCACCATCTCACCCTAGTCCCTACGTCAATCACCACCACCATCTCCCGCTGCATCACTCACCAAAACCATCTCCCCCTCCATCTCTACCACCATAAAAATCACCCTTACCATCACTCTCATCACCATTATCTCTCCCTCCCTCACTTTCACCACATCATCTACCCCTCCATCACTGTCACCATCACCATCTCCTCCTGCATCATTATCACCAACACCATCTCCCCTTCCATCACTGTCACCACCACCTACCCCACACAACCTTTCCTAAACAGTCTAAGACCCACCACGCACCACTCCACCCCTAACTTCCACCACCACTAACTTCCACCACCTCCAACTTCCACCACCTCTAACTTCCACCACTTCTAACTTCCACCACCTCGAACTTTCACCACGTCCAACTTCCACCACTTTCAACTTCCACCACCACTAACTTCTACCACCTCTAACTTCCACCATCTCGAACTTTCACGACCTCTAACTTCCACCACTACGAACTTCCACCACCTCCAACTTCCACCACCACTAATTTCACCACTACCACCACCTTACACAAATTCACTACCACCACTACTACCTTTCATCACCCTCGCTAATTTTCACCACCACCTATAACCATCAACACTCCTACCACCACCACCATCCACCATTACCACTATTCACCACCACCACCACCACTAGAACCACCACTATCCACCATCGCCACCACCACCACCACCACCACCACTACCACCACCACCATCCAACATCGCCACCATCCACCACCACCACCACCACTACCACCACCACCATCCACCATCGCCACCATCCACCACCACCACCACCACTACCACCACCACCATCCACCATCGCCACCATCCACCACCACCACCACCACCACAATCTCCCTCCACACTTCTCCACAACCTCTCAGGTCTCTTCGGAGACCACCCAGATAATGTTCCGTAATGTTCCTTAACCAGAATGGCAGGAACGGTGCTTCAGTCTGGACGAGGACGCCAACATAGGCTTTACCATGACGAACAACTTTGCTGTGTATAGATGTGTTGCCTACAAACTGGACCGGGTAATACCTCTTGGTTCTGTCTGTCTCTGCTGGACTGTCGCTTTTTATTCAACATTATGTCTCCTAGATTATTATGTCTTTTTTTTTTTTTATCCCATGACTATTTTCTTCCACCTCTTGAATAATTTATTTGTTTCACTCATAACAACATTCTTTTACCAATGAGTACATTTTTATCCCATGCCAATAGTATCTTTTTATACCATAACTCCATAACTATATGCTTACCCAGTGACTGTTTTTTACCCCATGACTCTTTCTTTACGCCATGACTATTTTATTACCCAGTTACTTTTATCCCAAAACTATTTTATCTTTTAACCCCTTGACTTTTTTTTTTTTTTTTACCCTATAACATTTTCATTTTTCATCCCAAGACAATTTTTTTTTCAGTTTTGGAAAGAGTTCAGTCACCATCAAACTGGGCAGCATTATTTAAATTAGCTCTACCTGTAAAATTTGTGTTTTGTTGTACGTGTGATTTAATCCTGTCTCTTTAATTCTCTTTCCTAAACTGGATAAATATTGTTTAGGTATAAAAAAAAAAAATAATTGTACTGGAGAAAATTTCATCATTCACCATAAAGTATTTTAACTCCTTCAGTACAAGAAAAAAATCTTCTGTCAGGTTTCTCAATGCTCATTTTATATTAACTTGGCCTAAAATTATCACCTCTCCAGCTTGAGGAGTGACTTATAGCAACCGATTATGACCGGAATATGATGCTAGCCATGATGAAGTGCTATGGAGAGGATGTCTAGCCATAGCATTGTCTTTGTCTGCCACTGACCTTCGTGAAGTAACTGAAAAAGGACCAACATCTGGGCCAAGTTATGGTGAAAGGATTCTAGTGGTGATGGAATTTATTAAGGCTACAGTATATCTAACCCCGTTTAGTGCGGAAATCTCCCAACCTGCTAAATATCGTCTAAGTATAAGAAAAAGACATTTATTGAAACATTTATAATTCCGAAGATATTAATGGTGATATTTTAAGGACCATATACCTAATATGCTCATCCAGACATACTAACCTAATTACTTCAGTCTAATAACGTATATTATATGCTTTTCTTGCCAGGTCTAGACGGCCTTAGCGACCTCAAAATGGATTTTTCGAACAGCAACGTGTCAGGCGTTGGTCTGAAGTATCATTATGGTTTTTATTTTATTTTCATATGTTTTCATTTCCCTAACGGTTGCGTATTGCACCAAAGCTGAAAAACAAACGTTCATTACATTAAAAAGAAAATATGTTCATCATGGCTAATAACAGGTGAGAATTGCGCCCAATTGCTCCATTTTTTTTTTCTCGATATTAGCTCAAGAAATTTAGCACAATTCCTCCCCCTCTCCCTCCTATAGCCGTACTGTATTGCTGATAATTGCCAAACCCGTCTAGTGGCGGAGTCCAGCCTACTAATGCACTAGTCTATGAGTCACTTATTGTAACAAGGAGAGAACTGGGCCAGACTGGAGTTCACAAGGCGGCTCCAACAATCTTCCCTGTGTCTAACTGGATGCTAGGCGACATTTTTTATGGATGCTAGGCGACATTTTTTATGGATGCTAGGCAACATTTTTTAGTGATCTGGATCATATTCAGATAGATTCTTCAGTTGAAATTTTTAAATAAATACTTTAAGATTCGTTGTGAATAAGAAGATAAATTCTTGAAAAAATCTCCATAGGATCGTCTTCAGCCATTCTTGTTCCTTTCAAGGCCAAGAGTCCCAAAGTGTCAGGCAATACACAGCTTGGCTTTTCTAGCTGAGGGATGAGAGATACAGCCCCAGTGTACGTTTTATTATTAACCACATTATTTATGGTAAACACTTTTTATCATTTTTTTCCAGGATCAGTGGGATCGTTTCACAGCCTGCATCAATGGACTGGAATAATTAAGGACAAGAGTAACACCTTCAGTCCGATGATGTATTTTGCTGTGTATTCTCGTTGCCTTCAGACGATTTTATTCAGCTGAGGTTGACTTAGTTGTGACGGGGTTTATGGAGTATATGTTTAGCCCTGACATAAGAAATGGTTTAATCTGAGCTGAGGTGATTGTTTGAAGGTGGCTAGGATACACACACACACACACACACACACACACACACACACACACACACACACACACACACACATACACTCTCTTGCCATCTGGTAGACGGGAGTTCGCGCCTCGCTCAGGTTGCGAAAAGTTTCACTGACGAAGTGGGTGGCTACTGTCCCCCTTGAGCAAGGGGACGGGTGTGTGCGTGTGTGAAGGTCACAGCCTTGCCCTTAGATCGGACTATATGAGCTCTCAGCTCCCTTCCGGGAGGGCAAAAGCTGACGATCACGACCATCAAGTGATCCTGACCGACCCGGTGAATTACACACACACACACACACACACACACACACACACACACACACACACACACACAAACACACACACAGTACATCCGGATACGAGGTGCTGAAAATCGTCTCTTCCTGGGAGACCTTCAGTTGGATTCAACATAGTCCCCTGCACATCCACCCCTTCCCCTTCACTACCGCTAGGTCATATATTATTCTTGACATCTCCGGACGATTTTAATTATTGTGGGAAGGACGTGTCTTAAAGAAGGAATTAGAGAAAACTAAGATCTAACTCTCCTTCCGTTGAACAGTCTCTCCAAAAAGGATATAAAATCGTGTGGAAAGAGTAAGAGGAAATATGGATGACCTTTCTTTTGTGAAGTGGGTAAGGCAATAGGACAGTTGTTAGGTATATACAATTCTTTATTATTATAACCAACTTTTTGTTTCTTCTCTAAGTATATTGAATTAAGTAATTTTCTTACTTGCGTGCTTCCTCTTTGCTTATTATTAGATCTTAGCCCACCCTTTCCTTACGACGGAAGGAAAGAGTGAGGATGATAATGATAATGATGATTTGCCAGAATTGTATATTTAGCGACTGAAATGGAGGAAAGAATGGAGGTTGAATAACAACAACAACAACTACAACAACAACAACAACAACAATAATAATAATAATAATAATAATAATAATATGATGATGATGATGATGATGATGATGGTGATACTGATGAGGAGGAAGATGAGGATAAGGATGAATAATCCCCTGCACACACTACACAAACCTGTTAATTTCTTCATCCGCTCCTCTGTGTTACGTTCCAGCCAGAACTAAGTGATCACGTCCCTCAGTCTAATGGCATTCCATATTTCTAAACTTACTTTCGCTACTTTTAAACAATTTTATTCAACTGGTGGGGAGAAATAAGACTGGAAAGTGGTTAAGAAGACTGTTTACAATCCCTTCACTACAAATGGTGTCTCTAAAGTTAACAAAATTGCATAGATATTAACAAGAACCAAGTAAAAAAATTCGAGCTTACAATGAAGCATAAATGAACTAAAACCATGATAAATTTCTGGCCAAGGACACAGATAAGGTAAAATATAATGGTCTGTCGATTATCACCTTGAATTTGTGTGTGTGGCTGCTGCATTCTTCTGTTGCTTTGCTTGGAAGGTCCCTTTGTGCTTAATCAAATATAACACTATTGCAATGCTCTTGTGTGTATTATTTCCCTCACTGACTAAGGTTGTTATAAAAATTATTGTGAGAGCATACGTGGTCGCCCGTGTGTGTGTGTGTGTGTGTGTGTGTGTGCGTGTGTGTGTCTTTGTGTGATAAAACTTTTTGAGTTATATAGAATAATGAAGACATGTAATTCAAAATAAACATGAGGACCTAAAAACAAGGAAACCATGACTCGTACTGTGTTACTAAATTTGACGATGACACTGTGGGCAATTGTTCAGTTTTGGACAAAAATTTCTGATCCATACCTAAATGATACAGTGTCTAACCATTCTGTGTTGATGCTGAATGCACTCTGTAATGTGCGATGCAGGTTGGTCACATCGAGCAGTTATAGTGTTCCATAAATAGCTGTCAGTTATTGGAAATTTGTATCTTCGCATACAATTTTAACCCCTCTGAACCAAGTAACCTATTTTAGGGGCTATTCTTCCTGCTACGAGACTTTTATTAAACTCATATGGGTTTCTCATGCTGAAGCGCTTCATTAAGGCTATATTTAGGTTTTCTGGTTCAAAAATGTCATTATAAACTGAATAATACCTTCATGAAATAGCAAGAATAAACTGAAAAAGACATCCCCTGCTTGAAGTGTTAACGTTAGGGCCGCGATTGTCCTTGAGAATGTTATGATGAAATGGCTGCAGGTATACAATGCTGAGCGTAAGATTTATTTGCTATACATGTCATGTTCTCAGGACTCGCCAGTGCTCAGTGATCCCTTTGTATCAGTACTCATAATACACAACAGAGGGAGGACCAGGCACGATGTTTCATCTAACCAAAATAACCTGACCTGACCAAACCTTTCCTGACATGCCTGATATTAACCTAACCAAGCCTAAAATAGCATGACCCTACCTAACCGAAACTATATCAACCTAACCAAATCTCAGCTAACTTTCTTAACCATGCCCAAAATGACCAAACCACCTAACTGAAATTCCTAACTTAACCAAAACTAACCAAACCTAAAATAACCTAACTCTCCCAGTAATTATGCCGCTCTAAAAACTGTCAGTGACCTCTCTGTCTTTTTGTCTGTCTGTCTGTCTGTCTGTCTGTCTGTCTCTCTCCCTGTCTCTCTCTCTCTCTCTGTCTCTCCCTGTCTCGCTTGTCTCTGTCTGTCTGTCTGTCTGTCTGTGTCTCTCTCTCTCTCTCTCTCTCTCTCTCTCTCTCTCTCTCTCTCTCTCTCTCTCTACCGTCCACTGTCTGTGTACAGGGTGGCCCATTAACAGCGCTTCACTAAAAACTCACGTGGCAGTATCTTGTGTGTTGAGAGTTGGCTCAGTCGGCTGGTGATGGCGTAGTTGTGGCAGTGGGATTAGGAAATGAATAAATGATGCAGGGTAGGTAAAGATAACAATGAGCCGTCCCCACAGCACACGAGAAATCACCCGACGGAGTGGAAATGGAGCGTTATATATGGATTATCCTGTCTTTCTGTCTCTAGTTTAGGGCAGCTGGATGTGCACTGGTTAGCACATCCAGAGTGAAACCGAACCAACCTGAGTTTGCTTCTTTGGCTGATCAGATTCTTGAATAATGTTTGTTTCCGCTTGACAATGTTCATCCTGCCAGGGTTTTTAGGGACGTGGACGTAACTCCGATTGTTGCATTGATTTTGAGAGGAAGATTAGGAACTTGATTAAGAGAATTATCTGCTTTTATGACCCCTGTGAAGTTGACAAGCGTTCTCCGTAATGTTATTTTTCTTTTCTTTCTTCTTGGATTATACCGACCTCATAATGTTAAAGGAAACAGATTAAAGGTATAGGCATTAATATGTTACGATTGTAGATATGTAATAACTATAGACACTGGTATATATCTCAAATCACAACATGCAGTATTTAGTGTCTCCTTGAGACATACACGGCTGCTTCTCAACAGGAATGTCATTCCACTTGAGGTATATCAACAATCCTGTTGCCCCAGACCATCAAGAATGTCATAACACATAACACTGTGCAACAAGGAATTTGCTTCTTCATTTTTGGGGGTCTTAGACTCAGTTTTCCAAGCTGATTCCAAAGGAGTATGTTTTGTTTGTCTATCTCTATGTGTTTGTTAACACTTGGTAATTGTTTATTTCCAGTCTGATTACCGCGTGCCAATGTCATGGCTGACGTATCGCTTATCACATCTCACACACACACACACACACACACACACACCATCTGTGTCTATGCAGATATTGCTGACATGATCATTATTGCGTCATGCAATGCGGATCGCGTCAGTTCATTCGATGAGCTAGTCTCATGTTGCTAGTTTGGCTGGTCAACGTGTTTTTGAGCTGTTAATAAAGGTGTTTCTATTGATGAGAATGACCAGTAAACGTTCTTGCAAACAGTCAGCCGATACGTTTTGTTCTGTATTTGGAAAATAAATTTTGGAGTGGCAATGGGCGGTGAAGATAAGGAATGGGATATGCATTATGCATGTATTAGCTGTTGCTCTGCGCTTGAAGGTTGACTACAAGGAGTGAGAAAGAATATGTTTTTCACAGTTCCCAAGAGTGTTGCGAGAGCCTTTGAATCATCATAATGGTTATTTTGCATGGATGATATAGGTGATGCAAAGAGCATTAAGGTGCTCTCCATGTCTCACAATGATGAGCTTGCTATTCCTGTCCCTCTTGCAGACACGGAAGTTGTCTCTGACCATGAGGACATCATCAATGATGGAGGGGAAAGTGATGATGAATCATGTGTTGGGGAATATTTTGGAGACACTCCACACTTTCCCAAGCAGCAAGAACTCGATGACTTGGTCTGAGATTTAGGACTCACCAAGTCCAGTGCTGAGCTGCTGGCATCATGTCTAAGTGAATGGGCACATTCTGTGGAAATGAAAGAAGGCTATGAGACTGTGAAGATTTGTCTGACAAAGATCAAGTACTCAGATCACAACTGGGAGGTTTGTGGGGATTTCAGAATGATGTCATTCCTACCTGGAATGCAAGGCAGTTATATAAAGTACTAATATTTTTTTATGCCTGTGGGACTGCCAGAGCAATGCAGATCATTTTGTGAGGAAAGACTGGCCTCTCAGAGATTCTCACTCCAGGTTCGTGCAATGTTCTGAGAGCTCCATTGATCTCCAGAGAGAAGGTATTGCTACCACCGCTACACATAAAACTTGGTCTTGTGAAACAGTTCGTAAAAGCTATTGACTAGGATGGCGATGCATTTCTGCATATCCGATCAATGTTTTCCAAGTTGAGCTTGGCAAAAGTGATGGCTGGCATATTCACCAGGCCGCAAGTTCCAAGAATGCTTGCAAGTCATTAACTCCATGGTAAAATGACCAGTGATGAAGGGCGCGTTCCGAATGCTTTCAGAGGGGCTGTGGAAGGTTTTCTTGGCAACAGAGGAGACCAGATTCCGCACAGCTCATCGATGACCTGATCAGCACATTCCACCGGCTTGGATGCAGACTGTTGATCAAATTGCACTATCTGTATTTCCAGCTTGATTTCTTCAAAAGCAATTTGGGTGCAGTCAGCGTGGAGCATGAAGAACTATTCCACCAGGACATTCTTCTGATAGAAACCAGATATTAGGGCAGGTGGAACAAGGCGATGATGGGCGATTACGTTTGGGGATTGTTGATTAAGTTTGGGGATTATTCTGCAAATGTCATCACAGCTACAGAAGAAAGTCAAGATCAAAAGTGCATTTCTAGATACTCTGTGCCCAGCATTCCTTGTGATGTTACCGTTTGCTCATTTCTAGTTGTATTTGTAATATGCATCCGGAAATATATTAATTCTTTCACATTCTCAAAATTCTCGAAATAGCAACAAGTTGCAGTTCCCGTCCCTGTACGATACATATGTTGTTGCATAAAGTTTGTTACAGAGTGTAATATATCTCAGTCTTTTTCAGTTTAGACAATACAAGAATTTCGTGATACACACACACCGCAACTCAGCCAGGAGACAGGGCGTGTGTGCTGGGCATTCCCCAGGCCCTGTCTTCTTCCCCCCTTACCTTACTCAAGACAACCACCACCAACCGGGCTACAGCAAGGCCCGGTCTCCTCAAATGAGGAGAGAATCAATAACAACAACAACAACTTCGTGATACGAGCAAGTTAACCAGCTTCAGCCAGTTATCTGACGTCATGGAAACTACCCATGGCAATCAACCAGACACTGCATCCCCAACGAACACTATATACGAGTATTCTTAGATTTCGGAGGGCACAGTGAGAGAGCCCGAGAGGATTGAGGGCAGAAAGCAGGAGATAGGGTCATCAAGGAGGTTTACCGCCATGTTACGTTATGCTGTCAGTCGCATTTCTATATAACTGTACAACAAACTCCGTAACCCAAGAGAGCCTATAATTGACCTCACCAACATAAGACAGACAGAGGCCAATGAGACAGAGCAGCACTTACCCTGCAACAAGCTTTGCAGTGCCTCACGTTTTGTCATCACCTTCCCAAATTAATCTCCACTTCCTGTGCAGCGATTATCTACAAAAGCAGCACTATCAACACTGATTACTGCAGCATTCTATGATACATCAACGATATACCTACAATCTCTCACTATTTAATTAACACCTCGGCTGCATCTATCGACTTTGGTGGCAAGAGGTAAAAACAAAGTGTAAAAAAGCGGTGAATGAAGAAAGAAGATTGAAGCAAAAAAAGAAAAAAAAAGTACAATATGATTACAATGGTATAGAGCGGTAAACAACAGCTGTGAAGTGGTGAAACAACTCTACAAGCAACAATCATCACTCAAAACTACTCATCTATGCTGCATCTCTACGATATACAAGACTTAAAGCAACTACCACAAGTATCAGCAGATTACAAGTAACAAGTCTACAAGACAACTCTACAATCTTCTATAAGCACCTACGCGTAGAGGCAATCTCCAGCGATCAAGAAGTAAATCACAACAAGAAAGGACCGAAAAGAAAATGAGGAAGGAAAACAATTAAGAATAAATGAATTGTCTTGGCGTGTGGGAAGCAGCGACTTGCAGCAATGTCATCATTTGCTACGAACAGCATAGCACGTCAATCGACCACCCTCCACCGCAATCCCCACCATTCTTGCCCACCACCACCAACTCCAACAACACCACGAAGAAAGGCAGCGATGAAAGAGAAATGCTGAAGTTTGGGTTGGGTCGACAATCTTGAACATCAACAACTCCCTTCAGCCCCACCTCATACCATCACTACCTCTATCACCTGTCTTCACTACACTTTAGTCAGCTGAATTTTAATTCTGTCCAGGGTTGTATAATTTTTTTTTCAGCTCTTTTTCATTTTCATACATAGCTAGCTTATGCATATATAACTACCTATAATATACTACCATCAAAACATTTTTTCAATAGTATAATCAAGTTATTGCACTAACAAACCAAACAATTAGGAAGAGAGAGAGAGAGAGAGAGAGAGAGAGAGAGAGAGAGAGAGAGACATACAGTAGATAGATAGATAGATAGATGAATAGATAGATATATTCATCATTCACGTAAATATTATCAACTGCAGAGTGAGAAACAATTAAACAATCTACACTGACAATTGTCATGTTTCAAAATTACATTTATTAATTTTTTGAACAATAAAGAGAAATGTGATATGGGATTTAATGAGTAGAAAAAATTATGTTTTCAAACCCACCAAAATTAATGAGAGAAGAAACAACATTAGTAGTGCCAAACAGCCTTACACAAGTATTAGAAAACGATCACCAAAACACAAAAAGCCAAGCACAATCAGAGACACAAGGACAAGCAGAAAGCTAAACTCAAGAAACAAAAAACACACCAGATAGAGAAGATAAAGAACAGCAAACAGATGCAATTTACACTGAGGTAAATAATGATGATTACTAGTCATTGTTATCGATGTAGACAGTGAAATTTACAGAAATTTACCACACACTTATAATTATGGTGACAACTTAAATCATACTCAGGTGAGGAAAAACATATGAAGTACCTATAAATGACAACTGCGAGGAAAATCCAGTAAAGATGGCTAATCAGTATGAAACAAGCAGCAGTGTAGTACCTTCTCCACAAAATTTATCTACTAATCCAGTGCTAGTATATGTGTACTATTAAGATAAATATCTCAAAATTGTCAGGTACTGAGAAAGATTTCAGAAACGATATTCAGACAGTGATAGATGAATGTCAGCAATATTTCGTTAGGAAAAACATCACAAATGAGAAGGAAAAGATAGCTGTTTTTTTCTGCCAGAATAAATCAGGACCGTTGCCCAGCTGGCAATGTGCTCAGATCTACCAAACTCTTGCGACCTATAACATATGGGGAGTTTTAAACGGAATTCCTCAGGGGGTTCTCTGGAGGCAAGAATTTTGTAGGTTATATAGCCCCAGAGTTACGTAATATTGTGGACCTACTAAGTCAAACACACTCCTGTTCAGACTTGAGTGGAGTAACAGCAGATGTTTCCATTATTAACCCTTATGTTATTGTTCGACACAAGTTGCGTCCTACTGTGAGCGAGTACTCAGGAAACAGGCCTCGGTGCCAAAAGCCACATACTGAGAGACCCCCCATGTAACTGCACGCTTCCTGTGCACTCAATAGTTCATAAACAATTTTTTCTCACGCTGTTATTTATGCTTCAATAATTGTTTGTTTGTTTTTTTTCACTGTAATCCTGAATAAATGTTCTTGCAATGGTGTTGTAAAAAAAGTCAGACGAATGTAAATTATGCCTTATTTTTTTCTCAATGTTATCAGTTTTTTCTCATTGAAATATTTTTATTGTAAATGTTAATGAGAAAAAGTTATAGAGACTTTATTTGGCTACATTTTGGTGTATAAATAATTACTGTAGGTCAATTAGGGCCGATTTTATGGTACACGAAAGGAAATTATCTTACACTCAAGCAAGGTTCATAGCACATGGACTGGGGCAATGGGGAGATGCTGGGTGTGGAGTGGGTTGAGCACAACAGAGGGATACATGAGGTGCAAGTAATGCTTTGTTCTCACCCAGAAATCATTCCATAACCAAAAATTCAGGGGCCGTTTCATTCAGTGCAACTGGTGTCTAATGGTAACAAATGGTTGAAATGTGAGCAGATGCAGCCTGTGTCAAATGGTAACGAGTGCATGAAATTTGCACCACACCCATAAACACCAAAGGATTAACCCAAGACATCCCGTTGACGTATGGGTACGTTGCAACATTATGTAACTGCCAATCCCCACGACGTACTGGTACATCGTGCAATTGCAAGGTTCATAATTTGCACAATTTTCAATTTTCGCATGTGATTTTTGGTACGTATAAACGGGACACCTTCCTCTATTCCTCTACAAGATGCCAGGCAGGGACAATGCCTTACACTGCATAACCTCTCCCCCCCGCACGCCATTGTCTCGGCAATTCACCTGTTACCAGTGACCTGGCCAATTAGGACATTCAGGGCCAGAGTGATTCCCCAATCGATGACAATGTGGAGGACCAAGTTTACATAGCATTAGAGAAAGAAACAGTCAGAAATGATGATCAGCTAATGTTGCCAAAAAAGGTCAGGTATGTTGATAAGTTAGTGAGTGAAACAATGCTTATAATGCCTATATTACTGTTTGAAAACCAATATACTCTCGTCTATCTATCTATTGCCAGACGCCTCAATCCTATTTGGGGTGGCCACAAACAAATCGCCTCCATGTCGCTCTGTCCCCTGCTATTTCACTGCCCCACTCCCAAATCACACACCCATCTATCATATACCTCTCCACCCCATCCATCTCATCTTCGGCCTCCCCCTCTCTCTTCCCCCCTCCACCTCACTCGCATACAATCTCCTTGTCAGTCTATCACCCTCCATCCTCTCCACATGGCCAAACCACCTCAGTGTATTCCTCCTAATACTTCCTGTCACATCCACATCCACACCACAACGCTCCTTTATATCCTCATTGGTCAGCTTGTCTCTCCATGTGACTCCACAGGCTCTTCTTACATAACTCATTTCCACTGCTCTCACTCTTGACTTGTGTCCTTCCAGCAACGTCCTAGCTTCACTTCCATACGTTAGAGCTGGTATCACAATACTGTCATGTAGTAACTTTTTCACTTCCATGCTCACTTCTCTGCTTCTTATCACTGCTTTCAAGGAACCAGCAACCTTTCTTCCCTGCTGTACCCTTTCAAGCACTTCATCCTCCAAACCTCCATCCTTACTCATCACACTACCCAGGTACTTAAACGTACTCACATTTTCCAATTCCTTACCATCCAACCTCGCTGTACATTCACTGACTTTACCTCTCTCAAAGACCATCATTTTACTCTTCCCTACATTCACCTTTAGATTCCGTTTCTTACACACTCTCCCAAACTCATCCACCAAGCCTTGCAGCTCTCCTTCGTCTTCACTCAACAACACAGTGTCATCTGCAAACAACAGTACAGGGAGTTTCCAAACACTACCCTCTCTCACCAGGGCCACTCCAACATCCACTACCCTACCTTGTACCTCTTTTATTACCCCATCCATGTACAGATTGAACAACCATGGATACATTTTTTTTTTAATAAGTAACAGAACGGAGGAAGGAAAAACAAATGAGTAAAGAAAAAATAATCCATACACCAGATTACTGGTGTCCTCTGTTCATAAAATATCTGTAACAGTTAGACTTAAACAGTTGAGGGTTGAAATTTGGAGGGAAACAACTCTGGGGAAGCAAGTTCCAGAGAGATGCAGTTTGGGGAATGAAAAAATTCTGATAGGCAGAAGTTCTGCAATATGGCTGAGTGACATTCCAGCCATGAGTGCTACCAGATGCCCGTGTAGCACGAGGGAAGGCATGGAGAGGTGGCACCATGGACGTAACTTCATCTGAACATTTGCCAAAAAAAATCTGTAAAATAATGCAAGGGAGGCAACATTCCTTCTTACTTGCAGGGGAGGTAGTTTATGTGTAATGGCAGGGTGTTAATGATTCTAACAACTTTGTTCTGAATTTTGTCTAGTTGTCTTAATGCAACCTCTCCACAACCATTCCACAAGGGTGAGCAATATTCAAGCTGAGAGTGCACATGACTCTTATAAATTATAGGTAACCGCTCATCAGCGAAAAAGTTACGGACTCTGTACAATAATCCAAGTTTCTTTGAGGCGGTTTTAGCAAGTGATCTGACACGAGAGGTCCAGCTGAGGGCACTGTTAAGTGAGATGCCAAGAATTTCAATACTTTTGGAGATGGGAATATTAGTAGCACTGAAGGTAATGTACGAATCTGGCAATATCTCTCTCTTAGTAAACTGTATATATTTAGTTTTACTAGCATTAAAAGAAACGAGGACGTTTTGTCCCCATTCACTGATTGTAGACAGATCTTGATTTATGGAGATGTCTGTACTGAGTTGAGAGGTAAAGATATTAGACTTTGTAAATGGATGTATGAGTGTGAATGAACTATGTAGTGTTGAGTCATCTGCATATGAGTGAATGGGATTGTGGGTGACAGATAAAAGATCATTAATATGAACCAGAAATAAGGTTGGTGCCAGAACGATCCCTGCGGCACGCCAGCGTTAATTTTGTGGAAATTGGAGTATACATCATCTACTTTTACTCTTATTTTCCTGTCACTAAGATATGAAGAAATCAAAGGAACAAAAGACGTTAGTCCATAGCAAAGGAGTTTGGACAGCAGGGAATGGTGCCATACTCTGTCAAAAGCTTTAGAGATATCAAGAGCTACTGCATGAGTTTCTCCAAAAAGATTAATTGATTGATGGATGGTATGAGTTAAGAGATTATGTCAATGGTGGATCTTTCGTGGCGAAAACCATATTGTCTATCACTAATTAAGTTGTTGGATTCAAGATGTTTAACAATGTGCTTATAAATTAAAGTTTCAAATATCTTACCAAGAGATGTGACAGCTGTTGGTCTGTAATTGGAAGGGTCAGACGAACTTCCTTTCTTCGGAACTGGGTGGATATTGGCTTCTTTCCAAGAATTTGGGAATAAAGATGTATGTATGCATAGTCTGAATAATTTAGCTAGGACAGAGGCAAGTTCAGGGGAACACTTTTGCAAAACAATTGGCGGAATTCCATCTGGGCCTGGAGCTTTGTTGGTAGGTAAATTGTCTAGGATGAATTTTACGTATCTTGTCTGTATTTTAAGTGGGGCAATTTCAGGAGAATGAAGTTCCGGTACTGGGACATTCTGGCTGGTATCGTCTATGGTAGAGTTTCTGGCAAAGGTACTGGCAAAGATATCTGCTTTCCCACGTGGGTCATTTGTAATGTTGCCATCTGAAGATTTTAGTGGGGGAATGGAAGATGACTTGTTAAAGTTATTATTGAAAGAATTAAGAGCTGACCAGAATATTCTATTGTCATTAGGGTTGTTAAGTAGTTTTGATGCTTGCTTTTGAAGAAAGTTTGATTTAGATAGATTTAATACAGCTTTTGCATGATTTCTAGCAATTTTAAATTAGGAGAGTGATTCAGATGTTTTTTTACTTTAAGTAAGGGTTATATGCTAATGACTTTTGGGCTGTTGCTCTGGCACAGTTGCCATCAAACCATTTTGGAGAGTTCGATCTTTTAGTGAACTGTTGACTTGGTATGAATAAATCCATACCAGCTAGTATTAAGTCGCAAATGTGGAACTGGGTAGAATTGGGATCAATAGAGAAGAAAGACTGCCATGGAACATTGGCAAGATAATTTCTAAATCCATACCAGTCAGCCCTATCAAAGTGCCATCGGGTCACCCTGACAGGTTCAGAACGGGGAGATGTGGGAGGGTTAACTAATGAGGCTTTGATGAGATTATGGTCAGAGGATCCAAGTGGTGACAGTACCTCTATCCTGTATTGATCTGGATTATTTGTCAAGAAGAAATCCAAGAGATTGGCATTATGGTCAAGATTATCAGGTATCCTGGTTGGTTACTTTACCACCTGGGTGAGATTAAACGATTCCGCAAACAGCTCGCACTCTAGACCAGTGTCATCAGTCTGGGCAGAATGCAATAACCATTCAACATTGTATATGTTAAAATCACCCAAAATGGTAATTTCGGTGCCAAGGGCAAGGTCAAGGTTACCCAACTGAGTGGATTTGGAATCAAATACACTGGGTTCCGAAGAAGCACTCAACCTTCAAAGAGAAAAATTCACTCAGTTCACCATCCACATGCACTGCAGCCTTAGCACCATCATCCATACTCTTCACAGCATTCAAGAACTTCCCATTTACTCCATATATTCTTAAAACTTTCCACAACCCTTGTCTATCCACCTTGTCATATGCTTTCCCTAAATCCATGAAAGCCTCATACAACTTCTTTCCTTTCTCTAGAAACTTTTTCACTAAAGATCTAAGAATGAATATCTGATCTACACAACCTCTTCCCTTCCTAAAGCCTCCCTGTTCTTCAACTAATTCCTCTGTTCTTTCTCTAACTCTGTCAATAAGTATCCTACCATACACTTTTCCTATTATACTAAGAAGACAGATCCCCCTATGATTACCACACACTTCTTTTGCCCTTTTTCCTTTGTACAAGGGAATATTATACCTGACTTCCAATCCTCCGGGACTCTACCTTCCTCCCAGGCCAATCTGCACATTTTTCACATCCATTCTACAACTATCTCTCCCTCATACTTCAGCATTTCACCACACACTCCATCAATTCCTGGGGCTTTCCCCGATTTAACTTTCTTCATTGCTTCCACAACTTTTATCCTAGTGATTTCTTCCTGTCTTCCCACCTCCCTCCTTAGCCCAGCCATTCACCAGCCACTTATACTCGCATTACTTCCATCTTCTATATTCAACAATTCCTTAAAGTGTTCTCTCCATCTGCTCACTTTTTCTCCCTTCTCCACTAGTAATCTACCATTTTTATCTTTCACTCCCCTGCTAACTTCACTCCCGCCCTGTCTTACTCTTTTCACCTCTTTCTCATACTACATATAAATTCGTACCAAATAAATACTGTTTATGAGTGTTGTGGAATAGTTACCCTCCCATAGAACTCGTTTTCTTTGGAGCCAGCCTGATAGAAAACCCAGTAAGGTAAGGAGGTACTGCTACCTGTATCGAGTATTCTAAACATCAGGTGAGCGATTTCACTATGAATTTTCGATGTTTCTCACCAAAGGCAGAGGTTTTAGCCAAAATTTCTTTTTTTCGAAAATAGCTAGGGATTGGGGGGTATCGGAGGTGCGAAATCAGTCGGAACGTGACGGGTTAAGAGAACCCTGTTAGCTTGCCTAGAAAACTTAAATTGGGTTACAGATAATGGTAATGTCCCACCAATGCTTATCGTTGACATTACTGATTATATAGTTGCACTATGTAAACTGTCAGAGCCCAAATTATTGCAAAAAACAATCACACACAAGTCAAGGATGGGCTTACTTGATTTCATTTATGAGGTGGAATTAAACTACAGCAAAGCCGGTGTGATTGACACATCACACGGCAATATGACTGGGATGAAATTACCAGAGATTGTTGCAGGGATAAATAAATCAAGTCCAGGCGAGGACCAAAGACAATCCCCATCAGAGTACAAACAAACAAACAGTCAAGTGAGCTCAAGGGCTCGTTCCCACACACTGGGCAACAGGCTGGCACAAAAATCTGGCTGTAGTCTAAGCAGACATTGGCCGGCAGAAAAACTAAAAAATGGTAAATCCCTTATAAGGTCGAATTCGAGGGATACACTATTATTGTGCAAATCCAGGTCACACTAAATCTGAATGTTACATCACAAGTAAAGAGGACAGAGACAAAGCAAAAGGGTTTGAACCCTATTCCATGCTACACAATACTGTTAGTCTCTGGGCCTCAGCTCCTGAAACAGTAGAGAAATTAGGATCTCTCTACAAGTTGGGGGAAGATCGTACCAGCACAAAAGAAAATACATAAAGCATCCAAATTATGCCAGAATAAACAAAAATTATTTTTGGAAATTAAATAATTTTGGTTTCTGCTGTCTGTGAAGATGACGAGATTTAATTATTCTTGGAATCACGCTCACCTGTGATTTAATAACACAAGATGAGTTAGAATGAATTTTTAGAAAAAGAATGAAAGTGACGTTTTTGGAAGATTCTGACAGATTTATGTACTGTGGACGGTAATGAAATACCAGTAATTAGTATGATGAGATGAAGGGATGGAGTGGAGAGGTATATGAGAGAGAGGGGTGTGAGCTGAGAGGAGGGCAGGGAAATGGCAGAGGACAGGAGGTGATTTGTTTGTGGCCACCCCTTATGGGATTAAGGCGTCTGGCAACAGATAGATAGACAGAGTTAGACATCAAATTCACAGAGACCACCAAATCATTCCCAGTATCTTCTTTGTAGTAGAAAAAGTATCAATTAGAGGAAATATGCTTTTTGGATTAAATAAAATATGAACACAAAATACAATGTTAATGCCATATTACAATGGAATTAGCTTCAATAATGAGGTCAAAGAGGATATTTCATCTGCAGACACTACACCCAACAATTATAGAAAATCTTAAGTTACAAGAGCAATTAAACACAAAACAAAAAATAGTAGAGTCTGATTTACAATATGCTCTAGAAAATAGGTGCCTAGACCAGCCCTTAATCACTACCTCTCCTCTGTTTCAATTAAGGTCACGTCATACACCTGACTCACAGCTCAACCGTGACTCACTCATTCACCCAGCTAGCATTAAGTATGATATAAATATACCATGAAGATCTTATAATATTATGAAAGTCACAATAAAGATTAAATTATGAAATTGTAACGTCATTTTATTAGAAGAGGCTATCAAAATAAACGGCCTTTTGATGAAAAGCGCCTTATGTCGGGTAAATGACAAAGGTGAGACTAATGTCTTTTTAGCAAACACCATGAATGGATATGTGAAGATCAAGAAAGGAACGTTTATATGCAACTCAGAGGCTTGCATAGCTCCTATATGTGGGGTGACAGTATGTAGAGCATGAAGCCAAGTAAACTCGTCCGACAGAGAGTAAAAAGCATTTGATTTGCTCAGAGTATTCTAATGTAGAAAATGATCTACTAAATTTACTATAGAAACATCAACAGACTGTTGTATTACCTGGTGATAAATTTGGCTGTACTAACTTGATACAACACCATATTAACGTGAAACATGATACACAACCTATTTACGTGCCATCTTATAGGGTTAAACATTCCCAACGTGTTTTGGCGAAACTATATGTAGATGAAATTTTAAACTTGGATATCATTGAACCTTCAGCGTCCTCATGGAATGCACCAGTTTTCTTTATACCTAAACAACACGAGAAAATTCAGGCAGTTGTTGATTAATGCAAAGTTAATCAAGAAATCACTCCCAACATTGTACCATGCCATTGTTATGTCTTACATAATACTGGGTCACAAAATAACGCCTTCTCAGCAATCAGTTTACACATTTACTATTACCTGGCAAAGATGGGACAGTAAGGCAGGCCCGGATGTTGAATTATTGGCCATCGTTACGCAAAAATATACACAATCACATTGACAGATGAGTCATATGCAAGACAATAAGGTTATAGGTTCACACCTGTACCTACAGGAAAATATCCGGTGCCTAACCAACCATGGGACGTTGCCGCAGTTAACTTACTTAAGCCTCCCCTAGCTACCAATCACCATCAATATCTTTTTGTTGCTAGTGATAAATTCTCAAGATATGTGATTTTGGTTCTAATTAAGGATAAAACAGCAGAAACAGTAACGCGAGCAATCATTGGTAGTGTTATCTGTATGTTCACCACACCAAAGGTGCTACTAAGTGACAATAATGTTGAATTCAACTCTGAAATTTTGCAAGAATAATGCAAGCAATACAGCATAAAATAACTAACCCTTCGTGGGCAAATGGGGTCCCTGCAGACTCCAGCATGTTTAATGTTGCCATTAAGCCATTTTTTACTTTCACAGCCTGGCCTCTCACGACTTTTATTGTAGATGGTTATTTTATATTCTCATAAAATTTGAGCAAAAAAATCTTGCACGATTTAGGAGTGACATTGCAATAAATGTCAGTGGGGTCCACCAGGACCCCACCTGGCCTTTCGTGTGACTAATTTTTTTTATATACCTGTATTTTTTCCCCAGATATTTCAGATTATAAACATTAGGACAATGTCAATACCAGTAGCAAAGTTTTATGCCTCAATGGCGGTGGTAGAAGATGACCAAGAAGAAAAAATTATTCAGATGGTGATTTATCTGTATCCGACACTGATGATTATGAAGTGCTTGAATGATCAGACAGTGAAATTAGTGTAGTAGTATTGAGTCTCCTGTGAGTGCTGATGATAATTCTGAAAATGCAAGTGGTGGTAGAAATACAGGAGATGCTCATCAAGAGGATAAAACAAGAAATTGTTGTACCATATTTGAATATTATAGACACTTTTATTTTATGATCATGCTAATTTATTTTACTCATGAACTTCCTATAATTTTGAGAACCTGTTCCAAGAATACTGACAATCAGACATTAAAATAAGTGTAGAATCAATATTTCCACACTCAAACTTAAATAAAATTGATAAAATGAAAAAAAAAAAAAATTAAAATGACAATAAAGAAAAACAAAAACAAAAAGGGACACTTGGTGGGTTGGTTCCACGTGCCGTGTCCTGGGCAACATATGTACAATGTTTAGTAGATATAACTTTATGAATATGGCAGAAATACACCATGAAGGTTAGGGGTCCACCGGGACCCCATCGGCCTTCTGTGTAACTTGTTAACCCCTGGCCCACGAAGGGCTAATATCTTACCATACCAGCCAGCTTCCAATGAATTAGTGGAGAGACAGAATAACAAAGAATAATTTTTTATGCAAGGAAAAAGGAACCAAAGGCCTGGAGCCCACAAATTGTTCCTTCCAAGAAAAAAAAAATGTAACAGAGAGCCAGTTCAAGATCGGTACATACGAGATGGCTGGACACACTGTGTTTAAAAGACTGGAGATCATAGGTAGTAGGAAATACAGACAGAGGAAGACAGTTGCAGAGTTAACCTGTTGCATATATAAAGAAGTGGGATTAACGGTTAACTCTTGCATTAGAGAGCTGGAGAGAAAAGGGATGAGAGTATTTTACCAGACAGACGTTACACACCCATCATAGTGGTGTGGGGATGCAAGCAGACAGTTCAGAGAAGCAGTGGTCATTGAAGTAGTGATAGAAAAGAGATAAAGATGCAACAATGCGGCGAAGAGACAGAGGTTGAAGGAAGCCAGTGTGAGGAGGAGAGTTAATGAAATGAAAAGCATTTGACTCACACCTTGATGAGAGGAACTGTATGTGGGGAGCCTCCCCACACATGAGAGGTGTACTCTACACAAAGGTGAATAAAACTCGTGTATAAAGTCAACAACTGTGCAAGGGTAAAGAAGGCACGGAGTCGACTTAGCACACATAATCTCTTGGAAGCAGATTATACAAGAGAGGTATATAGTATGTTCTTTCCAGGACAAATCCCGAGAGAGTGAAACCGCAAGTTTATTTAATAATGATGCAGGATTAAGCTGGATATTATTAAGAATTAGAGGGTAATTCTGTGGAAGATGTTGTCGGGTTGACGGATGTAAGAACTGAGTTTTTTATGCATTAATAACAACAATATTACTTTTACCCCAGCAGAGATATGAGCCAAGTCAGACATTAGGTGTGCCATAGCCTCTTTTTTTTTTTTTTTTTTTTTTAAGCAACTGCTGGGATGGACACTGCAGGAAACAAATGAAAAGCTGAAGGATGGAGTCGTCAGCATACGACAGGATAGGGTTATATGTTCACCTTAGAAGGTCATTGGTGAAAAAAAAGGAGGAGAATTGGTAAAAGGATAGATCCCTGAGGAACGCCATTATTGATAGCTCCGCGAGAAGAATGATGGCCGTCTATGACAGCTGCTATAGAACGACCAAAAAGGAAGCTAGGGATGAGGGCAGTTTCGAAATTAAAGACTTATGTTAGACTCGACCGAAAGCCTTCGAGATGTCAAGTGCAATGGCAAAGCTTTCGCCAAATCCCGAAAGATGAATGACCAGGAGTCTGAAAGGCAGGTGAGAGGATCGCCAGTGGAGCATCCCTGGAGGAACCCATAGACTACTGGTGATCAGAAAGAAGGTTGTGACAGGAAAGATCTTTATTTTTTATTTTTTGTTAAGAATAGACCCAAAAACTTTTTAAATACATGTACTACATCACATTCTCAACAAGAATTATGCAAACTGGCATTCTTGGACTCCCAGGGTGGAAACATCAATTATCTGTGCAGTTAACAATTCTATAGGAGATACACGGGACAGATAAACGTCTCCCATACGAGATATGGGAAGGCAAAGAAATGTCCATATATACAATTATGATGATTATCCTAAACTTTGTTTACGTGAATTTCAAGAAATACACACAAAACTGAAGAAACAATTAACAGTGTCGAAGGAAGAGATGACGGAATCATTTAATAAGAAGGCAAAAGAATAAAATGTCAACATAGGTGATACTGTTTATGGGATTCATGATAGAGGCAATAACTGTTAAAGGAATTTGAAGGCCAATACTGAGTCATTCAGAGAACAGCCAATAATGTAGTGTTAAGTCACTGACAAGTGACGAAGAGAAAAATATTGATACTGATCACTTAAAAAGAGTCTCAAGAAATTTAGTTCGCTATTATATAACATTCGATACGACCGAGAAACCTAGTACATATGATGAATAGAAACCAGAAAAAAATTAACACATAATGGAGTAAATTGCAGTCGCATACCAAACAGACAAACATAGGAGCAACCAATACAGCTTTCACAATAACAAGGTATTTACAGGACCTAGAAAATGATGCAGACTCCTTTTATTGGTAATATGTTCAACACGTCGAGGTAACGGAGATGTTCATCATCACTCTCATCATCCATAGCATGACTTGCTAATAGCAGTGAATAAGCTATCTAATATAGTTATTCTCTGGGCAGGTAAAGATTAGGCGAATTATTCCATGGATCATGATGTTCCTGGTGATATTAAGAGGAACACATCACTTACTTCCTCAACATGTAATGAGACAAGGGTGCCTGAATGCACCAACCGCTTCGACAACTATTGTGCAAGACATAATGAGTACCGAAATTAGTTTGGATGTACTGAAAGACCTACCGACCATGTTGCAGAAAATATCAGGACCACTTAGTACTCTAGAATCAGTATTAAGATGTCTTTCCTCGCATGATCATCCCACACAAGAGGTGTCTGAAGTAACTGTTAGCCGACTGGAAGCTAGAACAGGCTAATACTCACTCTGATCCAGGGCATCCCATCAGGTGGGAGTGACTTCGGGAAAAAAAAAAAAACAACGTCGGAAATACACCTAACAAACATAGTTTGTTTGATCTACGTGGAGCAATTCAAGGTAACATTTTTGGATTGGCTACATGAAATGATCTTGAGGAAATAAAACTATAACAAGTTCATTTAGATTACACAAATTTTCATATATCAGCATAGCTAGCTTATACCCAGAATATTGTAATGATGACAATTGTAACGAACCTCAGTGTCACGGGGTTTTTAAAATAAGTGCAGTTATTAAAAATAATGATAATGATATTGAAGAGCAAGGACAATGATTGTCTTGCTACATCAAGCAATGATTCTTAACGCTGGCTTACTTCGCCGATTTTTTTTCAGAACGAGAATTTATAAACTTTCTCAACAGTACACAGCAGAGACTAATTACTCAATTGCTGTCTATTAGTACTGTTAGCCTCTGGAGAAAGTTACTTCACCCCTGACAATAAATAACTAATACTAATAATAAATCAGGTTCTTGCTGATGCTTAACTCCTAGGAGGCACAACGGATTTTAAGCTTAATACACAAGACTGGCATAAGTACCAATTATGAATGCAAACGTTTATGCAAGCTAGGAGCTATAAGAGAAATAAGCTTAACTGCGGAGAAATGAAACAAGAGTTTACATTACATTAAGCTCAAGCAAAAGAACTGTTAAATTTATTGATTACAAAATAAATTTAACGTTACAATTCAAAATCAAATTAATGAGATCGCACTCACTCACTCACACACGAGCTAAATTCTTACGCCTAGGAAAAACACTTAATTAAACTCTTAAGACTACGAAAATACAAAAAGGAAATACTGGTCGATGAATGCTGTGTATCGCCCAATTCAAGGTGGGAGGACTGGGCAACTGTACTAGTGGAGCTTGGGTGCTAGCTGACCTCTCACACTTCTGGAGCACAGGACCTTCCTCCGTCACAACAAACAATGGACTGAGTAAGTCGTGGGAAAAAAGGGGGAGCAATAGGCCGCATTTTTTAACGGTCAAGTGAGCGAAACGCGCCCAAAACAAATCGCTCAGCGGAAGCACTAATGTCTCACACAAAGACGATCACGTATGACAATGCAAAATTGATTTGACAAAGCTTCCGTCCGAATGAGCGGTTAACTGAACGATAAACAGTGAGCTTTCCACTAATAGTTCGTGGCTTCGCACAAAAGGGAAATGTCGCGAATTTGATTCGTGACACTCAGAAGGAGAAATCAACTCAAGAAACTGATGAGAAAGTAAATGCACTAGAACGAAAAAACACACTTTTCAAACACTTCTCAGTGATCATGGGACATATTGACATAATTCTTTAGTTAGATAGTTCGAGAGCCCTGTCTTTCTTGAAAGGAATTGCTAATTATGGAAACGGAATGATCACCATTAACTTACTCCTCATTCACAATCCCCGTCAAATAATCAGCCAGGGCATGCATAAGCATGGTCTGAAGCCTTGGTTGAGGAAAGACAGCTGATATTATATTATCCATATCTAGAAGCAACACTCATATCAACATCAAGAGTAGTTGATGTACCATTCATAACATGATTTTTTCACAGACCATCAATTATACCCTTTTCCTTTTAAAGAAAGATGGCTCATTAGTCACCATCATCATCAAAACAGAAGTCATCATGGTCTCCACGAAACAGGATGCTGTCACTTTCGCTAGTGAAGCAACAGATGAACATAAATGTCGCACATCATTGCATGCATTTCACATTTGTCATTCGTAAGTCTTCACGTTTCAGCCTGCTGAAACAGTCCCTTGTGAAATGGTTGTCATAAAGAATCACGACATCTCTCATCATTGCAACTTCACATTTGCTCCACACAATCATCCATCATCAACGCATTTGACATTAAAAGTTTATTTGCTTTAATAAAAATACATCAGCTTTTGTGACTTGCCCAGACACACCTCCAGCCAATACCTCAGCATTTGGTTTACACATACCACCGGATTACAGTGCAGTCCTGACACTTAAACTGTCCACTTCACCAAGTAAAAAATACTTTGCTATTCTTAACCACTCACATAAGTACTTGCAACCATTGCCTAGGATGAACATACATATGAGTACACACATTAAGTTGACTTCACCCACGTCTGAAACCATGCAACTGATAAATTAAACAATACAACCTGGGGAGGAATACAGGAGGATTATGTTCAATCCATATTATGCTTACATCCCAGCTTCAGTCAACTGTGTAATTGTATCCATCATATTTGCAATATTACTATTGACTATGCACAGAATGCAAGCCAGGACTGATAACTCGGAGTCTGTGTTCAAGGGACGTGCTTTACGAATGAGACAAATTAGAAAATACTGTAAATAGTACACAGTAGAAAGCTTAGATTATTTACTTCATCGGTCTAATTTTTGCTATCTGCAGAGGATTAAATTCAGCTTAATAGCGCATCTTTTAACAAATACTTTATTTTACACCAGCAGTTCGAAAAATCCCTCATAAGCTGAATAAAATCTTTTAAAGGTTGCAGAAATTATTTTTAAAGAAAGTACGTCATTGGTCTGAACAACGTTAGGGTGTGTGCACACCAAGGTCGCAACCAGACATAATCTGCCGCAAAGTGTCCGGAGATAGACAATGGTCGGATGCCATAATAGGGAGGAAATAACTATACTGAAAAAGCGTTCACACCACACCAGGAAATGCGGTTCTGTCAGTGGTAGTTCAGCAGTGACGGTGAGCGAATGGCGCTCTCGAAGAAAGCCAGGACACTGATACTACTGTGGCTGCACAAGGGGAAAATACGACATAGTCGTAAAACACTTAAACACATGGTGCATCCCATTAATAGGCTCCGCACATCACACGGTGAATACCATTATCTGTTCCCACAGATACTTGATGATAAGCCAGGTGTGTGGGGTATGTACGAATGAAGCCCCAGACCTTTCGCCGCCTCTTGTGTTTGTGCAAAGAACACCTACTGAAGCAGACTACTAACTACAGGGAATCAGTTTCAGCTGAAAAACAACTGGTTGTCACCTTAAGTATGAATAACCATAATGCATTATGTTTAGCAACCATAATGGGATCGGAGTTAAGATGGATAAACACTGTGGAGGATGCTGGAATGTATATTTAGCTACCTGATGTACTTTCTGCCATCCCTAGCCTCAATACTAACAAGGAATATGGACCTGATGGGGTCCCTCCTGTTGTCAACAAGAACTGTTCTTCTGTGCTTACACCCTGCCTAGGTAAACTCTTTCGCCTTTGTCTTTCAACTTGTACCTTTCCTTCTTGCTGGAAGTTTTTTCTCATTCAGCCAGTCCCAAAGTAGGCTTCCATCAGGGATGCTCCACTGATGATCTTCTCACCTAGTTTTCAGACTCCTGGTCATCGTCCTTTCGGAACTTTGGTGAAAGCCTTGCCATTGCACTTGACATCTCAAAGGCTTTCGATCGAGTCTGGCAAAAATCTTTAATTTCCAACTGCCCTCTTACGGTTTCTATCCTTCTATCCGTGCCTTCATCTACAGCTTCCTTTCTAGTCGTTCTAAAGTCGCTGTTGTAGACGGCCATCGTTCTTCTCCTAGATCTATCAACAGTGGTGTTCCTCAGGGTTCTGTCCTATCATCAGCTCTTTTCCTTTTATTCATCAATGATCTTCTAAGCTGTACATCTAACCCTATCTACTTGTACGCTGATGATTCCACCCTTCACATTTCTATTCGGTTCCCGCAGCGTCCATCTCAGCAATTACCTCAACAACCAAAGGATGAGGCTATGGCACACCTAATGTCTGCCTTGGCTCGTATCTCTGACTGGGTGAAAATAATCTTGTTGTTTTTAATGCATCAAAGACTCAGTTTGTATACTTATCAACCCGACAAAATCTTCCGCAGGAGTACCCTCAATCCTGCATCATCCTTGAACATGCATGGGGTTTCATTCACTCGGAATTTATCCTAAAATTATCCAACATTTCATAGGGAATCATGTTTTTTTTTTTTTTTTTTTTTTTATCACGAGGTGCTACATTCCAATTACCCCATCTCAATAAATCAATCACTCGGCATGTCCCTAATTATCTATGTATCTCTGCTTATGTATGCATATATGTATACATATATGTATGTTTGTATGTATATATGTACCGGTATGTATGTAGGTATGTATATTTATCTGTCTTGTCGTCACCAGGCAGTACTCTCCATTAACAAGCATATCGAAAAACGGCCTCTCTTACAAGTTCATTGAGGCTTGGCTGGGCACCGGACTCCTACTTCTACAGGTATGTCCTTACACTCGCAAAATACCTTTTTTCTTCTGGACCAAGCTCATGTTATGCAGGGAGAGTGACAGACATGGGGAAATTTTTTTCTCCCTTTTCCTATTATTTCTACGAAAACATAACTTTACACCGAGTCAGAATTCTGTTGTACGGAAACGTGACCTAGATGTCTATATCATTTTCAATGCGTGGATCAGCGATTCTGTGATGCGGAAACATAGCCTAGCTAACTATATCAGATTATCTGGGGGTGGGTCAGACAGCTGTAGCATGGAAAAGTGGCCTAGGCAACTAAATCAGATACTGGAGAGACGAGAGAATGTTGCTCTGTGCTCCCTATGTCCGTACAACGAAAATTAGACTTAAGGTTGGTGGGAAAGACAGGAAGAGTCAGCTTTGTTCTCTTTTTTTCCCACGATAATAAAGGTTGGTTACCAAGGCAAGGACTGATGGCATGAAAATATTCTACACTCACCTTTGCCTGTCCTCCTCGTTAAGACAAAATTAAATTATCTCAAAGTAGCATGAATAACGTTCATGAAGGAATTAGAAGAATATGGCCAAATACGTTTTTTCCAGCCCATTTACGGAACTTTAATGCATATTATCTAAGGTGGGTTAGGTTAACGGTGTATACTCTTATAACTTTTTAGTACTATATTTTTTCTGCGTTGTGTTATGTTATTTCCCCAGTTTTTATTTTTCCGTACAAGTCCGTCTGAGGTTCGCTGCAAGATCGGATCTTCTGTTCATAACAAGAATTATCCCTGAACTTAACCCTTCCCTGTGTCAATCAGCACGAAACAGGAAGGGAAGCCCATAATGACAGCAGTGCATGTAAAAGAGTTATATTGGTTATATCTGTGTGTTTGTCACAGTATGTGCGTATCGCACGATATAGATGGATTTGTGTTATCGATCGATAGCACTGCAACTGAGGTTGATGCAACCAAAATTTCTTTTGACCTTGGATCCAGCGTCAGCTTACAAACCGACTGATTTGTTATATTTGTACTGATAAGGGATCATTAATTTTTATTATTATTAACATATGAGTTTCATGTTTATTTTGTTACATGTTGCTAATGTTCGGCTGAATGTGGCCGGCCATTTTTCTCAGTTAATACCACTCTGGCTATAATGTCATGACATGTCACTGCTGCGTCATGTCGATGATGTTACACCATGGTACGTCATGTCAGTGGTTTGCTGTGTTGTGTTATAATGGTACCTTAACGTCACGTCCTGTTATTGCTGACATGTCATGTCAGTACTGTTATGCCATACTGTTATAAGGGGAAAGACATGCTCTTCCCCACAGTTTCAGAGAGGAAATTACTTTTTGTGACTTCTTTCATGAGGCAGTGGGAGGCTGTGTGTGTGTGTGTGTGTGTGTGTGTGTGTGTGTGTGTGTGTGTGTGTGTGTGTGTGTGTGTGTGTGTGTGTGTGTGCTCCTTGTCAATAGGTAATATCATTAACATCCATGTACTAGCCCTAAAACATTCTAGTTAAAACCATAAATATACTTCAACCCGTTATTGTACTTCATCCCATAATTACTAACAACGTTGTGTCCTCTCTCTCTCTCTCTCTCTCTCTCTCTCTCTCTCTCTCTCTCTCTCTCTCTCTCTCTCTCTCTCTCTCTCTCTCTCTCTCTCTCTCCGCGAATGGTATTTAACTGAATTGTCATTATCCCTTCTGACGCTGTTACCTGACCCAACTCCTCTCTGGCCTACCCTCTTATCCTAGCACCTCTATAACACAATATACAGTATTCTTCACACACACACACACACACACACACACACACACACACACACACACACACACACACACACACACACGCACACACACACACACACACACAACATGCCGATGTAACATCACAGAACAGTGTGACAAAATGTATTTTTCGTCAATGAAAATGAAGGGGATGAGAGTCGTTCCCTTTGAAACAATAATACATTACAGCACTAACACGACATGTCGGCACTACGGGACGTGACGTGACGACAGTAACATGGCGTAGCACAACAATAACATGACGTAACATGGTATAACAACACTTGCATTATGTAACAAGACATGACATGGCAATACGACAACACTGACTGAGAGTTCTATCTATCTATCTATCTATTGCCAGACTCCTTAATCCCGTAAGGGGTGGCCACAAGCAAATCGCCTCCACGTCGCCGTATCCCCCACCATTTCACTGTCCTGCTCCCAGTTCACACCCCCCTCTCTCATATACCTCTCCACTCCATCCCTCCATCTCATCCTTGGCCTCCCCCTCCCTCTCCCCCCTCCTTCTCACTCACATACACTCTCTTCGTCAGTCTCTCACTCTCCATCCTCTCCCCACGGCCAAATCATCTCAGTTTCTCCTAACGCTTCCTATCACATCCACATCCATACCACAATGCTCCTTATGTCCTCATTAGTCAGTCTGTCTCTCCATGTGACTCAACATGTTACTCTCAAATAACTCATTTTTATTTCCACTGCTCTCACTCTTGACTTCTGTCCTTCCAGCAAGGTCCAAGTTTCATTTCCCTAAGATAGAGTTGATATCACAATACTGTCATGCAGTAACTTTTTCACTTCCACGCTCACTTCCCTGTTTCATATCACTGCTCTCAGGGAACCAGCAACCATTCTTCCTTGTTGTACCCTTTCAAGCACTTCACCCTCCAAACTTCCATCCTTACTCATCACACTATCCAAATACTTAAATGAACTCACATTTTCCATTCCTCCTCAACCAACCTCACTGTGCAATAACTGACTTTGCTTCTCTCGAAGACCATAACTTTACTTTTCCCTACATTCGCCTTTAGATTCCGTTTCTTACACACTCTCCCAAACTCATCCACCAAGCCTTGCAGCTCCCCTTCATCTTCATTTAACAACACAGTATCATCTGCACGCAACAGTACATGGAGTTTCCAAACATTGCCCTTTCTCATTAAGGCCACTTCAACATCCACTGCCCTACCTTGTATCTCTTTTATAACCCCATCCATATACAGATTGAACAACCATGGAGATATGACACATCCCTGTTTCAATCGAACCTTCAAGTAGAGAAATTCACTCAGTTCACTATCCACGCGTTCTGCAGCCTTAGCACCCTCATACATACTCTTCACGGCCTTCAACAACTCCCCATCTACTACATATATTCTTAATACTTTCCACAATCCTTGTCTATCCACCCTGTCGTACACTCTCTCCAAATCCAGGAAGGTCCCATACAACTTCCTTCCCTTCTCTAGAAACTTCTCCACCAAAAATCTAAGGCTGAATATCTGTTCTACACAACACTTCCCTTCCTAAAACCTCCCTGTTCTTCTCCAACTAATTCCTCTGTTATTTTCCTAACTCTGTCAATAAGTATCCTACCATATACTTTTCCTATTACACTAAGAAGACAAATGCCCCTATGATTACCACACACTTCTTTTCCCCCTTGTCCTTTGTCTATATCTATCTATCTATAGTCCGACGCCCTAATCCCGCAAAGGGTGGCCGCAGACAAAACGCCTCCAAGTCACTCTGTCGCCCACCATTTGACTCCCCTCCCCCCAACTCACCCCCCCCTCCCTCATATACCTCTCAACTCCATCCCTCCACCTCATCCTCGGTCTACCCCTCCCTCTCCCTCCCTCCACCTCACCTACATACACCCTCTTAGTCAGTCTTTCATTCTCCATCCTCTCCACATGTCCAAACCACCTCAGTGTATTTCTCCTAATCTTTTCAACCACATCCACATCTACCCCACAACGTTCCTTCACTTCTTCATTCGTCAACCTGTCCCTCCATGTCACTCCACATGCTCCTCTCAAGTAACTCATTTCCACTGCTCTCACTCTTGACTTGTTCCCCTCTCACTCTTGACTTGTTCACGCCTCGCTTCCATACGTCAGGGTAGGGATCACAATACCATCATGCAGTGACTTCTTAATTTCCATACTCACCTCCCTATTTCTCATCACTGCTTTCAGTGTGCCAACAATCTTCCTTCCCTGCTGTACCCTTTCACGTACTTCATCCCCCAAAGTTCCATCCTTACTCATCACACTACCCAAGTACTTGAATGCACTCACATTCTCCATATCCTCACCATCCAACCTCACTGCACACTCTGTGACTTCATTCCTCTCAAACACCATAACTTTACTTTTGTTTACATTAACTTTCAGCTTCCTCCTCCTACACACTGTCCCAAATTCATTCACCAAACCTTGCAACTCCCATTCATCTTCACTCAACAATACTGTATCATCAGCAAACAGCAACACCGGAAGCTTCCAAATCTCACCCTCATTCATTAGGGCCACCCCCACATCCACTGCCCTACCTTGTACCTCCTTTACGACCCCATCCATATATATATTAAACAGCCATGGAGACCTTACACACCCCTGTTACAGTCCCACATTGAGATCAAAGAACTCACTCAGCTCACCATCCACTCGCACCGTAGCCCTAGCTCCCTCGTACATACTCTTCACAGCACTCAACAATTTCCCCTCCACTCCATATACTCTTAATACCTTCCACATACCTTTCCTATCTATTCTGTCATAAGCTTTCTCCAAGTCCATGAAGGCAGCGTACACTTTCCTTCCCTTCTCTAGATACTTCTCCACTAAACATCTTAGAACAAATATCTGATCTACACACCCTTTTCCCTTCCTAAATCCCCCTTGTTCTTCTTCAACTAGCTCCTCTGTCATATGCTTAACCCTATCAATGAGTATTCTACCATATATTTTACCAGTCACACTAAGAAGGCAAATACCCCTATGGTTACCACATACTTCTCTCTCCCCTTGTCCTTTGTACAAGGGAATAATTATACCTGACTTCCAATCCTCCGGGACTCTACCTTCCTCCCAGGCCGATCTGCACATCTTCCACATCCATTCTTCTACTATCTCTCCCCAGTGCTTTGGCATTTCACCAAACACTCCATCAATCCCTGGGGCTTTCCCCAATTTAACGTTCATCATTGCTTCCACAACTTTCATCCTACTGATTTCTTCCTCTCTTCTCACATCCCTTCTTCTCCCAGCCATTCCCCAGCCACTTATACTCGTATTACTTCCATTCTGCATGTTCAGCAATTCCTTAAAATGTTCTCTCCAACTGCTCAATTTTCTCCCTTCTCCACTAGTAATATACCATTTTTATCTTTCACTCCCCGACTAACTTGATTGCCACCTTGTCTAACTCTCTTTACCTCTTTCCAGAACATTTTCTTACATTACCCTAACTAAACACTCAAATTCCTTCCAAATTCCTCATCCACTTTCTTCTTACTCTCTTTTACTAATCATTTCACCTCCCGCTTCCTCTTTACATATAACTTTCTCTTCCGTCTTTGAACTTCTTCCACGCCCCTGTTTCTCATCCACTCATTATATGCATCCTTCTTTTGTGCCACGGCCTGTCTCACCTCTTTATTCCACCATGTCGTTCCTTGCAGCTCCTTTTGTCGTCTCTTCTCCACACACACCACCTCACGTGCCGCACAGATTTCTTTTGTGATTATATTGCACACACTTTCTACGTCCCTCATCTGCTCCAAATCATATTTACCTAATTGCTCTCTTATATTCTGCCTGTTTCTCATCCTCTCATAACCTTTCCACTCTCCTTGCATGTACTACTTCCTCCCCTTCCCTTCTTCTGTTTCTCTATTTTAGCTGTACCTTGATTCCAACTACCACCTCGTGGTGATCAGAAAGTCTTCCCCCCCCCAGCCTCTATACGCTCTTGCATCCATTACACACCTTCTCATCCTTTCATCCACACACACACATAATCAATCATTGCCTTCCGTTCACTCAGTTCACCACTCACCCTTCTCAACACTCACTATGTATACCTATGGATCATTTTGTGCCTGAAGAGGGTATTGGCTATCACCAACTCTCTCCCGGCACAAATGTCCACTAAAGCACTGCCATCCTCATCTACTGTATCTCAGCAGGCACACCCCACTCACCAACTACTCCATCCACCTTCACATTCCCTACATTACCGTTCATATCGCCAATAAAAAACACTCATTCCTTTCAAACTTTTCCATGCATGCTTCCATATTTGTCCAGAACTCTTCTCTCACTCTGCTTGCACGATCTTGCGTTGGTGCATACGCGCACACAATCGCCCCACATTTGTAGTCCAGCTTTCAGTCTTACCCACACAATCCTTGAGCCATCTGATCCATCCTCTCCTATATTTTTCTTTCATCTGTTACTTACAACAATACACACTCCTTTTTCCCTCTCATTCTAACCTACTCCCGCACATATACCCCATCCATACTCTCATTCTCTCACAATCTCACATCTTCATTTAGTTTCCTTTAGCCCACATACATCCACTTTCACACCCTTAAGCACCTGGACAAGCTCTCTCTCTTTCACTTCATTTGCACCTCTTACATTCCAAGTCGCCATCTGTATCGTGTCCTTTGTTCGGTCCTTAGTCGTCACCTTTTGATCAGTCCTGGTCTGAGGCTATAGCTGAGTTATAAACTGAAAAACATTTTTTATGATTGAGCAGACAATATATCACCCATCCATTGGTGATATGTTGTGAAGAAATCATTTTTGAAAGTATTATGTTAATTGTTGAACCTTCCCAGCCCCTCGTCAGGGCAAGTAAAACCCATCCTCAGTCAACCCAGAAACTAACCAAACTGCGCTGACATGGGATCAATCTAAGGCACGGCACGAGTGATCATCAGCGCAGATCCAACTTTAGTGTGTGACACACACACAAATATACCCAAACACAACACTTATTTTTACATGCACTGATGACATTGCAGTCATCCATTCCTGTTTCATACAGCATTTGGTCGACATAGGGAAAGGTTAAGTTCAGGGCAGCACTGTTGTTCTGAACATAAGGTCTGGTCTTGCAGTGCATCTGAGATGGATTTATAAATGGAAGTCATGTGTCAGTTATTGAAAACCTTAACGATTCTTGTCAGCACAGTTAAAACTCATCCATCGTCAGCGCAAAAATGGATTGATTTGTGCACTGACGCTGGATCCATTTCAGACTCAGTGTTTTCTATTGATAGCGCAGATCCATTGTAATCACATGACATACCGTACATGTATGAGCAGTTGGACATATTTAACAGCACGCACCTTAAACTTGCAACATAGCTTTGGTTTTGAACACATATTCAGGGACCACACAGAAATAGGAAGGTGAATGTGTTAATCGGTGTCATTGTGTTTCCATATCAAAATTATTATGCCTTATATGTTAAGTCCTTTATGACGTGCATGCACGTGCAGAAGGAGGGTTCTGAGCACTTCAAGTGATGTGTATACTCGCATCATAATCCGTGCTATGGTTTGAGGCCTGCAAAACTATTTATCATGTCCGACAACTCATGCGCTTGGAGTCTGAGAGCAGCAAATTGCAGCCAGTCACCTCTGAGACATGTTGGAGGTTAGATCTATGTTTTGTGACTTCGCCATGTCTGATTCATCACCTCTATGCCCTGGCCACTACACTTCAACCCATCACAAGCTGCCCACAGGCGAATCAGCGTAGCTAGCCATTGGTTGGTTGCCAATGGATAGTTGTGCTGGAGAACAAGTTGTGAGCAGAGCTACTTCACACACTTGAACACCAGCTAGCAGAGAAACGAAAATAATCTTATTTTCTCACCTCTGTCCTCAACAATGCCTCCACCTAGAGACATGGACCTGTATTCTCGCCGGTTAAGGAAGCTTTCAAAGAATTTTCCAAAGTGATTTATTTTGTTTATGACACCTTACTGTCATGTTTTGCCACATAAACCCTTCCAGTATTGCCATACTGTGCATAATGTACGAAAGGGTATCAACCACCTGTATCCATAAAAAAATTCTAAGGAAGAGGTGTTATGGAACTTCTTTAATAGACGAGAATACGAGACCTGGCGACATTTGCTACGGCAAAGACGAAAGATTGGTGAGTATTACATTAGTTAATAAAATTTTCTAAGTTGTTGAGAAGCTGAGATATGACAGTATAAAGATAAGAGATTTTCGATGAAAATTCCGTAAGGGCTAATGACTCGTGGTGTAATATTGCCATAGGCTGTCAGTTAAAGTTTATGTGGAGATATACAGTACATGGCAAGGAATGGATCCCTCTTCTAAGTTGAGAAAATGGTTTTATTCTACAGGCACTGTGATTTGCAATGTTCTGATTTTTTTATTTAGTTTGTGAGGTGCATAGGAATATTTTTAAAGAAATCGAAGACCTGCAAAAGTCAAGTAAATGAAAGTGGAGCACTCATCTGATGATTCTGCTGCTTTCAAATATATGAGAACATATTTCTGGACCCTGGCTACCCTGTTTATTACCAAGAAGTAGGATGGCGATGACGATGAAAGTAGTAAATTGATAATACTGACAATAATTATGTTTGACTAATGTGGCATGTGTGTTATAAGGCAGCAAGTGGCATTCGCAGCACAAGATGCTGACGCCAGCCTTCCACTTCAAGATCCTAGAGAATTTCATGGACATAATCAACCAGCAGAGTGATAAGATGGTGGAGAAGCTGAGAGGCAAGGCGGAGGGCAGCCTCTTTAACATAATCCCACACATCACTCTCTGCACACAGGACATCATATGTGGTGGGTGGGATAATACCTTTATTATGATCATCAGTTTCTTTCCGCCACAGTTTACAGTATATATGACAGAACATCACAAATTTCTTTCTATCACACTTTTTATAAGACAGAACGTATGGTGGGTAGAATAATACCTTTAATGTGATCACATCTTCATTGCTGCCACACATTATACATGAAAATACATGTGGAGAGTAGGATAATACCTTTATTGTGATGATATCCTTATTACCACGAGACATCACTCTCTGCACCCTGGACATAACCTGTGGTGGGTACCGAATACTTTCCCTAATGTTATATGATTATGAGACATGGCTGAGTATGTGATCATCGAACCTGGGATGTACAGGTAGAGAATCAGTTATTGCAGTTTTTACACCTAGCATCAACCTTAAGTTAAGGATCACATGGTGCATGCAGACGTTACATAAGTTTTTGTGGACTTGAGACAATTTTTAAGATAATGGTTTGATACTGGAAGGACCAAGGGTTGACTGATTTTATCGGTGTGAAGACGTCATGTGAATGGGACAGACCTTTAGCAAAAGTGGTTACGCCAAGGCTTGGTTTGATTTAACGATGTGCAGACGTTACCTAAAGCATGAGTTTTTACTTGAGTTTTTGTTTACTATGGGCAAACCCCAAGTTAACAGTTGGATTGTGGTGATTCCATGGTTTGGTTAGATTTAACGGTGAACAGAAGTTACGTAAAATATATTAGTCCTGGCTCTGCGGGGTCTTTCGTGTACCGTTGGCTACATATGAACACGGTACAGTATATGATTGCAGCTTGCATCTGGCAGTTGGTACGCCTGCAACCCGTGACGTATTCACGTTTTTTGTGTCTAGGAGGATGAATGAATGGGTTGCCATTCACTCGTTAAAACTGACACGAGCTATGAATCACATGTTTAGAGGACTAGTATAAGTAACCACATGTATGTTTTCAGTTAATATCATAGCTCATTTCGTTACTGGATAAATTTCAACTGCAGTGGTAAATGTTGTGATTTATCGTGTCATAGACTGAGCCACTGGATGCTCACAAACCTTTAAAATGATTCCTGTCCTCCGTTGCCAGATGGAGCACAGTCTTAATCAGTGTATTATTTGATATAAAAACAGTTCATATCCATAAACTCTTTAATGACAAAATCTGTTGCAAAACTTAATACGGCATATGCAGACACCTTCACTGGCTGCTATCCCCTTCATAAAGCATAATCCTCCCTTCCCGGCTTAGCAATTCTTTAATTATTGGAAGCTTTCTCCCATCTTCCTCTCCCCCACTCCTTCCCTAGGACCCCCTAACTCTCTCGCTCTCAAAACAGTCAAATTCTCTTCCTTCCTCTCCCCCCCCCCCTCCCCTCTGACTGATGGAGGTTGACGTTCCAGAATCTGCTCTCCATCATCTTAAGCCCATAGCTGGGATCTGTCTTAATGACCCTAGTGTGATCAATTAGGTATTCGTAATGACAAATTCTCTCTCTCTCTTTCTCTGACCACCTCACATCAGATCTTACCCGAACTGAATGTCGCTAGTCCATAGTGACACAGGACGCTTGGAGGGCAGTGATATCATCTGACAGTATTATCGATGCATTTGTATCACATTTTTTGAGCTACCCAACAGTAAGTGAATCCAATACGTTTATAGGTATACGAAGGTCAGCCTCTTCCAGCGATGATTGGAGACGTGGAAGTACCTTTGTATACCTATACTGTACATGTCTTGGATTCACTCACTGCTCGGCAGCTAAAAAAAATGTGTTACCTCCAATGATACTGAAGTTATTGTTAGTCTTCTCTAACAATTGCCAGTCTTTCAACAACACGGTTTGGAGGAGCTGTGGGTACGAGCAGGGGTAGGGGATACTACGAGAGAGTGATACAAAGAAAGTATCTAGGCCTTCACGGTGCCGTGGCCAAGAAACCAAGAATGGTCTGGTGTTCGGCCACAGCTTTAAGCCTCCTCCCTCCATTCATTCCCAACTACAGCCACATTCCTTGATCTCTTGATCGAGAGGCTGCTTACTGCTTTGCTTCGCGGTAAGAAGGAAACACACACACACACACACACACACACACACACACACACACACACACACACACACACACACACACACACACACACAGAACTGTGTGATAAAATAAGGAAAAAAGTCAGGTCGTTACAAGCTTGACTGAATCCTCTTAAGAAAAAACACCTGCTCAATCTTCGAGAGCGTGGGTGTAATTAATGTAACTCAATAAGCAAAAAATATTTGTGTAACGGGTGAGGCGTGTTCTGCACTAAGCTTAATCAAACCATTAGCCAGTAGCAAGAATAAAATTGCAGTTTGCATCATGAATGAACTGTTTGGAGTGTATTTATCTGTTAGTCCGTATGTCTTCATATGCTTTGCGTCTTCCCGTCCAGGAGAGTTGTATTCTCATTTCAGCGGTATAAAATCATCTGGCAGCAACAATATTGCAATACCAATTAATGTGAACTGATAATTTCAGTTAATAAGAACTGATAAATCAGAAACTGTCTGCCTCACTTTCGTTCTGTCTTTTTTCCTTCTGTGCATCTCTATGTTTCACGTCTTCATCTACAGAAATAGTGTATTCTCGCTTATGCTGAATAAAATCGCCTGTTTTTAGAAGAAGTGAAGCAGCAATCAGTGAGAAATAATGATTGAGAGACTGTCTTTCTCGTTTTCCTTTTGCTCATTTACCTATCATGTCTTCCTCTACAAGAAGACTCTGTTATCACTTAATCTGAACAATGTCAGCTGGGGCAATTAAGAATCTAATATAATAAGCCAACGTGAATCGATAATCCAGAATCTGTGTCTGTCTGTTTGGTTGTCTGTCTGTCTTATTTAGGAGGCGATTTCTTACCGATGAAGCATGTAATCGTTTGTCTTTGGCAAGAATAAATTAACAATTATTCGTAATCTCAAGTGACGTGTGTTTGTCTTTCTTTTTCCTTGAGGCATAGTTTATAGTCAACCGGGCTTACTAAGAGTGAATATAATAACAACACTGACTAAGGTATACCATGTCTTTCCGTTGGTCTTTCTGTTTCTCTGAGGATGTCTTGTGTTCAACGACATGATTCTCTGTCACACAGAATTCCAAGCAATGTTAAGAAAAATATTACAGCATTTTACATTTGGACCCAAGGGGTCCATGGATGGGATACAGTGGGTCCGTGAAGGTCAGAATATTGAGAACAATTTAGCGAGATTGCGTGATGTCGTTTGGCATCATTAACTTAAAAAAACAAACAAACAAACAAACTCGAAGTCTGGAAGAATTCTGGTGTTCGTTGACACAAGCCTACCCTCGTCTGGCAAAGCGAGCTATGGGTGCTCTGATTCCATTTGCAACTACATACCTTTGTGAATCATGGATTTCAGCGCTTGTTTCTATCAAAATGAGAAGTCGAAGTCAACTGGATGTCAGCGATGACATGCGTGTTGCCTTGTCAAAGACCACTCCACAATTTCATCTTATTCAAGCCAAACAGCAACAAATCTCCCATTGAAATGAACTTTTGAACAGACTTAAAGTTTTGTTTTGTTTAATTTGCTCTAGCTGGATGTATTTCATTTATTCCAGTGGCCATTAGTTTTTGCATGAAAAAGAGTGAGAAACATAATTCATTGTAAAGAATGTTTTATACTTTGTGATACACTGTGTGAGATAGTTTTCAATAAAATAATGTATATTAATTGCATGCAAAATGCTGTGTTTATGTGCTTATGTGCATTTCTGTAGGGAAGGGGTTCATAGCGTCCACCAGATTCTCGAAGGGATCCGTGACTCAAAAAAGGTTAAGAACCACTGCACTAATTAAAGTATGTTACTGTACAGTCAGAATTTTTTCGTTTGTATTTTTCCGTCAGTTTTTCTGTTTCTCTGAGGATGTCTTCTATTCAGCGACGTGATTCCCTGTCAGACAGAATTCCAAGCAAGCTTGCATGTTAAGAAAAATATTACAGCATTTTACATTTGGAGCTAATACGAGTACAACACTCATTCTGTTTTGCATCGCACTGACTATGTTACTGTGCAGTCAGAATTTCTTCGTATGTATTTACGTTATATAGATGCTCCCTCCCTCCCTCCCTCCATCCATCCATCTCTCCCAAACTACATGCATGTCAACACCAAACTAAATGCACAGTACTCACTACACTTCCTTTTCAAAATTAGAAAAGAAAAATGGCAACTAATAATCAAGCCTCGGAGTCCCCGGGAGGGGGGTCATAAATGCCCCCACCATCCGCCCCTCTCCCGGTGATGACTCAACGAGCTGCCTGGAACCACTATCTGACTCACCTCTTCTTCATTTCTGCAACATTCGCGGCCTTTCCTCGAACTTTCGCTCTATTAATCACCACCTCTCCTCCTCTAAACCTCACCATCTCATTCTAACTGAGACTCAGCTGTCTGAGGCAACTGATGGGAAACCCTTCTCTGTATCCTCCTACTTTCTCTATACTCGTTTCAAAGCCGCAAGTGGCTGTTCTGTACATGTATGCAACGACTTATCTTCCTCTCATGTTCCTGAACTTGATTCTTCTGAATTGTCTACTCTCTAGCTTCGGCTCTCCTGTCACTCTGACTTAATATACCTGTGCTGTTTACTTGTCCCCTAATTCTACTGACCATGAAAAATTCTTCGACTATCTTACTTCTACGATGTAACACATTCTATTCATTTCCCTTCCTCTGAAATCTCCATTCTAGGAGACTTCAGTATTCACCACTATATTTGGCTCTCCTTTCACTGATCCACTTGCTGAACAAGCCTACATCTTTTCTATTCTTAATGACCTAGAGCAGCTTCTACAGCACCCTACCTGTCTCCCTGACCACCTTGGACAGCGCTCCAACATACTTGACCTCTTCCATACAACTAATCTTTCCTCTCCGTTGGACTCCTCCGATCACAACCTTATTACTTTAACCTGTCCGATCGCTCCGGTACGGCCTGTGGACCCTCCGAAGAAACGTCGATTGTGACACTTTGTAGCTGCTGATTGGGAGGCCCTCAGGCAATACTTCTTTGGTTTTCCCTGGAATGATTATTGCTTCCATGGCCATAAGCCATCTGAGTGTGCCTTGCACATTACGGAGGTTATTCTCTCAAGCATATACATTCCCTTCTCATATCCTTTGACTAATGAAAGAAAGCCTTGGTTAAATCACGCTTGTTCTAATGCAGTCCACAACAAGGAGAGGGCCCATAAAAGGTACCAGAGCCAACCCACGTCTGAATCATATCTTTTTTATGTTTCTGTTCGGAATCGTGTTAAGTCTGTTCTTCGCTCTGCTACAAAAAATTTCATCCATACTCAATGCTTTCAACTCTCCAACTCTTCCTGCTCCTTCTGGAACTCTGTCAAAACCTTTCTAAAAACTTTACATCATCCTTCCCTCCTCTTTTCTACTCTGATGGCTCTGTAGCTATTTCTTCTACTGAAAAAGCAGATCTCTTTGCTTAGACTTTCTCCTCCAATTCCACCTTAGATGTTTCCAATGCAGTTCCTCCATCACTTCCCCCCTCTGACTTCCTCATGGATGACATTAAAATTTCTTCAGCTGATGTATTTTCTGCCATCACTGGCCTCAACACTAACAAGGCATATAGGCCCGATGGAGTCCCTCCTGTTGTCCTCAAGAACTGTGCTTCTGTGCGTCCACCCTGCCTAGGCAAACTATTTCTCCTTTGTCTATCAACTTGTACCTTTCCTTCTTGCTGGAAGTTTGCTCTTATTCAGCCAGTCCTAAAGAAGGGTGACCATTTCCAACTCTCTGTCTGTCGTCCAGTTGCTCTAACATCCTGCATCTCTTAAAAGATTTCGAGTCAATTCTTAACAGAAGAATTATAAAGCATGTTTCTTATCACAAGCTTCTTTCTGATCGACAGTATGGGTTCTGTCAGGGATGCTCCACTGGCAATCTTCTCACCTATCTTTCAGATTCTTCGACATCCTCCTTTCGAGACTTTGACGAAAGCTTTGCCATTGCACTTGCCAACTCAAAGGCTCTCGATAGATTCTGGCATAAATCTTTAATTTTCAAACTGCTCTCTTACGGTTTCTAGCCTTCTGTCTGTGACTTCATCTATAGTTCCAATTCTGGTCGTTCTATACCTGCTGTTGTAGACGGCCATCATTCTTCTCATAGATCTATGAACAGTGGTGTTCCTCAGGGCTCTATCCTATCACCAACTCTCCTCCTTTTATTCATCAATGATCTTCTAAGCTGTACATCTAACCCTGTCCACTCGTATGCTGATGATTCCACCCTTCAGCTTTCCATTCGGTTCACGCAACGTCCATCTCAGCAGTTACTTCATCAAACAAGGGATGAGGCTATGGCACACCTAATGTCTGACTTGGCTCGTATCTCTGGTTGACGTAAAAATATATATATATTTTTTTTACTGCATCTAAGACTCAGTTCTTAGATCTATCAACCTGACAAAATCTTCCATTGGAGTACTCACTAATGTTTAATAACAACCAGCTCAGTCCTGCACCATCCTTGAACAAGCCTGGAGTTTCATTCACTTGGGACTTATCTTGGAAAGATCATATTACACCGCTTGTAAAATCTGCTTCCAAGAGATTAGGAGTGCTAAGCCGACTCCGTACCTTCTTTACCCCTGCACAGTTGTTGACTTTATACATGGGTTTTGTTTGCCCCTTTGTAGAGTACAGGTCTCATGCGTGGGGAGGCTCCCCATATACAGCTCTTCTCAATAGGGTGGAGTCAAAGGTTTTTCGTCTCATTAACTCTCCTTCTCTTACTGGGACTCTTCAATCTCTGTCTCTTCTCCTCATTGTTGTTGCATCTTTATTTCTTTTCTATCCCTGCGTGTCGTAAAAGGCGACTAAAAGGGGCGGGGTGAGGGGACTAGGGACCCCCTCCTCTGTTTTTTAGTTCCTAAAAAGAGACAGGCCAGAGAAAGGGATGGGGGATGGAGTTATCCCCGTACCCTGAAGATTGGGTCTATGAATGTGCGTGGATGTAGTACAATTGAGGCTAAAAGGGAGGAGATTGGGAGAATGTTTGTGAGAAGAAAGTTGGATGTGTTAGCTTTGAGTGAAACGAAGATGAAAGGGAAGGGGGAATCTATGTTTGGAAGTGTGAATGGAAGATTGTCAGGTGTTGATAGAGGAAGGGCAAGAGAAGGTGTGGCCTTGTTAGTGAGTCCGGAAGTACAGCAGTGTGTGATTGAATGGAAGGAGGTGTCATCGAGACTGATGTGGGTGAAAGCGAAATTTGAACGTGAGTTGTGGGTGTTTGTGAGTGCATATGGGCCTGGTAGTGAAAGGGATGAACAAGAGAGGGAGTCTTTCTGGAATGATGTTGATGAGTGTCTGCAGAGTTTTGGAGCGAATGTGAATGTGGTAATGATGGGAGATCTGAATGCTAGAGTGGGAAATGTAGCAGTTCAAGGCGTAGTTGGTATGCATGGTGTGCCTGGAAGAAATGAAAATGGGGAACGAATGATAGCGATGTGTGTTGAGCGAGAGATGGTGATTGGGAATACGCTGTTTGAGAAGAAAGATATTTATAAGTATACATGGGTGAGACAGGAGGGTGGAAGGGTTGTTGATAGAGCCTTGATGGACTATGTGGTTGTGTCTAGGAATGTAATAGGAAGATTGTTGGATGAGAGAGTTCTGAGAGGGGAGGGTGGAGGTATGTCTGACCACTACCTGGTGGAGGGAAAGTTAAGAGTAGGTAAGAGATGGGTGAGAGCTAGGAGGGTTAGGTGTGGCAGGGAGGTTTTGAAAGTGAGTGAGTTGGATAAAAGAGAGAAAAAGATAGAGTATCAGGAGAAATTGAGAGATGAGTGGAACGCAGTGAAAGATCGGGAAAATGGCAGCGTGGAGGAGGAATGGCAGTTGTTTAAGAGTGCTGTGGTGGGGCATGCAGAAGAGGTGTGTGGTGTGAGACTTGTGGGTGGTGGTGTAAGAGAAGGAAGTGAATGGTGGTGCGAGGAAGTAAGTATGGCTGTGGCTGAGAAGAGACGTGCATATGAAGTGTGGCTGCAGAGGAAGGATGAGATGTCATATGAAAGGTATAAGGAAAAGAGGAATAGAGCGAGAAGGGCTGTGCGTGATGCTAAAGTGGCAGCAGATGAGAGGTGAGGTAGGCGGCTGACAGAGAATTTTCAACAGAATAAGGAAATGTTTTGGAAGGAGGTGAAAAGGGTGCGAAAGGGAGAGTCTGGGAAGGAAGAACGAGTAAAAGCAGAGGATGGAAGGATGTTAATTGAGATGGATGCAGTAAGGAAGAGATGGGCAGAGTATTTTGAAAGATTGTTAAATGTAGAGGAGGAAAGGGTGGCTGAGATTGTGGCAGATAGAAGGGTGCAAGGAATAAATGTGTTGTGTTACGGAACAGAGAAAGATAATGTACACTTTAAGTGAGAATACTAAAAATCACTACCGTCCCGTAAGGTTCCAGGTTCAAAACAAAAGAGTTAGGTAAAATTACAAGTTAAAGTTTAATGCTTAAACTAACAACAAAACATTCAGGACTCATAAGGATAATGTAATGGCAAATAAACAGGTTAAATATATGGTTAACTGCAATAGCCTCTATTAACACGAAATTAGGAAGAGTAAATTTATCTAAGTCAGCCCTGATAAAATGAGACACCAGATAATTTTTTTTTTTTTTTTTATGTGTCCGACTCTGGGCAAAGGCTTCAGGGCCTATATCTTGGGGGCAGTAGCCTATCCCAAGGCCCAGTAGTCCTCCTACACCTCCACATGTCACCACTTCGGCGCTAACACCCACTGTCCATATTGAATACATGCTAGGGCTGTCTCATACAGGATTGGTGTATTGGTATTAGCGGGGGTACTTTTATGACATGTCGGTGGGTCATCTGGTAGATCAGGAAAGTCTGCCTCTATGAAATTCAAATCCTTAAACTGTTCCCTGCCCAAGCCGGGATTCGAACCTGGGTCCATCAGGACTGCAGGCCGCCTCTCTACCGATTCAGCCACCGCCTCCCCCAGTGAATGCCAGATAAATTATTACAGATACAAACTATTATCAAAAATGACTGATATAAAACTCTACACTAATCACAAAGACCTCACCAGGCCCAAGAATCAACCATATGCTACACAGTACAAGAAAAAATGCAACAACAGTGATACTCAAATTACACACAGCTGCTAGATGTTTGGAGATTTCTTGAGCACTCACAATAATAATATCTGTACAGGAGAGAACAGAGATGTGAACAAAATGAGGAGCAGATCTATGTGGCAATGATGCAGAGACTGAGCTCATTATATAGGGGCCAGGAGAGCTTGATACAACTTGTAAGAAGGACGCGCAAATGAAGCCATGGGGACAAAAAGCTGAAAATCCCGCTCTGAATAACAGAGAGAACGACTTACTCTACTATAACGGTAGAAGGGGGGGACTGAGGCAGAACACGCTCGTGATCAAACATGCAGCATACTGTGCGTTAAAAATCACACAAAGGATGATGAAATCATAGGCTATGTAACAGTTGGGAGAGTTGAATGATTCTTTGATCACGAAGGAGGAAGTGGAGAAGGCAGTAAAGGAGATGAAAACAGGGAAAGCTGCAGGTATGGATGGGTGTGCTGTGGAATGCCTGAAGGGTGGTGGAGTGACTATTGTTGACTGGTTGGTAAGATTATTGAATGTGTGCTTTGAGAAAGGTATGGTGCCAATTGACTGGGCAAGTGCTTGTGTGGTCCCGTTGTATAAAGGCAAGGGTGATAAGTATGAATGTACTAGCTTTAGGGGTATAAGTCTGTTGAGTGTTGTAGGTAAAGTGTATGGTAGAGTGTTAATTATGAGAGTTAGAGAGGGTACAGAGGGAGTGATTAGTGATGAGCAGTGTGGCTTTAGGAGAGGGAGGGGATGCGTTGATCAGGTGTTTGCTGTGAGACAAGTGTGTGAAAAGTATTTAGCGAAAGGCAAGGATGTGTTTTGGGCATTTATGGATTTAGAGAAAGCGTATGATAGAATTGATAGGGAGGCTTTGTGGACTGTTTTAAGATTGTATGGACTTGATGGTAGGTTACTAAAAGGGGTGAAAAGTTTTTATGTAAATAGTAGAGCGTGTGTAAGAGTGGGAAATGCTGTGAGTGATTGGTTTCCCGTGAGAGTGGGGCTGCGACAGGGATGTGTGATGTCGCCTTGGTTGTTTAATATTTACATGGATGGTGTTGTAAGGGAGGTGAATGCAAGAGTTTTAGGTGGTCTGAGTCTGGTAAATGTTGATGAAGGAGAGTGGAATCTGAAGCAGCTTCTGTTTGCAGATGATATTGCACTGGTGACTGATTCAGAGGAGAGATTGAGACAGTTGGTAGAGGAGTTTGGAAGGGTGTGTGAAAGGAGGAAATTGAAAGTAAATGAGAATAAGAGTAAAGTGATGAAGTGTACGAGGTTGATAGATGGTAGGGGGATGAATATAGTTTTGAATGGTGAGTTGCTTGAGGAGGTAGATTGTTTTAAATATCTAGGGTCACATGTTGCTGTGGATGGAAGAATAGATGCAGAAGTGAAGTTTAGAATAAATGAAGTAGGAAAGGTGCTGGGAGGAATGAAAAAAGTGTTTAAATGTCGTTCGCTTAGAATGGATGTAAAGAGAAGGCTGTATGAGGGTGTTGTGGTACCGACTGCATTATATGGGGCTGAAACATGGAATATGGGTGTAGCAGAGAGGATAAGTTTGAATGTAATGGAGATGAGATGTCTGAGGAGTATGTGTGGAGTGACGCGTATGGATCGAGTGCGAAATGATGAAGTGCGAAGGAGAACTGGAGTTGTTCGGGAGATGGCTGGTAGAGTTGAGCAGAGGGTGTTGCAATGGTTTGGGCATATGGAGAGAATGGATAATGAGCGATTGGTGAAAAAGATAACTAGATCTGATGTGAGAGATGTAAGACTGAGAGGAAGACCACGAATAGGATGGATGGACAGTGTGAAGAGAGCGCTGGATGCGAGAGGGATATCTGTTGAGCAAGGAAGAGTGGCTGTGCGTGACAGAAATAAATGGAGAGAAATTGTGAATGAATAAGTGATGACGCAGCCCTGAGGGGATATTCTCCCGCATTTGGTCTGATCAGCTAGTCAGGTCAGGTGCGGGTAAGGGGATGGGTCTGTTATGATGTGGCAGGGGTAAACCAGTTCTGCTGTCGGGCCCTGCTGTGGATGTCACTGATTGCATTGCGCAGTTGACCCTTGTGCGGTGTGATGCGGTGAGGATCTGTCCGTTCTCCCCTTTGGGGCTAAGATGCGAATAAATGTGTTTGAATGGATGAGTAAATGGAGAATGAGTCGTCCTGTCTCGGCTACCTCCCTTTCCTTGGGGGAAGCAGCCTTGGTATATAGATAGATCACTACTTCAGTGGTCACTGCCAGTCTGAACTTTCTGTTTGCATTCCTCCACCTCTACGACAGGCACGTAGCACCCGTCTAGGAACAAAGTCACATCCCTTTTCTCCCCAACTCTCTAATGCAAGAGTTAGCCGTTATTCCCAGTCCTTCATTTTTTATGCAACGTGTCAACTCTGGAACTGTCTCCCTTTCTCTGTATTTCCTACTTTCTATTATCTCCAGTCTTTCGAACGCAGTGTGTCCAGGCATCTCGAAATGAACCTCTGTTGAATTTGGCTCTTTTGTATTGTTTTTGTTTTTGTTTTTTCTTGGAAGGAACGGTTTGCGGGCTCCTGGCCTTTGATTCCTTCTTCCTAGCATTAAAAAAAAAAAAAAGTACTACCTCCCCGCTTGATCGAAGGGCAGCTGAGTCCTTTACTTCGCGGTGTTAAGCAGCTGACGATGCTCAGAATGTGTTGTAGCGTCTATACAATGTAAATACGTTCGAAAAGTTTCTGGCTGCACAGTGACATAAAAGGGTTTGATTGAAAACGAAATGAGCGTTATACTCGTATTGCTTCAAATGTAAAATATTGTAATATTTTTTACATTCATGCTTGGAATCTTGTTAAATAAAGTAATCTTCAGAGACAAACTGACGGAAAGACAGGCATATTCTTTAGAGATCTTCGTCAGTGTTGTTATTTTACTCTTAATATTAATAAACACATTTAGCAAGCCAGGTTGAATATAAACTATTCCCGCAAGGAAAAGGAAAGACAGACATGATATTTGAGGTTAACAATTTTTTAATTTACTTTTGCCAAAGACAAACTATTACATGCATCTTTGGAATGAAATCGCCTCTTTAATAAGGCAGACAGACGGAATGACATTGATTCTGGATTATCGATTCACGCTGACTCATTATATTATATTCTTGATTTCACCAAATTACATTATTCAGAATAAATGATAACAGACCCTCTTGTAGAGGTAAACATGATAGGCAATTAGGCAGACGGAAGAGAGGAAAGAGAAACAGTCTCTCAGTCATTATTTCAAATTAATTGCTATTTCACTCCTGCAAAAAATAGGCGGTTTTATTCAGCTTAAGCGTGAATAAACTTTTTCTACAGATGAAGACGTGAAACAGAGAGAAGCAGCTAAAACAAACAACGAAAGTTGAGGCAGACAGTTTCCGAAGTATCAGCTCATATTAACGGGGATTATCAGTTTACATTAATCGGTATTGCAATATTGTTATTGCCAGGTGATTTTATTCAGTTGAAGTGAAAATACGACTTCCCCGGACAGGATGACATAAAGCATATAAAGACATACTGGCTAACAGAGAAACTCTCTCCAAACAGTTAATTCATGAAACAAACTGCTATTTCATTCTTGCTATTGGCTGATTGTTTTATTAAGCTTAGGGCAAAACAAACCTTACCCGTTACACATAATTTTACTCACTGAATTACATTAACCCTTCGTTAGTCAGGTGGGGTGTTTTGGTACCCCAAAATGTTTTAGAAGCTCATACTTCCTAGCCGGTAATTTGAATATTTCTCTCCGTTCCAGTACTCTCCTTATTCAGTGAGGGGAGGGAGGGCGTAGTAAGAGGGAGGGGCACTTCCCCCCTCCCCTAGGGTGTCCAGTCACCCCATCAAACTAACCATTTAAATCACATTGTGATATAGATTTTTTTTTTAATCCCTCTTTTGCATATTGTTTATCATTATACTGATTTTAAAATCACAATGTATTATCCTGTGCGTGTTTACCTGACAAATGAGATATGAGTCCATTTCTTATTTTTTAACTGGTATTATAATTTATTGTATTTTATTATTATAAATTATTAAACACCACCTATAAGACATTCAATCTTTTCATTAGTGATTGCAGAGATATGCTGAAGCGGCAGTATGAATATATTTTACATGTTAGTAACACTACATGTATTTTTGTATTAGGGTGTTTTAACACCTCACCGGACTAACCACATTTGAATACCCCACAGGGCTAAAGAAAGGGTTCATTACACCCATGCTTTCGACGATAGAGCGGGTGTTATTTTTTTAACCCGCGGAGTCCCGTCAACGTTCTTTAACGTCCTCACGTTTAGTCACTGCCAATCCCGTCGACGTACTTTAACGCGCTGCAATTGCAAGGTCCATAATTTTCACAATTTTCAAAATTCACGCGAGATTTTCGATTCGCCCACCTACCCAAGCCTCCCCTACCTGCCACCAGGCAGGCAGCCTCCCAGACCCCGCGTGACCCACGCGCGCCCTTGTCTCGGTCACTCACCTGTTAGCAGTGACCCAGGTCAGACATGGTGCGTAAATATCTCTCTGAGGACGAGATACAATCCGCCCTGGATGCCTTCACTGGAGATAGTGATTCTACACTTGATGATAATGTGGAGGATCGTGATTATGTGCAAGCCTGAGGAGGAAATAACCAGCAGTGATGAGGAGGTCCCTTCGCCGCGGAAAAAGCAGTATGTTACGTATCGTAAGGCGAGGGAAGGCCAGCCTGCACCCAAAACACATGCAAGGACCTCTCTCCATCCCCTAGAGAGAGATTCTGATGAGGACGAGGACGAGGACGGCGGCTTAGGACGTGATGTTGCCTCGTGGTTGGGGAAGGAGGAAATTTCACCTCAAGGATCAGAATGTGGGTCGAGAAGGCAAATCAGTTATGGTCCTTGTGTTTTGTCTGGGGAAGGCGAAAGTGGTGTGGCGGGAGTGAGCGGTGAAAGGGAAAGTGGTGTGAGGGAGGCAGCACGAGCACGTGGTGTACGTGGGCATAGGGGAGACGAGGTGGAGCCGCTCCCCAGCACGTCTTTCGCCCCACAATATTCCCAAACTTCCTCCCCACAGCCCCAGGATGTGGGGAAAGGAAGGAAAGTGATGGGAAAGGGTAAAGGAAAGGGGAGAGGGAAGAGAAGTGCGAGTGATGAAGGGCGCCGCTCTCCACCTCCCCAACCTCCCCCACCACCCTCACCTCCCAACCCTGACGAAGGTGACGATGGGGACGAGGCTGGAGTTGGTAGTGTCTCGTGGAACTGGGAAGATGGGAGTAATTTTACTCCCATCATTCACCCTTTCACTGAGGAGTGGTGGTCTGGTTGCACGGCTCCAGGTGTGCATGCGGGCTCCACTAGGGTGGGTTTCTTCCACCTGTTCTTTGGGGAGGCGTTTGTGGGCCGCATAGTGGAGCAGACAAACCTCTTTTCAAGAACACAGTGCCATGAAAGTGAACGTCTGGGTACAACTAGCAGGCACTCCCAGCAATATGAGTATCCTGTAACAATTTCTGAGATGTTCTTATTTTTAGCCCTGGTTCTCTTGATGGGTGTTGTCAGGAAAAATCAAATACCGGCGTACTGGACCACTGACCCAATGACCATCACACCTTTCTTTGGAAAGGTCATGAGTCGTAATAGATTTCAGCAGATTCTCGGCCGCCTCCACGTTTTTGATGCAGAAGATCCAGCTAATGCAAATAACACTGATAAAATGAGGAGAATTAGGCTTGTATTTGATCACCTACGGGAAATGTTCTGCTCCTCATTTTATCCTTACAGAGACCTCGTCATAGACGAGAGTCTTGTGTTCTGAAGAGGCAATATTTCCTTTCGCCAATACATACCCAGCAAGAGACACCGTTTTGGGTTCAAGATCTTTGTTATGTGTTACTGTAAGACTGGTTATGTGCAAGACATAGTCTTGTACATGGGCGCACAGACAGACATTACAGAAGATCGTAGTATTGGACTCTCAGAGGCCGTGGTGAAGACAATGATAGAGGAGTACCTTCATCGTGGTCATGTGTTGTACCTGGACAACTGGTATACTAGCCCTCTTTTCGCTCGGTTCCTCCACCAACACGACATCGGAGTCTGTGGTACTGTAAAGAGAAACCGTCGCCATATGGTCAAGATAGGGAGGAAACTTGACAAGAACGAGGTGGTTTTCTTCCAGGCAAATAACATCCTTGCCACCCTGTGGTACCACAACAGGGAAGTTTGCCTCCTGTCGACTGTACAGTATACAGCCCCCTGATGCACCGCACAGACTCCGTTGATCACCGTAGCGAAAGGAGGCCCCACGTCTGGAAACCTGAGTCTGTACTTGACTATAATCTCAACATGAGGCAAGTGGATCAGTCAGACTCCATGATTTCCAGTGTGGACTGTGCCAGGACCACGATGAAGTGGTACAAAAAGCTCTTTTTCCACTTGCTCGACATCACGGTCCTCAACGCACACTACCTCCACGCCTTGACAACGGGAATCTCTGAGACCTTTGAGGGGTTTGTGAGGGAGTTGTCACGTGAAATTATCGCCAGGTACGCACAGGACAGGCCCACACACCGCACGCGCACCCCCATGGCTGCCCAGACTCCCCTACGCCTCGCAGGACGCCACTACCCAAGCACAATCCCTTCCCAACCAAACCGTCGTAAACCCCAGCGCCGCTGCCATGTATGCAAGCACTCGACAGTAAGACCAGCCACTCAGAGAAAAGACACAAGGTACGAGTGTGCAGAGTGCAATGTTGCGTTGTGCCTTCACCCCTGTTTCAAAGAGTATCATAACTTCCTACACTACTGAAACTGTGTGGGATGGCGATATGACGCTCAGTATAATGGTAAGGCCAGTCAGTATGTGAAAAGGTTTATATAAAGTTGAAACGGGTGTAATGTTAGCAGGAAAGTAATGTATAAGTTGAGAAATAGTGTAAGTTGAAAGAAGTGATATCAAAACTACACCCACTGTGTAAATCTGCGAAAATATGACGCTCAGTATAACAGTCTGGTCTGTAAATATGTGATAGCAATGATATAAAGTGGAAACGGGTGTAATGTTAGCAGAAAAGTGATGTATAAGTTGAAAAATAGTGTAAGTTGTAACAATTGATATCACAAGTACACCCACTGTGTAAATCTGCGAAAATATTACGCTCAGTAGAACAGTCTGGTCTGTAAATATGTGATAGCAAGTATATAAAGTGGAAAAGGGTGTAATGTTAGTGGGAAAGTAATTTATAAGTTGAATAATAGTGTAAGCTGAAACAAATGATATCGCGATAACACTCACTGTGTAAATATGCGATAATATGACGCTCAGTAGAGTAGTAAGGTCTCCAATTATGTGATAGCAATGATATAAAGTGGAAACATGTGCAATGTTAGTGGTGTAGTATTATATAAGTACAAAAATAGGTTGTAAGTTGAAATAATTGTCATAGCGACTTCACCTGCTGTGTTATTATGCGCTATTATTACGCTAAATATTATCGTAAGGCCTGAAACTATCTCAAAACAGTTCTCTAAGGTGGAAAAGTGTATAATGTTATTAGGAAAGTATTATGTAGGTTGAAAAAACACAATGCGAGTTGAAACAACAGTCACAGTGACTTCACTCACTACGTAAATATTCGCTAACATTATGCTAAATGTTATCGAAAAGCCTGTGAATACGTAAAAACAACTCAATAAAATGTAAAATGGTATAATGTTATTGTAGATGTATTATGTAAGTAGAAAAAATGATATGTATGATGAATCAGCAATGTTAGCGATTCATTAGTGAACAGTTTGGCCGATTTCGCTCGGTTCACCCGATGGAACAATGCTTATTTCACCTCTATTTTTGTATAAAATCGAATTTACTCTTATATCACATGTTTTTATGTTTGTAATAAATACATATCTACTTACTTTTATTGGTTTCCCAGACTTATAATACCATAGAAAACGTGAGAGCCACAGACCACCTCCACAGAACACGGTACCAGATGTAAGGAAGGTATACCTGTTTATGCCACTTATGGACCCCGGTGAACACTTTCTTGAGACTGACCATTGTTTCTGACCAAAAGCGAAAGTTTGAGGCAAAAAAAAAAAATTAGTCCAAAAATGGTCGGGATTAGGGGGTACCAGTGGTGAAAAAGTGGTCGGGACGGGGCGGGTTAAACAGGACTGAGTCAAGCTCGTAATGGTCTGTTATTTCTTCCTTATTTTATCACATTTCTCTCTCTCTCTCTCTCTCTCTCTCTCTCTCTCTCTCTCTCCGTGTGTGTGTGCGTGTGTGTGTGTGTGTGTTCTTACCTAATTATATCATTGCAGGAATGAGTCAAGCTTGCACTGTTCCGCATATTAAACCATTTCTTTCATACACATCCTTAAATTAATTAATTCGCACGCACTATCTCATTCGGTCGTTCATTCCACTGATCAACTGCCCTATTTGGGAATTTGAATTCCCTTACGTCTTTGTCGCCTCTCTATGCATTTTTTGCGGTGTACTCTTGCTGATGCCGCCGCATAGGTTATAGACCCATTGATGTCTATTTTCTCTCTCCGTGAGATGCATTTATACAGCGTAACTAAGTCTCCTCTTTTCCTTCTTTCTTGTATTGTTGGTAGGCTCAATTTTTTTCTAGTTTTTTTTTCGTAGCTTAGATCCTTTAAGCTTGGTACTCATCTTGAAGCAGCCCTTTGTGCTTTTTCGATATCTATTTTTTTTTTTTTTTTTTTTTTTGATGATTCAAGACCACCAATGCATATTCCAGGTTGGTATGATGAATTATGTTATTATCTTTCTTAGCATGTCTTCATTCATATATGTTAATGCTATTCTCATATTAGCAAGCAGTGTGTGTATGTTTCGTATCTTCTCATTTAAGTGGTCAGCCAGAGATAGTCTGTTATTGATAATCACTCCTACTGTGGGTCCTTCTCCTTTTCCGATATGTGTAGGGTTGAACTTCCTAGCTTATAATCCCAATTCTTTTCACTTTTACCAAACTTAATTACATGGTATTTGTCCACACTGAATTCCATTTGCCATCAATTGCTCCATTCAAGAAGCATATTTAATTCTTAATGTAGCTCTCTGCAAGAGTCTGTGTCTGTAATTATCATTTGTATTTTAGCATCATCAGCATACAAATTTAGATAGCTTCCATTTTCAATGTTCCTGTCTGTATCATTTGTATATACTAAAAACATAGGTTCCAGCGCTGAGACTTGTGGAACTCTGCTAGTCGCTTCCCTCCATGATGACCCCTTAGGACTTTTCTTATTTCTCTTTTTCTGAGAAAATCCTGCATCCAACAGAACAAATTACCTTGGATTCCTCCTTGATGGTACAGTTTCCATAAAAGTCTTTGGTGCGGTGCTTTCTTAAAATCTAATTAGATACTGTCCGCCATCCCTCTCTTTTCTATAGTGTTTCTGTATGTCTGTTATACTAGCTTAATAGATGTGTAACACATGATTTACCTTTTCTGTAACCGAACTGTTTTTTTGTTATCATCTTTTATTTTTCCAGATGGTTTACCCAATTTTTTCTTACTAGGATTTTAGTATATACCTCACTTTCAATATTGGTAAGAGGTACTGGTCTACCGTAGAGTTGAGTGGATTCTACTTCTTTTCTTGAACAGGAGAACAACGTTTGTTTTCTTCCAAATATCTGGCAGTTTACCTTGACTTAAAGAACCCCTGAATATTAAATATATAGGTCTGCCTAATTCTTCTGCACTTTCATAGAGCACCCAACCAGAAATTTTGTTTGGTCCATTTGCTTTTCCTTTGTCTGACTTACTGAACTCTTTCTGTTCCTCTTGTTCCTATTACTGTATATCTGGTAATATGTGTGGGATTGCATGTTCCTTATCATCTTAAAATTACTTTCTTTTGTAAAGACCGACTGGAAATCTTTTTTAAGAACTTTGGAAATATGTTTTTCTTGGATACAGGTTATCCCCTCATCCATGATGGACTGTATTTTATCTTTAACTGTGCTTTTGCTTCAAATGTAGCTGTAAAAAAGCTTCGGCTGATCACTACTTATATTTATAATGTCTTCCTCAAACTGCCTTTGAGCTTCTCTTCTTATCCATGTATAATAATTTCTTGCCTGTTTATAACTGTTATATGCCCTCTCACAACTGTGTCTTATGTATCTATTCCACAGCAAGTCTCATTTCTTTTCTGAATTTTTACATTGTGTGTTCATCCATTTCTTTATCCTTATTTCCAGTTCTTTGTGCTAAGGGATTTATTTTTGGACTCCTGTTTCACATATTTCACATAATTTTCTATATATAAAATTTACATTTTTTCATCTAAGCTCCTTTTCCCAATCTATTTCCATGAAGTACTTCTTTAGGTCATGAACCCTTTTAGTAGTTTAGGTCCTTTTTGTAATTTTCATTAATGCTAACTATATCATTATGGAATCCTGAAATTGAAATTTAGTACTAAGTGGTCGCTTTCACCGAGTGGAGGGTAACATATTATGTTGTCTGTATCATTATCTTGCCTGGTACATATGAGATCTAGTAATGATGGATCATCAAATCCCCTTCTTCTGGTGCTTTCCCTTACATGTTGTGTTACAAAAAACTCTTGTACAAGATAGGGGCTCTTGATCACTTCATAGTTTCTTACATCAATAGTATTCCATATTCCATATTTTTTTAAATTCCTATTTTTCCATGAGTTTGTCAGAATTTTTTAGTATTTCCTCTAGAGTTCCCATTTTAAAGGTTACTTTCAGTGCCCTTGACTTATTTCTCTCATATTTCCCTAGCGTTTTGTGTTCCTTTATACCTTTATCACATGTCCTCTGATACTTCCTTCAATTAGTCATTCCTCGTTAGTCATGTGGGGTGTTTTGGCATCCTATTTTTTTTTTTGAGCTCATATTTCCTAGTAGGTAATTTGAATATTTCTCTCTGTTCCAGTACTCTCCTGATTCAGTGAGTGGAGGGAGCATGTTGATTGGTTTAGTCGTTCCTCTGCTGTAGTGAGAGAGAGAGGCACCTCCTCCTCCCCTGGGGTGTCCAGTCACCCCACTAATCTAACCATTTAGATCATATTGTGATACCGATTGGTTTTTTATCTTATATTGTCATATTGTTTATCATATCACTGATTTTAAAAATCACAAAATGCATTTTCCTGTGCATGTTTACCTGATAAATGAGATTTGAGTCCATTTTTTTTTTTCTATTATGATTTTTTGTATATTATTTTTTTTAAATTAACAAACACCACTTAATAGGCATTCAGTCTTTTCATTAATGATTGCAGAGATATGCTGAAAAGGCAGTATGAATATATTTTACATATTAGTAACACTAGATGTGTTTTCGTACTGCGGTGTTGTAACACCCCACCGGACTAACCACGTTTGAATACCCCAAAGGACCAACGAAGAGTTAAAATATATTTACCATCTCCTTTTTGTCTCTCTAGATTCTGTTTTTTCATTTCTTCTTCATTATACCAGTGAGTACTAGAGATTTGTTGATATCTGCTGATTCTTTGACCAGTTTTGGGTTGTTTCTAATGATTTCCTTCAGTTCCTTTCTAATGCTTTTTTCTTCATGTTTTGTTTCTAAGTCTTTCCTTACTTTCACCATTTCAGCATATAAAGTTTGTAGTTCATCTTTGCAATTTCTCATAATATGATTCACCTGGGTTATCTTTTCTTCAGTAAAACTGTTTTAGTCTATAAGACTGCTTGCTTGGCTAACTGTCTCTTTATCATTTCTGAACTCCTCCATAATACTTTCATGGTTGACAACTGTACTTGCCATTTCACTTGTCTTCTTTTTAATTAAGTAAAACTACCTCAACTGACAGCTCATCTACTTTTTTTTTTTTTTTTTTTTTGCTTAATTCCTTTATTATTTTTTTCATTTTCTTCCTTCTGCATGTATAGCTCCTTCTTCCATCCATCCATTGCCAGACGCCATGTATCCCAAATGGGGTGGCCAAGGGCTTAGAGTTAATTGTTTTACAGGGAGGGGCACTAATCCTCCACCAACCTCACTTGACACGTAGGGATGCCAACAGCATCTGGTGTTCCCAGGCGGTCACCCATCCAAGTACTAACCAGACCCAACGCTCCTTCTTAATATCATCTATTTCCCTCTGAAAACTTTTATCCAGTTTATTCACTTTAATCATTCATTATATGCATCCACTTTTACCAGTTGTGGGTAGAAATCATTATCCCCTCTCTTAACTCCTTCCATATTCACATTACTAAAGATAGTACTCATCTTGCAGAATGACAATTCTTACTTAGAATGATAATTTACTCACAAACTTGCATCTCCCTGCTACCTGCTTGGCGATAATGACGACACCCATCTGATGTTTAAGTTGCATCAGCAGATTCCATTGGATGTATTCTGTTATTTGGACAACACTTTTTTTGCTTATACATTCTCCAATATATTAGAACAGTGCTTCTTAACCATAGAACACGTCCCCTATTTTTTTTTTTTTTTTTTTACGGCAACACGTACGGGGGTAATATTTTACCCCAATTTCGGAAAATAAAATAAAATAGTTCTACTCAGTTTTTATGAAACCTAAATGCATCATTTGGAAGTATAATGATTGAACTTTCATTTCCATCTCTAAGTAAAACCAAAAAAAGAAAATGTGATATTAAATGGGAAACTTAAAAAAAAAAAACTCCATAACTGATGAAAAAATGTACACTTCTACTCTAAGACTACAGTAAATACAAAATTTTATAAGTCAGGCAGTTGCTGCCTGCCCCACGTAGAGCTGGGTCATTGAAGTTATCGCTGGTGGACTAAAGGGAGGACATGGCGCCTGCACATCGGCCTTCTGTAGATGTAGCACTGATAGCGGGACTTCATGTCTTCCCTCCTGGGACATTTTCTGCAGCGCGCCATGGGGTTCTGGTTGCTGTTGGCCAACACTGCCTGCTCCATATCCATGGCAGCAGTACCTGGAGGGGGGAGGTGGCAGACCAAAATTGTACACGCCTACGTACCGGGGTGAAATTTTACCCTAATGCACTCCTAACACCCACACTAATAGTCACAGCACCAAGCACATACCTCTCACCCACAGAGCAAACACCAAACCAAAGCTATAGCCTACCCAGCCTGGTCTCTCTATGGCAGCAGTACCAGAAGAGGGAAGGCCGCAGACCAAAATTGTACACGCATACATACGGGGGTGAAATTTTACCCCAATGCACCGCTAACGCCCATGCTAATAGTCACAGCACCAAGCACATACCTCTCACCGACAGAGCAAACACTAAACTAAGCTATAGCCCAACCCAGTCTGGTCTCTGTGTCACATAGAATGCCACGTGATCAAAGTTGGCGTGGGGTAAAATATGACACTTGGACGTGTTCCAGGGCTAAACTTTTATGAAAACTAATCATGTGGCGGACCCTTAATGAGTAAATTTCCCACCTACCCTACCTCTTGAATTTAAAGGAGTTTGTAGGATCACTATGGCATGCTGTGGGCCCATGGCCAGGCAGCAGCCACTACAGAGTTGCCAAATCACAAATATCACTGATTCTACAAAGTCGTTAATTTGTTTCCAAATACTATTATATGTTTGATCTGATACTCAAGTTAGCCTGTGGACCCCTTGGAATATTCCACTGACCCCTGGAGGTCCGCAGACCACACTTTAAGAAACATTGTATTAGAACATCACTTAAATCAGCCTAGTACAAAATTGACTCGTATAAATATACTATTAGCTGTAGACAGTAGTGGCCATCAATAGCCAGTGCAGAGTGTGATGACCTGTGTCCTCTCTCTGCCATCTCACCAGGGTGTGTGTGTGTGTGTGTGTACTTCATACCACGAAGCAAAGGAGTGAGCTACCTCTCGACTATGAGATCAAGGAAAGTGTTTGTAGCTGTGAATGGCTGGAGGGAGGAGGAGGGAAGGGGGTTTCGAGCTGGGTCTGAACTCCTGATCATTTTTGGTTTCCTGGTCACGGCACCGATAAGACCTGGATTCTTTCTTTGGATCGCGTGTGTACCTCTCCATACTTTGTCTTAGCATGTGGGTCATCAGCTGTGTGCAGCACTGCCAGCTTTGCATAGCCTAATGGGATATGATATAATTAGCAGTGTTTGAATAAAGAAGGCAGTTTTGAATACAGAACCACAAAAATTTCTCATGAGATTTGGGGCGTCTGCCCAGCACTCTTCAGGGACAATAAAATGTGTTGAACAATAGCTAGTAAACGTACTGAAGAAAGTGATGCAACAAATTTCTCATATCTCCATATAGAAAATTTTCATTTCAGCAAAGGCAGTTAACTCCAAAGCCTCCCTACACCAAGCCAAGATCCCCTGCATCACATCTAACTTCCATTCTACAGTGCATACACTATGATGCATGCCTTGGACTTCCATCTGTCCTAAAACTGTGGAGACACTGAATCCAGAAAAATGGGGCTACAAGTATGAACAAGAACAAGAACTACACAAACCGTCCACCACATGGAAAGCACTAGAAGCCCAGTGGACAGTCATTTGTTCTTGTACGAAATTGGCCCGATCAACCTGTTCTTGCAGAACAGAGAAAGTAAAATGTGGGAAATTCTGCAAGTGTCAAAAAAAAAAAAAATCACCGCAAAAATCAAAGTGATTAATCAGCACAATCCCGCCATCTGCAGTTGGCTTCTTTGTCATGAATGCCTGTGTTTCTGTAAAAGTGTGCATTTCATGTGTGCCTGTGTGCCATTAGTGCCTGTGTTTCATGCAGTTAGTGCACATAAATACAAAGCTCAAAAGATATATAAATATACACAAAAAACAAGCTACCAATGCTGAATGATCATGTTCACTGAAAATGAAGTAAATGCCAGGTAGGAGATAGGGGTGACCCTTACTTACACTGGGTCCCCTGTAGACCATAGAGTGAAAAGAACCACTGCTGTGGAAGTTATCCTAGAAAGAGCACTAAATGAGAAATGTTTTGGCTAAATTAAGTGGATCTAAGTATAACACAGGCTATTTGGAGCAGTTTTGAAATTTTATGTACCTTCTAACTGAAGGCAATTTTTGCAAATAGAGAGAATTTTGGTCATTCTGTACCTAAAACCCTTGACAGCGGGAATAAAATATTCTAAAATCCTATAGCTGACACCTCAACAATGATAAGAAATCAAAAATATCTAAGAAAAATTACTTAATAATGAGTTATTCCAGAGAAAAAACATAGTCCACAATTTAGCCCCTCAGTCAAAAACTGAAAATTGGCTCGGTAGAAACAACGTACTAGATCTTTTTTTTTTTTTTTAATGCAAGGAAAAAGGAACCAAAGGCCAGGAGCCCAGAAACTGTTCCTTCCAAGAAAAAAAAAAAACACGCACAATACAAAAGAGAGCCAAATTAAAGATCCGTTCATTTCTAGATGCCTGTACACACTGCATTTGAAAGACTGGGGATCATAGGAAGTAGGAAATACAGAGAGAGGGAGACAGTTCCTGAGTTGACCTGTTGCATAAATGTAGAACTGGCGGTAACGGTTAACTCTTGCATTAGAGAGTTGGAAAGAAAAGGGATGAGAGTTTGTTGCTAGGCGGGTGCTATGCACCCGTCGTAGAGGTGGAGGGATGCAAGCAGACAGTTCAGAGGAGCAGTGACCTTTGAAGTAACGATAGAAAAGAGATAAAATGCGGGAAAGAGTCAGAGGTTGAAGGGAGCCAGTAAGAAGAGGAGACTTAATGAGATGAAAAGACTTTGACTCCACCCTGTCCAGAAGAACTGTATGTGGGGAGCCTCCCCACATGTGAGAGTTGTACTCTACACAGGGGTTAATAAAACCTGTGTATAAAGTCAACAAGTGTGCATGGGTAAAGAAAGTATGGAGTCGGTTTGGCACATCTAATCTCTTGGAAGCAGATTTTACAGGAGATATAATATGATCTTTCCAAGATAAGTCCCGAGTGAATGAAAACCCAAGCATGTTCAAGGATGATGCAGGATTGAGCTAGGTATTATTAAACATTAGTGGGTATTCCTGTGGAAGATTTTGTTGGGTTCATAGATATAAAAATTGGGTCTTTGATGCATTAAAAACAATAACATTTTTTTTACCCCAGTCAGAGATATGAACCAAGTCAGACATTAGGTGTGCCTTAGCCTCATTCCTTGTTTGTTGAAGTAACTGCTGAGCTGGACATTGCAGGAACTGAATAGAAAAGAGAAGGGTGGAGTCGTCAGCATACGAATGGATAGGGTTAGATGTACAACTTAAAAGGTCGTTGATGAATGAAAGGAAGAGAGTTGGTGATAGGACAGAGCCCTGAGGAACACCACCGTTGATAGATCTAGAAGAAGAACGATGGCCGTCTACAAGAGCAGCTATAGAACGACCAGAAAGGAAGCTACAGATCAAGGCACAGATAGAACGACAGAAACTGTAAGATGGCAGTTTGAAATTAAAGATTTATGCCAGACTCGATTGATAGCCTTTGAGAGGTCAAGTGCAATAGCAAAGCTTTCACCAAAGTCCCGAAAGGAGAGTGACCAGGGGCCATACTTATAGAACCTACATTATAGTCACGTGAAAGTCAGAAATGTGAAACTTAAGGAGCAGTTCATCATAAAGTCGAGACTTTGTTAGGTCGAAATCGTAAGCTGCTGAGATAGCGGCTTTCTATATGTCAAAAGTTTTGAAGATTGAAGAAAAGTACAAAAATAAAAGCAGAGAAAAGACATAACAAAAAGTATAAAATTACTATGAAATATTTCAGAAACGTTTTCAGTGAAAAGTCAACAGATCAATGTCAAGTTTTAGGAATTATTTATTTACCACTTTGTTTTACTGTGGACGAGTACATGTTGCCTCACCACACCCTCCTGTAAACAAACAAAAACACCGCCACCAGCAGCATGGAGAACTTTAACAGTATGGCAGAGAAACGCACAAATGGTCATCACCACTACAAAGTTGCATTTCTCCAGTTACAAGGTAACGCAACGTTAAAATAACTTTCTTTTCTGGCGTGAGAACCTTGTTTCTTGCCGTTGGTGTTGTTAGGGTCTCCCACACCATATCTGTCACAAAAATTATGCCTGCACTGTCCAACCGGTATTTCTTTACCAGTTCTGCATTACTTAGATCAGTAAGTACATCTCTCCTGCCATGAGAACGTTTTGACTGACGGCGGTGAATTTGTTGTTGTGGTGCGGGGGTCTTGTTTAAAGTTATTATTTTGTCCTCAGCCACGTCCTAAGAGCTATACCAACTCGGGAGGTGTCCTTAGTTATGACTCAGGTTAGGTCAAACATTATGAGTTATGACTCGCTCCTGTAAATTTAGGACAGACTTTCACCTTATGACGCAGTCTTAGTGTTTTGTTATTATGGGCCAAGGAGTCTGAAAGGTAGGTGAGAAGATCACCAGCAGAGCGTCCCTGATGGAACCCATACTGACTATCAGAAAAATGGTTGTGATATGAAAGATGCTTTAAAAATTTCTGTTAAGACTTGACTTGAAAACTTTTGAGACACAGGATGTTAACCCGCCCTGTCCCGGCAGATTTTCCACTACTGACCCCCCCCCCCAATCCCGGCCAATTTTAGAAAAAATTTATTTGGCTCAAACCTCCACTTTTGGTGTGAAACATCGAAAATGCATAGAGAAATCGCTCACCTGAGGTTTAAGATACTGAATACAGGTAGTAGTACCCCTTACCTTACTGTGTTTTCTATCAGTCTGGTTCCAAAGAAAATGAGTTCTGTTGAAGGGTAACTATTCCACACCATTCATGAACGGTATTCATTTATTTATTTGGTATGAATTTATATAAAGTATGAGAGTATATTGGTTTTCACACAGTAATATAAGCAATATAAGCATTGTTTCACTCACCAAACACATCAACATACCTGACCTTTTTTGGCGACATTACCTGATCATCATTTCTGACTGTTTCTTCCTCTAATGCTACGTAAACTTTGTCTTCCACATTGTCATTGATTGGGGAATCACTCTGGCCTTGAATTTCGTACCGTGGCATGACATGTCTTTACTGGCCAGGTCACTGGTAACACGTGAATTGCTGAGACAAAGGCGTTGGGGGAGGGGAGGAGGTCATGTGGGGTAAGACATTGACCCTGCCTGGCATCTTGTAGAGGAAGGTGTTCCGTGTAAACGTACCAAAAATCACGTGCGAAATTTGAAAATTGTGCAAATTAGGGACCTTACAATTGCTGCGCATTTATATATATCAATGGGAGCCACAGTGACAAAACGTGTGGACATATATATACGTCAACTGGAGTCGGCGGGTTAAAGCAATTGGACGATAGTTAGAAGGTTGTGAATGGTCGCTCTTCTTTGGGCCTGGCTGAATGAGAGCAAACTTCCAGCAAGAAGGAAAGGTACTAGATGATAACAAAAGGCAAAAGAGTTTACCTAGGCAGGGTGTAAGCACAGAAGTGCAGTTCTTGAGGACAATAGGAGGGACTCCATCAGGCCCATATGCCAAGTTAGTATTGAGGCCAGTGATGGCAGAAAATACATCTGATGAAGAAATTTTAATGTCAGCCATGAGGAAGTCTGAGGGGGGGAAGTCATGGAGGAACAGCACCAGAATTGTCTAAGGTGGAATTGGAGGAGAAAGTCTAAGCAAAAAGATCTACTCTATCGGTAGAAGAAATAGGTACAGAACCATCAGAGTAGAAAAGAGGAAGGAAGGATGATGAGGTAAAGTTGTTAGAAAGGTTTTTGGCAAGGTGCCAGAAGGAGTGGGAAGAATTCGAGTTGGAGAGTTGAGAGCATTTAGTACAGATGAAATTACTTTTAGCAGAGCGAAGAACAGACTTAGCACAATTCCGGGCAGAAACATAAAAAAAGATGTGATTCTGGGGTGGGTTGGCTCTCCTTGTTCTGGACAGCATTAAAACAAGCGTGATTAAACCAAGGCTTTCTTGCATTCGTCAAAGGATGTGAGAAGGGAATGTACGCTTCCATGCCCGAGAGAATAACTTCTGTAATGCGCAAGGCACGCTCAGATGGCTCCCGGCCATGGAAGCAATAATCATTCCAGGGAAAATCAAAGAAGTACTGCCTGAGGGCCTCCCAATCCGCAGTTCCAAAGTGCCACAGTCGATGTTTCTTTGGGGGGTCCACAGGATGTGCAGTCATGGACAAAAGTCCTGAAACCAGCGCCAGAACCACACCTACCGAGAGCATATTGGTCAAGTTAACCACTAGATGGCTCTGCCACATGGAGAATACTCGGGAACAGAATCGGACACTATAGTTTAAGGAAGATGCAGGACAACAAACGGAAGTGCACCGTGCATCACACTTATATATTTATGAGTAAAAAAAAAAAATAATGAAAACGTTATTGAAGGTTGGCTTAATACAATTAGCCTGTACTTGCGTGGCTATAAGTAAGAGTGGGAAATGAACCATACGAATGTTAGGTAAGGGTATGGTTTATGACATAATATCATGTAAATTACTATATACACAATACTGTTATTGGGAACATTAGAGTAAAAAAATTGAAAAACTTATTTGGACTGTATTATGTTTGATTCTATGTTTCTGTTATGTGTGACGATCACTTCTTCAAAATTTGTTATACCAAGATAATGTAACGATATATGTAAAAATATAAGTTGAATAATCTTCAGTGATTTATTAGTACACGCATGTATTCCAGTCACACTATTTTCGATATCCAAGGTAAGGAGAGTTATAACTGTGTGCATGAGTATGTGTGTGCATGTGAGTGTGCATGCATGTATGTGTGTGTGTGCGAGCGTCCGTGTGTGTGTGTGTGTGCGCCTGGTATGTGTGTGTGTGTGCTCGTGTGTGTGTGGTGTGTGTGTGTGTGTGTGTGTGTGTGTGTGTGTGTGTGTGTGTGTGTGTGTGTGTGTGTGTGTGGTCAACATGAGATAATATGCCCTAGTTGACAAGCGGGGTGTGGTGGCAGCACAAAACGTGCCCTCAAGGTTCGAGTGGATGAGCACATAGGTCAGTCAAGCAGGATGGGTGTAGACTTCGCAACCCTGCCCATTCAGCCTTGAAGAATCACACGGAGATTTGTGGTGTTTTACTTAATAAAGATCATGTTAAAAATATTAAACAGCTGTAACACCTTAGACCTACGAATTCTTAAATCATTATACATTGTCACTTACACCCTGGTTAAGCAATGCAGTGTCTGCAGACCCTCTCAACATTGTGTAAACCCAATTCTGTTGTTCCTGTAGTTCACTTTCCCCATTTTAATATTTTTACATAATTTTTGGTGTTAGAGCACAGATGATGACATACTGGGATGTCGAAACGTTTGGTGAGTAAAGATGTTGTTCGTATGCACTCTGGCTCTACTCTTCCTCCTGAAGCTGAGGTTCCCTAGGACCAAATCAGTGCCTGACGTTTCGCATGTATTCTGCACGGAGATCATTTGCCAGTGTTATGTTTTTCCCCTTCATGGTCGATAATCTCAGCATTTTCGTAACATTCTGACCGATTATATTACTCTGCTTAAATGGTGCATAATAGTTAATCTAGGATATCCATTCCTCACTGGTAGTTAGATCAGTGTTATACAGAATAATTGTTTATAGTAGGTATGAACTATAGAAAAAATTAGGAGTGTTATCAATAGAAAGACTCGCTTTCAAATGAATGTAGACTTTTATTTTATAAGAGGAAACTATAATATTGCTAATCATTAAGTAAAGGCAACGTCTTGCATTAGGAAAAATATCTGGACGTTTATATCACAGGTATATTAAATAAGTATGCCATTCATGAGCGTTTTATTAATTCATAATAAATATTGAAGAAATTACTCGTTGCCAGATGATACTACATTAATTATTCATAATATGATAAATAGGAATGTATGCTGCACCCAGTGTATAAGCTTGTAAATGAACCCTCCACACACACACACACAAAAAAAAAAAAAGAATATAATATTTCGAATTATTACACCTTGCTTACATACAATAATTACAATGCAACCTCCAAAATACATCATTACTGTGATGTCCACCCACCACACACATCCACAACTTCACGTAGCATGGTAGGAATAAACTCTACGAGATTGGAGCAGATATTTGGACGCCGCAGCACACTGTCCCACACCTTGCGAGCTTTCATTTCTGTAGCAGCCACACTCCTTTCGTCTCCTACGTCCCAGTCTCTGCACATAATAGCCTACATATTTTCTATTGAGTTGATGTCACACCCCTTTGTAGGCCAGTCAATTAGATCTAACTCGGGGTGTGCACTCAACCAATCCCGCACCGACTTGCTACAGGAAACAATGGAGTTATCATGAACAAACCTTATGAGCATTGGGTGAGGGATAGCCGTTGCTCTTACAGTTGGAATCAACACTTCCTCTAGTATTTGAATGTACTGTTAGCTGTTAAAACGTCCTTTTTTCTCTAGTTCACCCGGTCCATATCCCCACATCCACTCCCAAAATGACACCGAGTTCCGTCCGCATCTCCTTATCTCATTGATGCTCTCAGGACGGTATCTTGTATTTGGGGGTCGCCAGCACTGTGTTGCAGCAGACTCTACAGAGGTGAGTACCTTTTCATCGCTGAATGTAGTGGTTTTCCAGAATTCTACGTCCATGGCAGGTATTGTACTGCAAATCCCAGTCGTGCCTCTGTGTGAGCAGTAGTCAAGGTTTCCTTAAAGGCTGGGAGATAACAATGAAATTCTCCGTGATGTAGGCATCAACGTGTGGTGCGGTGGTGACAGGGCAGCTGCAGTTCTCTAGGTATTTGCCCGGATAACATCATGGGTCTCTCCCGTGCGGTCTGCAAGATCCTTTGCTCATCCTGACGACTTCTTCGTCGTCAGTACGTCTTCATCTTGCCATCGTTTGACCCAACTCCATACGGTCTGCCTGAGGACTCCAAGTTCTTGAGCTATTGTTGGCAGTGGTGTCCCGGCCTGCCACATACCTATTATACGTCCCCGGGTAGAGATAACGTCGAGGGAATCAGCTCGTGGTGTTGCCATACTTGAGATTCAGATATCACTGATAAAATGGATTCAATCGTCTATGGAGAGACATAAGACTTTACACAAACCTTACAGATTTCATAGGGAAGGAAAATATTATGCTCTTTTTATACAGACCACATCATACTTGACAATTACCGTGCTTTACTTAAAAGTATTTCTAGTGTTAACATATAAAAAGTAGATATGACTATTTACTTCTTATATATGCACATCCCAGTTATTTTGTTTCACAGACTTCTTACTATAAAATTTAATTATAGGATTTAATTGTGAATTTTTCCATTAACATGCACAACAGTGATAAGACCCTTATAAAAATAATAACTGTCATTCATATTTGGCTAAAGCGATTAGCAGTCTACATTTCAGTATTTGTCACCATCAGGATTGCATGAAGCAGAGAAAGATAGATTTTGGGACGATTTAATACGTGTAGTGGGTGGTATGCGGGATGATGAGATAGTGATTTTGGGAGGGGACTTAAATGGTCATGTAGGTAAAGCAGCACAAGGTTATGAGGGAGTGCATGGAGGATGTGCGTATGGTCTAAGGAATGCAAAAGGGGAATGGATACTCGAGTTTGAGGAGGCAACGGACATGATTGTGTGCAACACATATTTTAGGGAAAGAGACAGTAGGTTAATTATGTATGAGTCTGGGGGAAATAGCAGTCAGATAGATTATTTTCTGGTTAGGAGGGCTGATAGGAGGTTAGTGAGGAATGTTAAAGTTATGGGAAGTGAGGAGTGTGTGCAGGAGCACAAACTATTGATTTGTGATATGGTGCTTAGAGAACAAGTGATGAAAAAGAGGACTTATGTACCTAGGAGGAAAATATGGAAGCTAAAGAACCAAGTAGTAAAGGATGTCTTCTATAGCGAGTTGAGGAGAGTGGTGGCTGAACAGGGAGCTGTAGACAGAGGCGTTAATAAACAGTACAGAGCCCTCAAGAACAATTTCTTGAGAGTTACTGATGTAACATGCGGCTGGACAAAAGGACCACCAAGACATAAAGTAACTTGGTGGTGGGATGAGGGCGTAGAAGCTGCAGTTCAGGAGAAAAGAAGGCTTTTCCGGGAATGGAAGAAGGGTGGTAGCAAAGAGGAATATTTGACTGCCAAGCGTAGGGCTAGAAGAGAGGTATACGGGGCAAAGTCTGAGTCACAGAGACTATTACTTGATAACCTAAATCATGGGGAAAGGAAAAATATGATATTTAGGATGGCAGGTCAAGTGAAGAGGGATAATCGGGATATTATAGGTGAGCAGTGTGTGAAGAATGATGAAGGAAGGGTAGTGGTGAACAGTGAGGATATTAAAGATGCATGGAGAGAGCATTATAACCGGTTGTTGACTGAGGAGTTTGACTGGGACAGGGAAGGTTTGGAGCCAGCAGATCCAGTGTCTGGCCCTTGGCCTTTGATTGATACTGCTATTGTGAGTGAGATAATAGGCAGGATGAGGGTGGGGAAGGCAGCAGGTGTGTCTGGGTTGACTGCCGTAATGTTGAAGGCCTCAGGCGATATAGGGGTGAGTTTAGTCACTGACCTGATAAATAAGATTATTTATGAGTGTGTTGTCCCAGATGATTGGCTGAAGAGTGTAATTGTAAATGTGTATAAAGGGAAGGGTGATGCCCTGGAAAGAGGAAATTATAGAAGTATAAAGCTTTTAGATCAGATAATGAAGGTAATGGAGAGAGTTTTAGAAGGTATGATTAGAGAAAGAGTGAATATTGATGAGATGCAGTTTGGGTTTATGCCAGGTAGGGGGACCACTGATGCTATATTCATTGTTCGACAGCTTCAGGAAAAATATATTGGTAGGAGAAGGGATCTTTATTTTGTTTTTGTTGATATGGAAAAGGTCTTTGACAGTCCCTAGAGAGGTGGTGCAGTGGGCAATGAGAAAGCTTGGCTTCAAGGAGCGGATGGTTAGGGTGGTTATGGCTATGTATGTGGGTGCTCACACCCAGGTAAGAGTGAATGGAGATTTGAGTGATGAGTTTTCCGTGAATGTTGGTGTGTATCAGGGGTCAGTCTTGAGTCCCATGTTGTTTATCATGGTACTTGAAGCCCTTTCACGTGACTTTAGAAACGGACTCCCGTGGGAGTTGTTGTATGCTGATGATTTGGTGTTGATTGCAGAGAACGAAAGGGAGGTGGAGGAAAGGTTTAGGAAGTGGAGAGATGGTATGGGGCACAAGGGTTTAAGGGTAAATGCAGATAAAACAAAAGTGGTGATATCTAGGGTTGGTGGCGGTACTGTCAAAGATGAGGGAGAGTGGCCATGTGCAGTTTGCCACAAGGGCGTGGGAAGTAATTCCATCTTGTGCGGTGTGTGTGATAAATGAGTGCATAAGAGATGTAGTGGTATCAGAAGTAGACTGTGAGATAATGCTGATTCTATGTGTACTGCGTGTCGGGGTGAGCAGGTGGAGATTGTCAGACGTGAAAGGATTGAACTTGCTGGTGAATCTCTAGATTGTGTGGAAGAGTTTTGTTATTTGGGAGACATGTGTGCTGGAGGTGGGGCTGGAGCTAGCTCTGTGGCTAGGGAGAGAAGTGGTTGGAAGAAGTTCAGGGAGCTCTTGTCTCTCCTGACATTGAGAGGACTCTCCCTATGTGCTAAGGGGTCTTTGTATGCAGCGTGTGTTAGGAGCGTAATGCTGTATGGTAGTGAGACCTGGGCAGTGAAGGAGGAAGATATTCGCCGCCTCAGACGTACAGAAATGACAATGATTAGGTGGATGTGCAGTGCGTCCCTGCATCCAAGGCCTGGAGGGGCTGGGTTTACGATGGAAGAGTTGAGAGGTAGGATGGGACTGGAGTGTATTGTGCTGTGATGAGGAGAGGTAGATTGAGATGGTTTGGACATGTGGAGAGGATGGGGGATGATAATTGGGTGAGGAAGGTGAGAAGTGTTAATATTGGGGGTGGGGTTATGAGGGGTAGACCGAGAAAGACATGAGACGAGGTCATTAAGTGTGACCTCAGGGTTAAGGGACTGAACAGGGAGGCTGTAATGGATCGTGCAGCGTGGAAAGCCGCCATTAGGTGACCAAGGCTGACACATGCAACCATGTTGGAGCCTTTCAAAACGAAACGAAAACGAAACGAAACATGATATTGTAAAAACAGTAGCAAACATACTGTATGCAGCTATTGATTATCAGTCGTATCGCTGTCGAAGTAACTACGTCGAATGTCTACCATTCTATACGAGGAGACTGGAGTCAGTGTAAGTGAGGTTCGAGTGAGGAGGTAAACATGTGGGGGTCAGGGAGGGGGGGAGGGAGATGGCAAAACTATCGGGGAGTCTGTGGCGTAGGCATTTCGTCAGGCTAACGGCAGGGTATGTTATGAAGACATTCTGCAACAAGCAGTAGTTATGTTGAAAGTTGTGGCACACATTTCAGTCACTATCTGCAGTACATCATCCCTTGAGTGTAACCAGTATCTCCCTAACTTCTTATATTTATCAAAAAACTTTCATATGGTTTTAGTTCACCTTGGCAACCTCTCCATCGACCGAAAATAGGGGTTTGATCGCCGAAACAAAAGAGCAACACCGTTTCGTACATTGTGGTAACTTTGTTCAGTGCTTTTTGTATGTAGAGGGTTAAAATATTGTATGATCACAATAATTATGATGGAAAGATCACTCTGGGAATTTAAAATAATGGTATTTGTAGTTCACTTCCTAATGATCCGGTGCCACACGATACTGATGTAACATTTTCAAAGGACGATGAAACAAAAAGCTGCAATTTGTATGGCATAATCCATACACAGATATTTAATAAACTGTTATTAATCATGCATCATTACATTCCCCCAGCCGGTGCATGATAAACTGATGGAAGAGTCATGATTCCTGTCAATATATACTATATGGAGGAGTATCACAAGTAAAGCATCATCTTTGTCCACACGTCTTATAATTACACAAAGGTATTCTCACAACAAACAGTTGTTTTCTTCGTATGCGTGTCTTTATTTGCTGCCTCTGGGTAATGCGTCGTATACAAGATGGTACATTATTCTTGAATTCACAGCGTTGTCCGATTCTGTTCTCGAGTTGTGTCCAAGTAGCTGAGCCATCTAGTGGATAACTTAGCCATCATTCCTCATGGTAAGTGCGGATCTACGGCCGGTTGCAGGACTTTTGTCCATGACTGTACCAGAGCGATAGGTTAGGTTAACCTGCCGTGTGCCAGCTATTATTAGCCCTGTGGGTCGCCTCCTTGCTGGTCATTTTTTGACCTTTTTTTTTTTTTTTAAATTAAAATGATAGATTTTGATGCGGAAACAATGAATTTCACCATTAAATTATTCACCGAAGTTCGGAAATGGGTTTTACTGAGTCTTGCATCCTCGTATACAGGTATTCCCTCTCTCACGCTCACCACGTAGGTGAGAGAAAGCTGTTTTCTATGTAAGGTAGACTCAGGTTTTTATGCTGGGAAGGTATAGCAATGTTCAGTACACTTTTCTGATTACTTATTACTTCAGCATCTGTCACAATTTGCGTGTCTCTCTCATTGTGAGTGCATTGTCTTACACTTACTTAAAGATAGGTACAACCTGACTTCACTATGTAACAGTCCTGGTACTTATAAGAAGGTATTTAGAATTTGACTTTACTATGTACAGTCCTTACACTTACAAGAAAATATTAACAATTTGATTTCACTATGTATAGTCCTTACACTTATGTGAAAATATTTACAACATGCCTTCACTCTGTACAGCACTGGGTGAGGCACACAGGCAGAGTGAGGCAGGGCAGGCGTAAGGAGGGGGAGCGAGTGTGTGGCCTGCCAATTTTTACCCACGAATCTTGAATATTGCGGTCACTGTGATTTTTTTTAATTTTAAGCCATTTAAAACGACACTGTCACTGACCGCAGATTTTCATTGCACTGTTTTGAAACGACACTGGCAGACGGTGGGTCAGGGTAATAAGGTTGTGATCAAAGCAGCCCAGCGGAGAGGAAAGATTAACAGTGTACAGTAAGTAGAAGGATTAATTGTAAGGAAGAGGTCAAGTATGTTGGAGCTCTCTCCAAGGCAGTCAGGGATATGGGTAGTGTGCTGTACAAGCTGCTCTAAGTCATTAAGGATAGAAAAGATGTAGCCATGTTCACCAGGTGGATCAATGAAAGGAGAGTGGAAACCATGCCTTTACCTACTAACTAACTATTAAAACTTTTTACCTCAGTTACTTCAGTGCACTCATATTTCATCTAGCCTGGACCAAGTCAGACACATTTACCCAGATGAATACTATACAGTGTTCATCTTAATTATTAATGTTAAGAGTACTGCAGTTACATTTCATATTGGTCATAAATGTATATTATATGCCAACCAGGTCAGCCTATATAGACAGGGAATCTCAAATACTGTGGCATGATCTTACTAATGGGTTTGCCAGCCCATTCATACCCCTGAAATATGTAGGTAAACGAACATACTTCTGCCCCATCTACCAAAACCCGCCAGGCACTGTAACGTTAACAGTATTGGTAACTGTATATAAGGAAGAAACTGTGGAATAATGAAATCAGATGAATAAATAACCAGAGGCCTCCCATAGGGGGAATCACACCAGCTGCAAGCCGACTCATATCTAGCTCGGCTCCGAAAATGACCTTGATCTTGACATACTTTCACCAATTTCTAACTCGTAGGGAGATTCTCATTCCTGCTACATACCTGTAAAAATTTGTGATGATATCCTGAGCAGCTGCGAAGTTATCATGATAACAGACACACAGACTTTGTGCTTTCACCAGTTTCGTACTCGTAGACTTTCATCCCTACTACACACCTGTAACATTTTGTGATGATATCTTGAGCGGTTGCGAAGTTATTGTGGTAAGAAACACAAAGACCTTGACCTATTTTCACCAATTTCAAATTCTACATCATTTTTTCCCTGCTACACACTTGTGCAATTTTGCGATGATACCTTGAACGGTTGCAAAGTTACCGTGCTAACAGAAACATAGACAGACGGAAAGACGGACAGACAAATTGAAAACAATACCAGCTTTGCTGTCGCAGCTGATAAATATACGTGATGTAAAACAATTTACTTGGGTAATAGTAAACGAGAGGAAAATGTTCATAATATATAGTGTATATTTATAAATAATATTAACGACCATCATCAGTTCTCCTGTATTATTTACTATAATGCATATTTATTATGATGCAGATTGCGTTATCCACCAAACAATGTATGGTCAGTCAAAGTCAGTTTTATCCACAGTCTCCAGACCCGGTTGTTTTAATTGTTCTATCACTGAGGGACACGGCTGAAATTAATAGCATAGGAAGTTTCCCTAGCGATTTATATTGCCATTTGCACCTTAATATCCTGACGTATGTCATTGGTTCAGACTTTGTTTATACTGAAAAGAAACAACATATGAAAGAATACCGAGATGCTGTACGCTAAGTAAATCGCCAAGGAAGAGGTACGCTGTACCAGAAAGCCGCCTATGCTACCTAGAATGCTACCTTAATAATCAACAGCTTCATTCATCGATTTAGACACCTGAACCATTGCATCGGTGTTACTGTGGGCATTGTGTTTCTGATCTTACGATTTAATTAGCTGTAATTTGGAACAAATATCATTCAGCATGCGCATCAAAAGTTGGCAGTGCTAGCAGATGTAAGATGGCCTAGTACACAATAGCGAACATGACTCATCATATCCATTCTTAAATTCCTGGGGTCTTTGAATAATATTTCTGTGTTATTTGTTTACTTTAGATTACATCTCTCTCTCTCTCTCTCTCTCTCTCTCTCTCTCTCTCTCTCTCTCTCTCTAACGAACGAACGAAACGAAACGAAATCGTGAATGATAACAAAAGAAGGACTAGGAAAAAATACCATTAAAAGACGAAATAAACAAAATAAACTAGTGATACAAGAACGTAATAAACTTATGACAACACTGGAAACTCACACCTCAGGTGTACACGTGGCTACCCAGGTGACCTTGACTACCACTGATGCCACCTCTATGAAAGGTCAAGCTTCCCCTGCGTCACCTCTACCACCACCACCACCTGCACCACCACAAATATCTAAGATCATAACAGTGAACAATAAAGTAACTGCGATAGACAATCGGGTCTCCAGACTAGAGGAGCAAATGAAAATACTGACAAGCTCAACAAAACCACAAGGACATAAGTAACTCCCAGCGCTGTGATGTCCCAAGGGAGCAACAACATGAAGGGAAAACCCCACTGCTAGGAGACATAAAACACGTCCGAGCAACCGACCTACAAGGCTGTTCCATCCGTACTTTGCACGAAGCAAGCATGGACCTACTAAAATGCTGGGTGCGGGTAAATGTCATGGACCCCATCACGTTGCATGATCTACTGTGGTCTTTTTGACGTGATGGAAAATGAAAACTCCACTCCACTATTGGACAACGTGGGCGCACTAATAAGTGGATTGAAAAGTAAAAACGATAACATGGACATCTGTTTAAGCCAACTTGTCCCCAGCCTATAATCAGACACTTGCATGACCAAATAAACACATTTAACAAGCAAACAGAAAACTGGAGCAAATACAACGGACTACAGTAAGTACTGTAAACCCAGGCCTTGCTTTCACCCTGGGAACCGGTGAAGTTGCCTAGTCTTTCTACACTGTCCAAGGAGAACACCAAGGATCTCTAATAAACAGGGATGGGGCTGTCCGACTACTCAAGGAAATAACGAAGTAATGCCCCGGCTTGAAGGATTCTATTAATTGGGACAAAGTAAAACAGTCAGCAACTGAAGGAAAACAAAAATAGGTAAAACAGATCCCAAAACCCGGAAGAAAATGCCTATCACCACGTGGATCAAGATTGGCAAATAGCAATTCGAAACGAGCTCTACAACAGAAAACCCTTCTACCGACAGGACATAAGGGAGGAAATAGAAGAGGAGAGAGAAGAGGAACACTACCCCCCTGGGAGGTCCGAGACTCCCGCCTAGCCTCCTCCCACCCCTCACCTCCCTTCACCACCCACCACCATCGTCAGCACACTCACTACGCTCGCACCCTAACCCGTTGCAGTGGCTGTAGCAAGGCTGGATGTTACAACTGTTTTTTTTTACGTGTCCGACTCTGGGCAAAGGCTTCAGGGCCAATTTCTCGGGGTCAGTGACCTATCCCAAGGCTCAGTAGTCCTCCTACATCTCCACATGTCACCACTTCGGCGCTAACACCCACCATCCATATTGAATAGATGCTAGGGCTGTCTCATACAGGATTGGTGTATTGGTATTAGCGGGGGTATTTTTACGAAATGTCGGCGGGTCATCTGGTAGATCAGGAAAGTCTGCTTATAGGAAATTCAAATCCTTAAACTGTTCCCTGCCCCAGGCTGGATTCGATCCTGGGTCCATTAGGACCGCAGGCCGCCTCTCTACCGATTCGGTCACCTTCTCCTTCACTGTGGTGAAATGAATCATCATCAGTCAAGATGCAGATCCGACCATAAAATACAGTGCTCTAAGTGTTTTAACTATGGTCACAAAAGCCGACTCTGCCATCTATACACTCGCTGGGTTTGCGGCAAAGGTCAGGCCGATGGTCAAAACTCCAATTTAAAAAAAGATTTTCTCACTACTGAACATGTTAATGCTCAGTCCTTACTAGTCAAGTTGGAAGAAGTAAAGACTTTAATAAATGATAGCAATATGGATTTTGTTTGTGTCAGTGAGACTTTGATATCTCCCCACACACCGAATGCGTATGTAAATATACCCAAATACACTATGCATAGACGTGATGATGGCCGTGGGTCAGGTGTTTGTGTATATGTTAAGCAATTCCTATACTCAGACATCACTGAAACAAACGTAACACAGCAAACAGGTATCGAGGAATTATGGCTAAGAGTTCAATTTAGTAAATTGCCTTCAGTTATAATAGACTGTATGTATACACACACATTAAGGCCCACTCAAACTCCTTTGACGATATTGTCGATATCCTAAGAACAGTGTGCACGCTTAACAAACTAATCTTTCTTCTTTGGTGATCTAAATGATGATCTTCATCAGAACAATAGTAAATTACATCGTATCATCAGAAACAATAAATTAACACAAATCATAAATAAACCCACTCGAATCACACCTACCTCGGCCACCCTATTCGCAAACCCTACTCGCAAACCCTACCCTCATCCTGTCGCAAACCAGGATCTTATAATTAGTACAATAAATATTAGTAAGACAAAACGTCTCTCCACCCTAAACACTCTTCAAGATTTACGCTAGTATGATAAGGACACCTTTTGTCCGCAAATTCTCATTGAAGCCGATAACCTAGAAAAATATTAAACACAGATAACGTATATAGACAAGTAAATACATTAACATCAGTCATTACGAAAAAAAATAAATAAATAAATAGACTTTTGTGCTCCTATGGTTACCAAAAAGATACGCCGACCTCCCACCCCTTGGATGACCGACGAAATTCGTGAAGGTGTGAAAAACAGAAACGAAACCCCCCAAAATCCTAAAAACAAATCGACTAAATCCGACATTACAGTCAATACAAACAGTTAAGGAAACAGGCTAAAAGACTAGTATACATAACAAAATAAGAATATTACCACAGTCAGCTTATACACTCCAAAAATACCTCCTCAACCTGGAAAATAGTAAAAGACATTATTCCTTCCCCCAAACTTAAATCCATTACATGCATAGCAGAAAACGAACAAAACAAAGCCGATGATTTTAATGCCTACTTTGCTAACTTTGGATAAAATATATATGATAAAACCCAGCGCTCCCAACAAGACAGCCAACGCAAAGTTGAAAGCAAAAGTGAAATAAATATTAATAGCTTAACCTCGCACTTCCGGCCTCAGCCCGTTGACACATATACAGTGAATCTATTAAAATTCTTAAGGAGTTTAAACCATTCGGCTCTGACAGCATTTCTCTTCGCTTCATTAAAGATTTTCTATTCGTTATTGCTTTCTACATAACATTCATCATAAACACCTCTATCACTACCGGTGTCTTTCCTAAATTAAGGAAACACGCAATAGTTACCCCTCTCTTTAAAAACGGAGATAAAAGCAGCTCCAGGAAGTACCATCCTACCTCCCTTCTCCGAATTTTCTCTAAAATATTCTAAAAAATTATCTCAGCACAGCTCACAACATTCCTAGAATCTAATAAACATCTCCTTGACAACCAGTACGTCTTTCTATCTAAATTATGCACTGAAACAGCTCTCCCAGTCATCACTGTCAAAATCTATTACAATATGGATACTAAACGAATATCCTTATCAACCCTCTGCGACTGTCTAAGGCCTTTGCTAGTGTCAGCCACATCATAAAAAAAAATAAATAAATAAAATAAAACGAGTTGACACTTTTTGGCTCGACAGCTATCTAAGTGAAAGAACACAGTCAGTCCATTTAAATAGTATTGTCCCCTCAAAATTACTCTTAAAGTACGGTGTCCCCCAGGGCACGATATTAGACCCATTAATATTCAATATTTTTTTTAAACTAAATATCAGGATACATCACCGACTGTATATTAGTGCGATACACCGATGATACCCAGTTTCTCCACAGTAACACAATGAATGAGATCAGCATTCTCATAAATAAAACAGAGGTAACCCTATGCAAAACTAGCCTATACTTTCTCAGAAACGGGTTAATGGTGAACGCTAACAAAACAATGCATCTTCATAGGGACTCGACAGTTCCATATCAAAATTACCAAGAAACATCAAAATACAACTCCACGACAGCACGGTCGAACCAATCACACATGTAAAAAATCATATATAGACAGGTATATTGTATTCGACAAACATATTAATGAAATGAACAAAAAAGTAAAGGGAACTCTATGTATGTTCATAGAATTAGGGATTACTTTGACAATGGGACTCCCAAAATCATTGTACAATCACTCGTGCTAAGTATTTTAAATTACCATAATATAATATGGGGCACAACAAACACTCCTCTTTTAACAAATGATCAAAAACTCCAGAATTTTGCACATAAAATTGTAGTTGGAAGAGCAAAAAAATACGCCCACGTAACCCCTATTATAAAAGATCTAGAATGGTTAACCATAAAAGGTAAAATAATTCATGACACACCGGTTGCCATCGTCAAATACCTAAATAATCTATACCCTGATTACCTCCTAAATCTTTCCACTGTAGCTGATGTCACCTACAGTACCACAAGGCAACAAATTAATCTCTACATTCCCATGGTTAACACAGATGTTCGTGCATGATCCCTATTAGTACAGGGTTCTAAACTGTGCAAAGAACTTCCCTCGTATGTCAAGGAGACCAGTAGCTTAAAAACCCTTAAGCTAAGACTAAAAAATGTATATACTCCTTGAAAAATACTGACAACCAACACAAAATAACTATGTGGATATATTAATAATTCTCTCTCTCTCTCTCTCTCTCTCTCTCTCTCTCTCTCTAAGCCTCGCCTCAAACCCCCTACCCCCTACCCTACCCAGCCAAATCACCCTGGAAGCCATCCCTCAGTAGATGCTCCCATATCCCAGCACCACCACAATCCCCTTTAACCCCTCGACACACCAATACAAACCTTGATCAGTCCATACTAGTACCAATATCAACTGTTATTTATACTTTTACACTACTTTTAATATTATCATATATATGATTATTGTTATTATTATTATTATTATTATTATTATTATCATTATTGTTGTATTATTATTATTAGTAGTAGTAGTATCATCACCATCACCATCTGGACCTCCTTTCCCACCCTAGGGCAGCGTGAGGAGTAGCAGCGTCCAGACAGCCCAAATATGCCCAATCCAATGGGACACGCTTCCATTCACACGCCATTCAAGCCCCTTGAATCCTGGCTCTATCTAATACGCCTAAAACATTCACCACGTTCTGCAGCTTCATATAAACGTATCCGATAAAATTAATCTGGATGCTGTTACGTTAAAAAGGGGTGCCAAATCCCAGATCATGCGCTTCTCCTTACAATATTCATCACAATATTGTGATTATTATTATTATTAAAATACACACCTCTGCCGCCGCCGGACCAACCACCCAGCCACCCCCCACCTCACTACCGACTCGCAGCCCCACCACCACCCCAGGAGGACACCACGGCAGGTCAGGGCAAGGTGAGACTGACCCAGAGCGAGAGGGGCGCCGGGGCGCCCCTACCTTGAGTCCCTCTTCCACGGAATCGACCCAACAACAACCACACAGGAAAAAGAGACAACTCTGTGAGCGGGGCAGCCTTCACCAGGTTCGGGGTGGGACTGCTCCAGAAACAGTCCTAAACAACACCACGGTAACGGCCATCGTACATACCGGGGAGGGAGCGGCCATCGTATGCCTGTCAGTTGTTTCTCCCTGTAACACCGCCACAACGGCCATTGTACATCATACGCCCTTCAGTTACAGACCCATCTGGAGACGGCCTTGGAGCCTCAGCTATTTAGCGTGCTCCGACTGGCAAAGGAAGGAGAAGTGGAGGGAGTGGCCATTGTATGCCCCTCATCCACTTCCTCCTCCTCCTACGGGAGTAACACCGTGTTAACGGCCATCATATGTACCGGGGAAGGAGCGGCCATCATACGCCCTTCAGCTGCTGCCCTTAGGAACTGCGGAACCACCACAACGGCCATTGTACGTGTGGAGGAAGGAGTGGCCATCATACGCCCTTCATCCGTGGTTCCTAGGGCTTTCCCGGAGGGGAAGGTCCCTTATGCGGCAGGCCCACTACCTCTCGGCTGTGTGGGATGCCCTTCTCTCTCTCCCTCCAGGTGTGGTTTCCCGGAGGTGCTGCCGTTCCCGGAGTGGTGGCATGGTCCTGTCTCAATCCTGCAGCTGACCACTGGATGACACCGGCCCCTGACGGACGCCCAGGCAGAAGAGGTGCCGCAGCTCTCTCCTGACGGCACCTCACCCTGTAGGTGACAACAGCACCTGGACTCCCAGGGCCAGTCAGCAGGCTCCAGAGCAGGGCCACCTGGGCCCCACTCCCCCACAGCCCTCTGCCAGGAGTAAGAGGCGGCAGGCCCAGCTCCTGGAGTTGTTTGGTCCCAGCCCCGAGGGCCACCCATCATGTCGAGGCCCCCAGACAGGAGGACCTCCCTGCACCCCACTGACGAGGCCCCAGCACGAGGACCACCCATCAGGTCGAGGCCCCCAGACAGGAGGACCTCCCTGCACCCCACCGACGAGGCCCCAGCACGAGGGCCACCCATCAGGTCAAGGCCCCCAGACAGAAGGGCCTCCGTGCACCCCACCGACGAGGCCCCAGCACGAGGACCACCCATCAGGTCGAGGCCCCCAGATGGGAGGGCCTTCCTGCACCCCTCTGTCAAAGCAGGTCTGGGCGACGACGCCCCTGCAGGCAGTTCACTGCCTCCTACAGGAGGGCTCCCCAGTCAGGCCCCCTCCAATGCCTGGGCACCACCTCTGTTAGCTCAGGAGCTAGGGACATTGTGACATCCTCAATGCATCTTGTGCGTCGCTTATAAGTGCAGACCCCAGAGACAGGCAAAGAAAGGACAGTGAAACAGTGAGAGAAACGACATAAAGTGACACACTATATCAGTGAATGCTAAGGCAGAAAATAAGGGTCAAGGAACACACATAATAAGATAACTGGACATAAAGAAACTTTGTGTGAATACTAGTGGCGCGAAGAAGGAGATAACTAGTGAAGTAGTGTCGCCGCGGCTAAGTGACAATTCCTGGTGCCGCGACTCATGCTATAACAAGCGTATAAAAATATTAGCCAAACTGACCCTGTATTCCACCCATATATGGTACATCCGGTCCAGAACATTAAATGACAATTATGCACTAACTATCATACTGATTTCATGTTCAATTAACTATTAATACCTGTGTATATGTGAATTCTGCCCTTGACATCTTTGTGAATTTGTGTGCATTTTGTGTTGGGACACCATCTCTGTCTTCCTGTCTACTCCATATCCAGTGTCTCACTGTTCTTATATTGTAAGGTGTGATGAACTAATACAATAGATGTGTTAAGGTATACTGCAGAGTTTTTGTGCCCTGTTCCTTTGTTGGTGCTTTACTTCCAGTCCGAAAGAGGACCCAGCTCAGTCGCGGGCGTATTTTGGACGAGAAGTCGAACAAAAAACACCCCTCATAACACTGGTGGCAAGAGGTGGTTCTGGATTCGAATAAAGCACAGAGGAACACAAAAAGAGAAACTTGCACAATGGCAGCCAAACCTCACATCCAATTGCCAAAGTTCAACCCTAAACAATATGACATTGATGTCTACTTGGATATGGTGAAACCTCTCTTAGATATTGGGTTTGACACTGACAGAGAGAAAATAGCAGTCACACTACCCAACCTGGGCAAAATTGTTGCTACTGTAGCCACAAAAATCGTCCCCAAATTGACATGGGACCAATTCTCACACATTGTGAAGCAGGCTGTCATGTCTTCACTTGGCAAAGTTGTCGCCCTCTCGCAATTTAATGCCCTCACCTACGACAGCAGCCTAGACAACACTTTCGTCCAGGCAAGGCGACTCGTCACCGCCGCCTATCCCAGAGCAACCACAGCCACTCGGGATCAACATACCTTCAATACAATGCTGAGAATCCTCCCAAGCACAGTCAGGGAGCATTTTACTATCTATGATACCTCTGGCGATATGGACCGTGATCTACAACTTGTCTGACACCTCCTCGCCGCCCGCCCCACACCCCAGCCTATCCACGCTGTGAGCTAATTCCCAACCACCAAGGCTCCACCAACCAAGCCTAAGACACCGCCTACCCAGCATACTGTGGAGCCATCGACCACCATGCCCAGGGCTCACCCCCAGAAGAAACGCATTAACCTCAGGGACAAGCGCAATCTCGTTTCCATCAACCCCTGGGAATTTACGGCCTGCAGTTGCACCTGCCCCCTGCACGACATCAGGGAACATCTCAAAGCTAACCGATGCAGGTCCTTCACACAAGGGCGCTGAAAGGTATCCTCCCTGGAAGACGATGCCCCACAAGATGACGCCCCACCTATAGTATACCCAGAGCCAGGCGACGAGGAGCCCGACAAGGAAGAGCACACTCAGCAGATGGATTTTTAGGTCCGCCCCCCCCACCTCCCCATGGTGGAGGGGGCCACTTCACACAAGTACAGACCCCCAGTCTACGACAAAATACACCTGAACGGGGTCAAGGCTAGGCTACTGGTGGACACGGGAGCTGCCAGGTCATGGCTGTATTCACACTTTTACTCCCGCCACAGTTCCACCTTCAGCCCTCTTCTCTCCACCTCAGCCAACCTCGTAGACGCGGGGGATGACCCCCTGCCTATCCGTGGTATTACGATCCATGGGGAGTATTTAACTGTATCTACCCTATGAAGACCCATGGAAAGCAATAAGAAAAGAGAAGGATCATGAACACTATGCAACTAGACAAACTACAGGGTAGATTGATAATGATTTGGTTGATTATTCATTTAATTTAACAAACTAAACATACAATAATTACAACCCTAAACCTAACTAAACCTAAGAAAAAAACAATATAAATACCTAAAGCCATTCACCATCAGAAGATTAATGAACTAATGCAAGGAGAAAACTGATACTCATGGTTTACAGCAAAAGAAGGCGTTGAAGATGGGTTCCCTATAACACAGGCTTCCAGGTAAAGGTCAGGAGTGGTTCACTAAGATATTCCCAGGGCAGAGGATGAGTGTGAACTGAACTTGCGCGGGAAACCAGATAATCAGGCAACCTCGCTTCACACAGAAAAAGGGAGGGAAAGTCAGGTGACATGTTGGGAAACTAGTAGTATCAAATCCAGTCAACAGATGGAGCGCTGGTAGCGTGAGGTGGACGAGTGCTTGACTTCAGTCAAAAGATGGGAGTTCACGAGGGATGAGGCGGAGGAGTAATAATTATAGCCGTAACACCTCCCCCACAAAGACCTACGCAGTGGAAGCACGAAGGAGGTAGATTACTCTGTAGCCTCGATGGGATGTCTCGACAGGGTATCCGCGAGAATGTTGTCAACACCCCTTATATGCTGAACTTGAAGATTAAATGGCTGAACAAGCAGGGCCCATCGTAGAATCCGTTGATTGGAATTCTTCATAGTCTGGAGAAATACAAGAGGATTGTGGTCCGTAAAGACAGTAGTAGGATGAGGATGTTGGCGAAGATAGCACTCGAACTTCTTGATTGCTAGCACGAGAGCTAGAGCCTCTTTCTCAATTGTGGAGTAGCCCCGTTGATGTCCTTTCAGCTTCGACGAATAGTAGGCAATAGGATGGAGAACACCACTCACTGGGTTGGTTTGCAGCAAAACAGCACCAACCCCAACTCCACTAGCATCGATATGAAGATGGAAAGGTTGCGAGTGGTCAGGAGTTCTGAGGACAGGTCTGCTGGCAAGAAAAGTTTTCAGACGTTGAAAGGCAGTCTCGCAGGCAGAGGTCCACTTGAAGGGGGTTCGAAGTGCGGTGAGATCAGTCAGTGGAGCTGCAACACTGGAGAAGTTCTTACAAAAACGACGATAGAAACCGGCCATCCCCAAAAACCTCATGACTTCCTTTCTGGTGGTTGGAGTTGGGAACGCTAGAACTGCTTTCACATTGGCCTCCTTCGGTAGAACTTGCCCCTGTCCCACAACATGTCCAAGATATGTTACTGTAGAGTCTCCAAAAGTAGATTTAGCTAAGTTGATGGTAAATCCTACTTCTTTTAGTTTGTTGAAGAGGGCATGGAGACGTGTCAGGTGTTCGTCCCACTGGTCAGCCATCACCACAAGGTCATCCAGATAAGCTGAAGTCCCAACCAAATCCTGTGTGATGAAGTTGATGATCCTCTGGAATGTGGCCGGAGCATTAGATAACCCAAATGGCATTACAGTGTACTGATATAACCCAAATGGGGTTATGAAAGCAGATATTAGTTTAGCTCTGTCTGTCATACCTATCTGGTAATAGCCTTTTTGGAGATCTATTGTGCTAATAAATTCGGAGTTTCCTATGCAATCTATTAAGTCCTCTATGAGTGGTAGGGGATAAGAGTCAGAGACAGTGACCTTATTGACTTTACGATAGTCTGTACAGAACCTGTGGCTTCCATCGGGTTTTGGAACTAAAAGGCATGGGGAAGCCCAAGGAGAAAAACTTGGTTCTGCAAGGTGATTAGCAGTTAAGAATTCAACTTCCTTTTTCATTACTTTCATTTTTAAAGGATTAAGACGATATGCTGGCTGTTTAATTGGACTAGTAGCATCGCTAACCAACCGTATGTCATGTTTTAAGAGACCACAAAACCCTGGTAAATCAGCAGTAACTTCAGGATAAGACTTCAATAACAATTCTAGGTCATCCTTTTGTATGTTGGTCAAACTTGATAGGTAATCACATAGAGATTCCATGATCATGCTGTTAGGTAGGTTACCGGACGGTTGGGGTAGGTCCAATTCTGGGTTTGTCAAGTCTGAAGTCTCTGGCTCTGGCTCTGGCTCCGTTCCCACAAACAGTACAGGGTTCATCTCATTTCTCTCTGCATAGTGCTCCTCTGGGCATCTAGTAAAATAAGGTTTCATTAAATTCACATGAACAAGTTGAGAGTCTTTACGTCTATCTGGGGTGTGTACTACATAATTCAACTTTGATAGTTTTTTGGCAACTACATATGGGCCAGTGAATTTACTCCTGAGGGGACTACCTGGAATGGGAAGAAAGAGCAAGACCTTGTCTCCTGGGGAGTAACTGTGTGCAACAGACGATGGATGTTGAAGTCTTTCCATTTTACACTGAGCCTTTAATAAGGTATCTTTAGCAATCGTTCTGACTTCTGATAATCTAGATCTTAAATTATCAATATAGTGAGATACAGATGGACTTTCTTGAGTAGTGCTGTTAAACCACTGATCTTTCAGAAGCTTCAAGGGACCCCTTATTTGTCGTCCATATAATACCTCAAATGGAGAATATCCTAAAGACTCCTGAGGACACTCCCTTATAGCAAAAAGAAGAAAGTCTATGCCTTCATCCCATTCCTTGTGGTTTTCCAAGCAATACTTTTTCAACATTGATTTAAAGGTCTGGTGGAACCTTTCTAAACAGCCCTGGGATTGTGGGTGATAAGCCGAGGAAGTGACATGTTTAACCTCTAGTTCCTCCATAACTTTTTTGAAAAGCCTACTGGTAAAATTCGTCCCTTGATCCGATTGGATTTCTTTAGGAATGCCAAATGCAGTGAACAAATGAAGCAGGGATTTCATTATAGTTTTAGAGGTGATATTTCTGAGGGGATAGACTTCAGGGTATCTTGTTGCAGTATCCATGATAGTAAATAAGTACTGGTTACCTTTCTTTGTCCTAGGTAGAGGTCCCACACAATCAATAACTACCTTTTCAAAAGGTGCTGTCACTACAGGAATTGCATGGAGTGGAGCAGACTTAAGCTGTTCATTAGGTTTACCAGCCACTTGACAAACATGACAAGTTTTTATAAAAGTAGAAACATCCTTTCTAAGACCTGACCAATAGTAATGTTGTAGGATTTTTTGTAAGTTTTTAAGACCCCTAGGTGACCAGCTATCCCGTCATGAGCCAGTTTAAGGATGGATTGTCTGACAGATTTGGGAATCACAACTTGGTGGATTTCTGACCAGGTATCAAGATGTTTTAGTTCTGGTGGTCTATAAGCTCTCATCAAAACGCCATCATGGAAGTAAAAACAAGGCAATGTATTTAGGTCTTTACCTTCGACTGCAGCATGTCTCAGGGTAGCAAGTGATGGATCAGCCTTCTGAGCTTTAATTAGGTTTTCTTTTGAGATAGTCTGATCCAGCAGATATTCCTTGGGAGCAGGTGGTGGTAATGGATTGATTTTGTTCTTTTTAGCCTTCTGTGACCTAGTTACAACACAGGAGGGAAATAAGTGGGGAGCAACAGTATCTAGAATCTCAGTTGGGCTCTCAGTTAAAGGGTTTTCAACCACTGAAACCATAGGCACAATGAGTTCTCCTGCCAAATCATTTCCCAATAGCAGATGAGATCCCTTGACTGGCAAAGGGTCTTCTCTGACAGCTACTTTAACATTTCCAGATAAAAGGTCACACTGGAGATAAACTTCAGCTAAGGGATAGGAGGGATTAGATGAAAGGTCAGACAAAATCACCTTCTCCCCAGTGAAGGCACTAGATACACAAGGAATAGCATTTCTGACCAAAATTGATTGAGATGCTCCAGTATCTCTCAAGATAGTAATGGGATATGACTCATCATCTTTATTCAGTGAGACTGTACCCTGAAACATAAAAGGAAGGAAGGAATTCTGATGAGGCTTATTTGAATCATAAGTCACTACTGGCTTTTCAATTTCATGAGGAGATTTTTCTTTGGGGTTAAACATGTTTTTTGAAGTTTTACAATTAGGGTGTTTGCAGGACTGGATAGAATGACCTGGCTTTTTGCAATAACTACAGGATATATTGGAGATATTTTGAGTCCAAGGCATCAAGTGTGAAGAGCTCTGCTTACCACCCACCATACCGGAGCTTACACCAGAGGAGTACTTAACACCTGAGATGGAACCACTCCTGTTATTTAGAGATCCCATCAATAAATCATAGGCGTCAGCCAACTCCGCTGCTTTCATGAGATCCTTCTGTCCTTGCTCCTCCACATGCTTCAGGATGGTGAATGGCAACTTACTCTTCCACTCTTCCAAAACCATGAGATTAACCAGGTCTGAAAATGTTGAGGTGTTAGTTGTTTCAAGCCATTTCTTAAACTGTCTTAATTTATCATTTGCAAACTCCACATAAGTATGAGAAATTGATTTTACATGTTTTCTGAACTTCTGTCGATATCCATCAGGAGAAATTGAATATGCACGAAGAATACTAGTCTTTAAACCATTATAATCATTTTTATCATCAAAACTATTATAAACTCTCTGAGCTTTTCCGATCAGCTTTGGGACCAAGACTGATATCCAGTGTTGTTCAGGCCACTCATTTTTCTTGGCAATGTGCTCAAATGTGTTTAAAAATCCATCCACATCATTCTCATCAAACTGAGGCAATAAAGCAGCTTCCTTGTGTGGTTTAAACGCAGTTAATTTCTCTCTCAATTCAATTTCCTTTTCCCTAAGGTTTGAATTTGCATTTGCTTCAAGCTCTCTTATTTGTAATTCTTTCATTTTTACTCTCTCTTCTTGAGCTAATTGTTCTGTTCTCATTCTCTCTTCTTGAGCTAATTGTTCTGTTCTCATTCTTTCTTCTTGAGCTTCTCTTATTTGTAATTCTTTCATTTTTACTCTCTCTTCTTGAGCTAATTGTTCTGTTCTCATTCTCTCTTCTTGAGCTAATTGTTCTGTTCTCATTCTTTCTTCTTGAGCTAATTGTTCTGTTCTCATTATCTTTTCTTGAGCTAATTGTTCTATCTTAAGCTGATATTCTAATCTTAATCTTTCCATCTCCACTGGGTCACTGTGTCCTTGTTTAGTATGAGTTGAATAAGGATTATCAACCCTAGTAGGAAAGGAATAACTCATAGGAGTCAAAACATCAATAGCCTCTGTCCCCAGGACTTCCCTTTGAACTAAAGACTCTATAATTGTGTTTTTTAAGACCTCTTTTGTCATACGAGATTCAATTTCTATTTGGAAGTAGGTAGCAATGCTTTTCCACTCATCTTTCTTTAAGTCTTTTAATTGCTCATGGCTAGGATTTTCAACAAATTTTTTGAAGGTCAAACATGATTAAAATGTATGAGAAAATTATGGTAAGTTATATTTTAGACACAGATTACAGGAAGAAAACTCTTTGAAGTCCTGGAAACTTCCAGAGCCTTGACCAAAATATTAACTTACGAAAGTCGTTGTCTATGATTAAGAGCAGAGGATGACGGCTTTTAGCATGATCCGGATTACCCCTGATTATAGGATAAGACAAAACAACTTTGATTCTTGAATAATCTGGGACTTGGAAGAGTGAGTGTATCAAACTAGCCACTTGCCCTATCGCAACTAGCAGATGTAGACCTCACTGGAGCGTGGGATACGGCATTATAAACGATCCGGATATATTCCCCACATTTGATAGAACTTATAACGACCCTGTATTTCGTTAAAAATGAAAGATAAGTTCTATGAAGACTCCTGAACCTATAAACCTATGTGCTGACAAGTTCACACAAATACCAAAATGTTTATTGCATCAAGGATTTTAAATCGAATGGAAACAAGTTTCACACTAATACCAAAATGCTAAATACATCAAGGAAAATTTAAAATCTATGGGAACAAGCAACAGCAACCCCTCAAAACACCATTACTGTAAATGTCTGTCTAGCTGAAATAGGTCCTGTCACGGTCGCCATTTATTACGATCCATGGGGAGTATTTAACTGTATCTACCCTATGAAGACCCATGGAAAGCAATAAGAAAAGAGAAGGATCATGAACACTATGCAACTAGACAAACTACAGGGTAGATTGATAATGATTTGGTTGATTATTCATTTAATTTAACAAACTAAACATACAATAATTACAACCCTAAACCTAACTAAACCTAAGAAAAAACAATATAAATACCTAAAGCCATTCACCATCAGAAGATTCATGAACTAATGCAAGGAGAAAACTGATACTCATGGTTTACAGCAAAAGAAGGCGTTGAAGATGGGTTCCCTATAACACAGGCTTCCAGGTAAAGGTCAGGAGTGGTTCACTAAGATATTCCCAGGGCAGAGGATGAGTGTGAACTGAACTTGCGCGGGAAACCAGATAATCAGGCAACCTCGCTTCACACAGAAAAAGGGAGGGAAAGTCAGGTGACATGTTGGGAAACTAGTAGTATCAAATCCAGTCAACAGATGGAGCGCTGGTAGCGTGAGGTGGGCGAGTGCTTGACTTCAGTCAAAAGATGGGAGTTCACGAGGGATGAGGCGGAGGAGTAATAATTATAGCCGTAACAGTGGAGAAACACGGGCCCTGCGGACTGAAACCCACCAACAAGCATCTACCAGACATCCCTTCATCGTCTTTGATTCCACTTGCCGTGCATATGATGGGTACCTGGGGCTGGACTTCCTACAAAAGCTGCACACCACCATCGACTGGTACCAACGCCGCCTCCACTTCTGTCCAGCCTCCAACACCACCACAGAAAAAAACACACACACACACACCAACAACATAACCATGCACGCACCCCATACACACCATCATCACCCACCAGTCATTCCCCCTAACCACTCTGGACATGCAGCCCACCAGTCCCGTCACCCCACACCTCATCTCCTCGCCCATACCCCTCACGCTCTCCCTCACCTTTATCACCTTCACCCCCTACTTTCCCCGCCACCATTGCTTCTGCTATCACCATTCCACCCTACCACAAGGCTTGGTTACAACTGAACAGACCCTCCGGTACCTCCGTCATCTTCTCCCCAGCCTTACCTACTGGACCCCTTTCATCCTGTTTAGTGTCCCCAACCTTCCTCCCCCCCATGTCCGTGCTGTCTGCATCGCTAACCTCACCACCACACCACTTACCCTACCACGAGGGTTGATTGTAGGCAACATGGAGGAGGCCGAACCCTGTGAATCACCTCCCTCCACCCGTCCCACTCTACCTTCCCACCTCTCTACCTCCCAAACTAACAGCCTCTGACAGTTACTCCTGCACATTCAAGACCTTTTCTCATCAGGCCCAGCAGACATCAGCCACACTACCTACCTTAACCAAGAAATTCACGCCACCGGCCCACCCATCTGTCAACCCTCACGCCACAAAAACCCCAAACAGTGAGTGGAGGAAGACCGGGAGGTCCAGGACATGCTAAATGCCGGCGTTATTTCTAACTCCACCAGCCCGAGGTCCTCCCCCATCGTGCTAGTTAGAAAAAAGGATGGCACAATGCGGTTCTTTGTGGATTACCGCAAACTCAATGATGTTACCACCAAGGACGCCACGCTACTACCCAGAATTGACGATTCCCTTGACTCACTACACGGCTCATCATGGTTTTCCACCCTCGACCTGCAGTCGAGTTACTGGCAAGTCCCCATCCACCCACATGACAAACAAGAAAAGGCCTTCTCAACTTCAAACAGCAAACACTACGAATTCAACGTCCTCCCCTTCGGACTCTGCAATGCCCCAGCTACATTCTCCCGACTCATGGAATCAGTCCTGAGCAGTCTTACCTAGGAGATCTGCCTGGCATATCTCAATGACGTAATAGTATTCAGCTGTACCTGGGCTGACCACCTCCACCTCCTCAAACAAGTCTTCATATGTATGCACCAGGCCGGATTTAAACTGAAACCCTCCAAAAGTGTCCTAGCCGATAGATCCGTCTCCTTCCTAGGACACATGATTGGAGCCGAGGGCATCTCTCCCGATCCCGACAAACTCCGCGCTGTAGCCGACCTCCCTCTACCTAAGGACGTCCACGAAACGCAAGCCTCTAGGCCTAACCTCATACTACTGACGTTTCGTCAAGGGCTTTGGGGACATTGCTAAACCACTACACGACCTCACAAAGAAGGGCGAACCGTTCATGTGGACAGATGCAAGAAGAACAGCATTTATCATCCTCAAGTCAAAACTCATTTCAGCCCCCATTGTAGCCTTCCCAGACTACAATCTCCCTTTCTGTCTTTACACCGACGTCTCGCTCATTGCCATAGGGGCTGTACTTGCTCAGGTGCAGGATGGGCGAGAGCACATCATCGCCTGCACCAGCCACACCCTCAATCAAGCAAAACGGAATTACGCTGCCACCAAGCGCGAATGCCTTGGCATTGTCTGGCCGCTGGACTATTTCCGTTCGTACATCTCCGGCACCCACATAGTCATCATTACAGATCATCAATCACTTCAATGGCTACGTCAATCTAACACCACGAACGTCCAACTTATTCGATGGCGAGAGGCTCTAGAGGAATTCGATTTCGAAATATCCTACCGGCCCGGAAAATTACACACCAATGCCAGTGCCCTTTCCCGCCTCCCCATCAACGCTATTCACCCCAAACCGGACGTAATTCAAATGTGGCAGAACAAGCAATGTCCCACCTGGATTTCACCATGCACCTTTGCCAAACTACACCAGCATGGCAGTCAACTTTTCAACCCAGATGGCCACATCATCCTCGACCCTGGCACTGCACACGATGCCATGCTACACCTCCACGCCGACAATGGCATCCATTTCGGCACAAAAAAGCTCCTACAAGTCTTCAATGACATTTATTGGACACCAAACCCCTCCACCATTGCCAAAAACATCATTCAAGCATGCTGAGCCTGTTCCTTAGGCAAGGATATCACACGCACACATAGACCATCGGGGAATCTGTCTGCTCAAAAACCATGGCAGCTACTCTCGGTTGATGTCGTCGGCCCTCTCACACCTAAAGCGGGATACAGATATATCATCACCTTCGTTGATGTGTATTCAAAATTCATCATCGCCTGCCCCCTAAAGACCACAACACCATCACAGTCGCAGATGCCTTAGTCCGCCATGTCTTTCCCTACTTCAGGATTCCCCAAGCCCTACATTCAGATAACGCCCCAGAATTCACGGGCAAGATCTGGGAGGAACTCACAACAATTTTTGGTTATCATATTTCCCACTCCTCTCCATACTGGCCACAGGGGAATAGTGTCTGCAAAAGAAGTCATAGATCCCTCCTAAACCAGGTGAGAACCAGAATTGTGCAAACGGGCAACGACGATTGGCCGGCCTATGTGAAAATTGTGAAGTGGGGCCTAAACATATGCCCCAGAGATGACTGCATAACCCCCCACGAGCAGGTATTTGGGGAAGCCCTGCTCCTCCTACCCCTCCGTCAACACCTCCAACCCCCCACCCTACTCTCCACCACCGACCCCCTATACCACCTCAAAAGACGTCTCCACCACCTCCAAGCACAACAGGACCTGCAACCCAACACAATCCCCTCCAACCCCTACAAACCAGGAGATTCCGTCGTCGTGGCACGTCTGCCAACCCCAAGCAAAACTTCTCCCCGATTCGATGGTCCCTTCACTATCACCAAAGTCCCTAACTCCTACCAGGTCACTATCGATCACCAGGGACAGACACATGCATACCGCAACAGACACATGCGTCCCTTCCGACTCACCAATAATGAACCCACACTCAACCGTGCACCGCACACCTTCCGCCGCGCACCACCCACCTCAGTGTCTTCCGAGAATCACACTCCCGATTCATACACCTACTCTTTCTAACCCCCCCGCCACCTCACCCACCGTCACACCCCTGCCCCCTACACCCACACTCGACCCGCCACCAACTCTCTCCGATCCTGACCCCTCACCACCTCCAACTATTCATGACTCTTCTACACCCACCCCACCATCTCCACCACACCACTCTCACCCACCACCCGCAGCACCCACCTCCCACCCCACACCCCATCAACAGACGCAAACCACACCCAACACCGCCACACCACCACAACCACCCCCACACCCCTCCCACAGTCCTCCATGCACCACCCCACCCACCACTCCACTTGCTGACCCATCACATGCACACATTCCACCTGCCACCTGCACCACCCCTGCATCCACTCATGACCACCCCTTACCCACCGACCATTCTCACTACACACGGCACCCTACACCACACCCACAACGTCCCCCAACCACACTACTACGCCCACACCACCACGTGCCTCTCCACCTTCACCACCAACACCCACCCTCACCACCACTACCACCAGATCTGGACACCTCTCACACCCAACATCTAGATACACCCCCACAACAACCCCTACCGCCCCTAGTACCCAACATTCCCCATCACATACCACCCATACCCCCAACACCACCCCCATCACTCTCCCCCTCCATCAAGCAAGGTGGTAAGTTCCCACTTCCCAATTCCCCAAAGGACAACGCTCCTCCACCCAAATCCTCCCGCATAAAAACCCCAAGCCCTCATCCCTCACCAGCATACAGCCTCTACCTCTGCACCAAGCACCACCAGCAGAGATGAGAACCGACTGGGTACTATGGCGCCCCCACGACTGCACACCCGTCAGACTACGGGGAACCCAACAGCTCCTCCGTATCCTACACCACACCACACAACCTTCGTTGCTCCGACTCACCCTCAACCCCCACCAGGAACCAAACACCGCAACCTACCACTGGACCACCCTCCTCCAACACATCAAACCAGCCCACGATACGTCCACCACCAGCACATACCACGTCCAGTCACGGGGCCGTGACTTCTCAACTGCAGAAGGTGGTAAAATACACACCTCCGCTACCTCTGGACCAACCACCCCATTACCAACTCACAGCCCCACCACCACCCCAGGAGGACACCACAGCGGGCCAGGGCAAGGTGAGACTGGCCCAGAGCGAGAAGGGCGCCGGGGCTTACCTACCTTGAGTCCCTCTTCCATGGAACCGACCCAACAACAACCACGCAGGAAAAAGAGATGACCCTGCTAGTGGGGGAGCCTTCGCCAGGTTCGGGGTGGGACTGCTCCAGAAACAGTCCCAAATAACACCACGGTAACGGCCATCACACGTACCTGTGAGGGAGCAGCCATCGTATGCCCCTCAGTTGTTTCCCCCTGTAACACCACCACAACAGCCATCGTATGTGTGGGGGAAGGAGCAGCCATCATATGCCCTTCAGTTACAGACCCATCTGGAGACGGCCTCGGAGCGTCAGCTATTGACCGCGCTCCGACTGGCAAAGGAAGAAGTGGAACCACGAACACAGCCATCATACGTGTCGAGGAGGGAGCGACCATCATACACCCCTCATCCACTTCCTCCTCATTCTATGGGAGTAACACCGCAGTAACGGCCACTGTACGTACCGGGGAAGGTGCGGCCATCGTACGCCCTTCAGTTACTTCCTGTCAGGCAGGCAGAGCTGCGGAAATGGCCATCGTACGTACCGGGGAGGAAGCGGCCATCGTAAGCCCCTCATTTGCCTCTTCCTCCTTCTGGAGCAGCACTGCAACAACGGCCATTGTACGTGTGGAGGAAGGAGCGGCCATCGTATGCCCTTCAGCTGCTGCCCTTAGGAACTGCGGAATCGTCACAATGGCCATTGTACATGTGGGGGAAGGAGCGGCCATCGTACGCCCTTCATCCGTGGTTCCTAGGGCTTTCCTCGGAGGGGAAGGTCCCTTGCGCGGCAGGCCCACTACCTCTTGGCTGCGTGGGATGCCCTTCTCTCTCTCTCCCTCCAGGTGTGGTTTCCTGGAGGTGCTGCCATTCCCGGAGTGGTGGCGTGGTCCTGTCTCAGTCCTGCAGCCGACCACTGGACGACACCGGCCCCTGACGGACGCCCAGGCAGAAGAGGTGCCCCAGCTCTCTCCTGACGGTCCCTCGCCCTGTAGGTGACTGCAGCACCTGGACTCCCAGGGCCAGCCAAAAGGCCCCAGAGCAGGGTCGTCTGGTCCCCACTCCCCCACGGCCCTCCGCCAGGAGTAAGAGGCGGCCGGCCCAGCTCCTGAAATTGTTTGGCCCCCAGCCCCGAGGGCCACCTACCAGGTCGAGGCCCCCAGACAGGAGGGCCTCCCTGCACCCCACCGACGAGACCCCAGCATGAGGGCCACCCATCAGGTCAAGGCCCCCAGACAGAAGGGCCTCCCTGCACCCCACCGACGAGGTCCCAGCACGAGGGCCACCCATCAGGTCGAGGCCCCCAGACGGGAGGGCCTTCCTGCACCCCTCTGTCAAAGCAGGCCCGGGCGACGACGCCCCTGCAGGCAGTTCACTGCCTTCTACAGGAAGACTCCCCAGTCGGGCCCCCTCCCACACCTGGGCGCCACCTCTGTTAGCCCAGGAACTAGGGGCATAGTGACATCATCAACGCATCTTGCACGTCAAGTATAAGTGCAGACCCCAGAGACAGGCAAAGAAAGGACAGTGAAACAGTGAGAGAAACGACATAAAGTGACACACTATATCAGTGAATGCTAAGGCAGAAAATAAGGGTCAAGGAACACACATAATAAGATAACTGGACATAAAGAAACTTTGTGTGAATACTAGTGGCGCGAAGAAGGAGATAACTAGTGAAGTAGTGTCGCCGCGGCTAAGTGACAATTCCTGGTGCCGCGACTCACGCTATAACAAGCGTATAAAAATATTAGCCAAGCTGACCCTGTATTCCACCCATATATGGTACATCCGGTCCAGAACATTAAATGACAATTATGCACTAACTATCATACTGATTTCATGTTCAATTAACTATTAATACCTGTATATGTGTGAATTCTGCCCATGACATCTTTGTGAATTTGTGTGCATTTTATGTTGGGACACCATCTCTGTCTTCCTGTCTATTCCATATCCAGTGTCTCACTGTTCTTATATTGTAAGGTGTGATGAACTAATACAATAGATGTGTTAAGGTATACTACCGAGTTTTTGTGCCCTGTTCCTTTGTGGGTGCTTTACTTCCGGTCCGAAAGAGGACCCAGCTCAGTCGCGGGCGTTTTTAGGACGAGAAGTCAAACTAAAAACACCCCGCAAAACAATTATTATTATTATTATTACTATTATTATTATTATTATTATTATTATTATTATTATTACTATTACTACTACTACTACTACTACTATTGTTATTACTACTACTACTACTACTCATAGTAATAATAATAATAATAATAATAATAATATTATTATTATTATTATTATTATTATTATCATTATTATTATCTCACCTATCTCCAACATTTACATTAACAACCATCTAATCTGTAAATCTGTTTAATGTGCAATAAATGAACTTATCACTTAGGCACCAACTGTGTATAACGATATGGAAGAAGAACCTATGAAGTAACCCATGTTTATATTCTACTGGAGTTCCTCGTTACTTCTGTAATAAATATATTTAGTTTTCCCGTCTAAAACTGCAGTGTTAATAATGATAAGATGAAAGAAGTAACAACACTTTGTATAAATATAATGCTACTTACACATGTAAAGTTGCAGTCTTAGATAAAAATTAGACTATCATTCTTCAATCATGTATTGTAAATACTTTGTGTATATATTATGTGACAAGAATAACCACTGTTGGTAGAAGCTAAATTATTATTATTATTATTATTTTTATTATTATTATTATTATTTTTATTATTATTGCTCTCTCTCTCTCTCTCTCTCTCTCTCTCTCTTTCTTTCTCTGTATTGGAGTCAGTTGGTTGGCTGGGTGGGGTAGATGAGGTTGATTTGGTGAGTGGGGTGGTTCGGTGCATCGCCAGGGTTGATGGGCGGGATGATTGGTAAGAGTGGAGTCTAGTTATCGGATGGGGTGTGTGGAGTGGTTTGGGGAAGGTTGTGGGATTAGCGGTAGATAAGTTGGGGATTGGATGCGTGGGGTGGGCAGGGTAGGTGGTTGGCGGATCAGTGGGTGGTCCGGGAAGGGTCGGTAAGTTATAGTAGCCGCAGTGAGAAATGAACGCTGTGGTGGGGCAGGCGGGATGACCGGGGATTCCCCCACTGTTGCCATATCCACATGTCACCGACCATAGAGGTAGGATATCACCGACCATCGGCCACCGCTGCAGCCCCGCTCCATGATCCTTACCCTGTGTCTCTGGCTTTCTCTTTCTCTCTCGGTTTCTATATAAACTGGTGTATTTCCGAAACTAATTATGAAATTATTATGACTTTTGTTCCACACCACCACTGAGGTAAAAATAAAGGAGAGTTTTCTGTATAAAGGTTTCCCCCCCCCTTGTCTGAGGGCAGGTCAGTTCTGGCGAGTGTATAATTATAGGTCAGGCGGAGGTATCGGCAAGGCCGCACTCCCCCGCTCATATGCCACATTTAGGAGGGGGGGGGAAACCTTTATACAGAAAACTCTCCTTGATTTTTACCACAGTGGTGGTGTGGAACAAAAGTCATAATAATTTCATAATAAGTTTCGGAAATACACCAGTTTATATAGAAACCGAGAGAGAAAGAGAAAGCCTGAGACACAGGGTAAGGATCATGGAGCGGGGCTGCAGCGGTGGCCGATGGTCGGTGACATCCTACCTCTATGGTCGGTGACATGTGGATATGGCAACAGTGGGGGAATCCCAGGTCATCCCGCCTGCCCCACCACAGCGTTCATTTCTCGCTGCGGCTACTATAGGTTTGGATTGTATGAGTTGTGTGGATTAGTGGGGTTCGAATGTGTGCGTAGGATGGAAGGGGACAGGGTTTGGGTGAGAAGGGTGGTTGAGCATGCGGGTGACCGGGTGGGTCATTGGGAGGAGTGGATGGATAGAATGGGTAGGTTCTTTGGGTGGGGTGAGTGGAAAGGATTAGTGGGTTCTCCGTGTGGGGTGGGTGGGTACAGTGGGAGGGTTGGGTGGGTGGATGTGATGACTGGCATTGCTGGGTGAACAGGGTGGGTGGCATTTGTTGGTGGTGGGTCGCCAGAGTCTGTGGGCAAGATGGGTCGTCGGAGTGTGTGGGCAGAGTGGGTAGCCAGGGTGAGTGGGCAGTGTGCGTCGCCAGGGTGGCTGAGAAGACTGCGCGGTCAGGGTGCTCTGGGTGGGTGGTTGGGTTGGTGGGTTGGATGGGTTCGGGGTGGGTAGGTGAGTGGGTGGATGTGTTGGGTGGCAATATTAAGTGAACTTTGTGGGTGACCTTTCTGGTTGGGCAGGGTGGATGGCCTAGATCGGTGAGTTGGATTGGTTGCCCAGGTGGTTAGGCAGGGTACATGGACGGGGTGGAGTGGGTGGGTTGTGTTGGCTGGGTTGAGTGGATAGATGGATGTGTGGGCAGGTGAATATGTGGCTCCCCAGATAAGAAGGCAGGAGAGGGACTTATGTAGCTAGAAATCAATCGAGTACAACTTGTCGCTGTTACTTGGATTTTAGCATATCATTTAGAAGACTTTCTAACTATATATTGGCAGATGCCTTTATTCCGTAAGGGGTGGACACAAACAAATCGCCTCCATATTGCCCTGTCCTCCGCCATTTCACTGCCCACTCCCAGCTCACACACCTCTCCCTCATATACCTCTCCTCTCCATCCCTCCATCTCATCCTTGGCCTCCCTCTCCCTCTCCCCCCTCCACCTCACTCACATACACTCTCCTTATCAGTCTTTCACTCTCCATCCTCTCCACATGGCCAAGCCACCTCAGTGTGTTTCTCCTAACGCTTCCTATCACATCCACATCCACACCACAACGCTCCTTCACATCCTCATTTCTCAATCTGTCTCTCCATGTGACTCTACATGCTCCTCTTAAATAACTCATTTCCATTGCTCTCACTCTTGACTTGTGTCCCTCCAACAAGATCCAAGCTTCACATCCATACGTTACAGTTGGTACCATAATACTGTTATGCAGTAACTGTTTTCACTCCCATACTCACTTATGTTTCTTATCACTGTTTTCAAGAAACCAGCAACCTTTCTTCCTTGTTTTATCCTTTCAAGCACTTCACCCTCTAAACATCCATCCGTACTCATCACACTACCTAAGTACTTAAACGTACTCACATTTTCCACTTCCCCCTCATCCAGCCTCACTGTACATTCACTAACTTCATTTTCCTCGAATACCATAACTTTACTCTTCCCTACATTCACCTTTTGATTCCGTTTCTTACACATTCTCCTAAACTCTTCCACCAAGCCTTGCAGCTCCCCTTCGTCTTCACTTAACAACACAGTATCATCCACAAACAACAGTACTTGGATTTTCCAAACACTGTCCTGTCTCATTAGGGCCGCTCCAACATCGACTGCCCTACCTTGTATCTATTTTATAACCACATCCATATACAGATTGAACAACCATGGAGACATGACACATCCCTGTTTCAATCTAACCTTCATCTAGAAATATTAACTAAGCTCACTATCCACACGCACTGCAGCCTTAACACCCTCATGCATACTCTTCACGTCATTCAACAACTTCCCATTTACTCCATATATTCTTAACACTTTCCACAATCCATGTCAATTCACCGCGTCACATGCTTTCTCCAAATCCACGAGTACCACATACAGCTTCTTTCCCTTCTTTAGAAATTTTCCCATCAAAGACCTAAGAATGAATATCTGTTCTACACAACTTCTTCCCTTCTTAAAACCTATCTGATCTTCGACAACTAATTCCTCTGTTATTTCCCCAACTCTGTCAATAAGTATCCTACCATATACTTTTCCAGTTACACTAAGAGGACAAATGCCCTTATGATTACTACACACTTCTTTTCCCCCGTCTCCTTTGTACAGGGGAATAATTATACCTGACTTCCAATCCTCCAGGACTCTACCTTCCTCCCAAGCCAATCTGCACATCTTCCACATCCATTGTGCTCCTATATCTCACCTATGCCTCAGCATTTCACCTTACACTCCAACAATTCTTGGGGTTATCCCCATTTTATCTCTCTTCATTGCTTCCACAGCTTCCATCCTACTGATCACCTCGTCTTTTCTCACATCCCTCCGTCTCCCACCCATGTCCCACCCACTTATACTCGCATTACTTTTATTCTCTATGTTCAACAATTACAACAATTACTTAATGTGTTCTCTACATTGGCTCACTTTTTCTCCCTTCTCCACCGGTAATCTACCATTTCTATTTTTCGCTCCCCGACAAACTTCCCTTACACCCTGTCTATCTCTCTTTACGTCCTCCCACGAATTTTTTTTATTTACGTTCCCTCCACTTTGCACTCAAATTCCTTCCAAATTCGTCATCACGTCTCTTCTTACTCTTTCTAATCTTTTCACCTCTCACTTCCTCTGTTCATGTAAGTCTTCCTTCCGTCTCTAACAGTAACTTCTTCCACATCCCTGTTTCTCATGTACTCACTACATGCTTTCCTCTTTTGTGCCACAGCCTGTCTCACCTCTTCATTCAGCCATGTTGTTCCTTCTCTTCACCCTACGCACCACCTCACATACTGCACAGATTCCTTCTGTTTAGAAGACGGATAAATATTTCGAAACCAAACTGTATACATTTGGGTCATTCTATTGAATTCTGCTAAAACATCAATATAATTTTTTCTCATTGAACTAAGGGTGGTTATATGTGCGTAGGAGAATTGAAAGAAATATTTCATGCGGCAAAACGTGAGTGTGGGCCAAGCTTCAGATCTCCCATCCATCAGCCTAACAAATCAAGGTTTGGTGGGGTTTGAGGGGCTGGATGTGTACTATTATTCAGCCCTGCCTTCTAGTGGCAGACTACCATGTCTCTTTATCAGTGTTCAAGGTTGTACAGTCAACGACGAAAGTCAAGTAACGGTTTTGTCCGAAGATTAAGGGCAACACTTGAAACATTATGACAACTCTACTACGGTTACATATTCGTGGTTGGCTAGTTAACTTCCTCAAGCTTCATAACTGCTGCTCATGGGATGAAGATATGAATGAACCCAGGAAATTCCGAAGCCTGAACAAGACTCGCGAGGATTACTAAGTCCAAATTTCGTATGAAAGACGAAATGGTAAAGGTTTGACGATGATCACCTGGACATTTCATCTTACACCTTAACACAAAACGTCAAGCAGACCTACTATACCTTGATATGTAAAGGGATAACAACATGCATCCAAATATTAGGGAGATGAAAGGTGGCATGATCTCTGTTTATGGGAAGTGACTCCTGAACAGACAGCTCAAACGTAATTTTGGTTCTGTATAAGCATAACCATACGAAGGAGGATTAGGTGAATTCAGGAGGATGGCATAACGAAGTACCGTCATTGTTTAGATTGTCCTCGTGTCACCACACCACTGTAGGACCAGTAAATTATCACAACGATGGAAACAGCACCTACAAGCAGAGTTTATGCCGTTAGAAACGAACTATATCTGGAATGATGCACACCAACACTTATGCGTAGACCTCGGTCGTCTGGTTTGTGTTCGAACTCGTTTGTGGGATTTAGTTCGCCAGTCTTTTTAAAAGAAAAAATCGATTATCATATATATATATATATATATATATATATATATATATATATATATATATATATATATATATATATGCTGGCATTCACAGGCCGGTCACCTGGAGAAAATGGGACCTCAAGTCAGTGCAACCAACTGTCTGTTCGACAGAAAGCAGACTGCACCAAAACTATAGTCTTTCAGGAGATATTTTCACGACACGCCTTTTGTCTTTGACTGTACGCTGGAAGGATATGACAACTGATGCACGTACTTCTGCCACAATAGATGCATTTACAGTATATACGGATGGTAGACTGTTATGGCAGCTGACGCAACTGTTTCCGCCACCAAGTTTAAATATTAATGTCTTAATAAAGGAAACTACATTCTTATCTGATTTCTACATTGAATTATTTTTTAATATCATCAAAGTTATACATGTTGGATGTGGTGATCCAGCTGCATAAATGAAACCTTCAAATGGAAGTAAGAAATGAACCGAGAATTTACAAGGGAAACACTAAACTTTATTTTTTTTATGCGACGAAGAAGGAACCAAAGGCTGAGCCCGCAAAACATTCCTTCCAAGAAATAAAACAAAAACAATACAAAAGAGAGCCAAATTCAAGATTCATTTCGAGATGCCTGGACACACTGCGTTTGAAAGACTGGAGATCATAGCTAGCAGCAAATGCAGACAGGAAGACAGTTCCAGAGTTAACCAGTAGCATAAATGAAGGACTGAGAGTAATGGTTAACTCTTGGATTAGAGAGTTGGACAGAAAAGAGATGAGAGTTTGTTCCTAGACAGGTGCTACACGCCCGTCGTAGAGGTGGAAGGATGCAAGCAAACAGTTCAGAGGAGCAGTGACCATTGAAACAGCGATAGAGAAGAGATAAAGTGGCAACAGTGCAGCAAAGAGACAGATGTTGAAGGGAGCCAGTAAGAGGATGAGAGCTGATGAGACGAACAGCCTTTGGCTCCACCCTATTGAGAAGAGCTGTATGTGGGGAGCCTCCCCACGCATGAGACCTGTACTTTAAACAGGGGCAAATAAAACCCGTGTATAAAGTCAACAACTGTGCTGGGGTAAAGAGAGCACGAAGTCGGCTTAGCACACCTAATCTCTTGGAAGCAGATTTTACAAGAAATGCAATATGATCTTTCCAAGGTAAGTCCCGTGTGAATGAGACCCCAAGTATGTTCAAGGATGATGCAGGATTGAGATTGACATTATTAAACATTAGTGGGTACTCCTGTGGAAGATTTTGATGGGTTGATAGGTGTAAAAACTGAGTCTTTGATGCATTAAAAACAATTAGATTATTTTTACTCCAGTCAGAGATACGAGCCAAGTCGGACATTAGGTGTGCCATAGCCACATCCCTTGTTTGTTGAAGTAACTGCTGAGATGGACGTTGCAGACACTAAATGGAAAGGTGAAGGGTGAAATTATCATTGTAAGAGTGGATAGGGTTAGAGGTACAACTAAGAAGGTCGTTGAGGAATGAAAGGAAGAGAGTTGGTGATAGGACAGAGTCCTGAGGAACACCACTGTTGATAGATCTAGGAGAAGAACGATGGCCGTCTACAACAGTGGCTATAGAACGACCAGAAAGGAAGCTATAGATGACGGCACAGACAGAAGGATAGAAACCGTAAGAAGACACTTTGGAATTAAAGATTTATGCCAGACTCGATCGAAAGCCTTTGAGATGTCAAATGCAGCAACACTTTCGCCAAAGTCCTGAAAGGAGGATGACCAGGAGTCTGAAATGTAGGTGAGATCGCAAGTGGAGCGTCCTTGATGGAACCCATGCTGACGATCAGAAAGAAGGTTGTGATAGGAAAGATGCCTTAAAATTTTTCTGTTAAGAATCAACTCGAAAACGTTTGAGACACAGGATGTTAAAGCAACTGGACGATAGTTAGATGGTTGGGAATGGTCACCATTCTTTGGGACTGGCTGAATGAGAGCAAACTTCCAGCAAGAAGGAACAATACAAATTGATAGACAAAGGTAAAAGAGTTTACCTACTCAGGGTGTACGCACAGAAGCACAGTTCTTGAGGACAATAGGAGGGACTCCATCAGGGCCCATATGCCATGTTGGTAATGAGGCCAGTGATGGCAGAAAATACATTAGCTGAAGAACTTTTACTGTCAGCCATGAGGAAGTCAGAGGGGGGAAGTGATGGAGGAACAGCATCGGAATTGTCTAAGGTGGAATTGGAGGAGAAAGTCTGAGTGAAGAGATCTGCTTTATCAGTAGAAGAAATAGCTACAGAGCCATCAGAGTAGAAAAGAGGAGGGAAGGATGATGAGGTAAAGTTGTTTGAAAGGTTTTTGGCAAGGTACCAGAAGGAGCGGGAAGAGTTAGAGAGTTAAGAGCATTTAGTATGGACGAAATTGTTTTTAGCAGAGCGAAGAACAGACTTAGCATGATTCCGGACAGAAACGTAAAAAAGATGTGAGTCAGGGGTGGGTTGGCTCCAGTATCTCTTATAGGCCCTCTGCTTGTTCCGGACAGCATTAGAACACTTGTGATTAAAGCAAGTCTTTGTTGCATTAGTCAAAGGGTATGAGAAAGGAATGTATGTTTCCATGCCTGAAAGCAAAACCTCTGTAATGCGCAAGGCACACTCAGATAGCTTCCGGCCATGGAAGCAATAATCATTCCAGAGAAAATCAAAGAAGTACTGCCTGAGGGCCTCCCAATCTGCAGCCACAGGCGACGATTCTTTGGAGGGTCCATAGGCCACACCAGAGCAAAAGGACAGGTTAAGGTAATAAGGTTATGATCAGAGGAGCCCAACGGAAAGAAAAGATTAACAGTGTAAGCAGAAGGATTAGTAGTAAGGACGAGGTGAAGTATGTTGGAGCTCATTCCAAGGTGGTCAGGGATACGGGTAGGGTGCAGTACAAGCTGCTATCCATCATTAAGGATAGAAAAGATGTAGGCTTGTTCACCAGGTGGATCAGTGAGAGGACAGAAGAAATGGTGGTGAACATTGAAATCTCCTAGAATGGAGATATCAGAGAAAGGAGAAATGGATAGAATGTGTTCCATTGCAGAAGTAAGATAGTCGAAGAATTTTTCATAGCCAGTAGAATTAGGAGATAAGTAAACAGCGCAGATATATTTAGTCAGAGAATGACAGGAAAGCCGAAGCCAGAGAGCAGAGAATTCATAAGAATCAAGTTCAGAAACACGAGAGCAAGGTAGTTCGTTGCGTACATGTACACAACATCCACCTTTGGCTTTGAAACGAGTATAGAGAAAGTAGTGGGATACAGAAAAAGGTTTGCTGTCAGTTGCTTCAGACAGCTGAGTTTCGGTAAGGAAGGAGGTGAGGTTTAGAGGAGGAGAGGTGGTGTTCGTCTGAGAGAATGTTAGAGGAAATACCGCAAATGTTGCAGAAATGAAGAAGTGGGTCAGGCAGTGGATTCAGGCAGCTCAAAGAGTCGTCACCGGGAGAGGGGCGGATGGCGGGGGAATTTATGGTCCCCCCCCCCTTGGGGTCTCCGAGGCATGGTATGGGTGCGCCATTTTCCTTTTTATTTATTTATTTATTTTTTTGAAAAGGAAGTGTAGTGTCTCTCCCTGTCATCAGCTTTCCATCCACCTTGGGGGTACTGCCCTGCTCGATTGGTGTTACAGTTTACTCCTTGTACCAAAACCACAAATGCAGCCAAGCATTCCTCAGACCCGCACAGTTTTAAATGTGGTGTTGGTCCATCAAAGTCCTATAATTATCAAGGTAATGAGCTTAAGTGTTCTGGAAGTGGGTATTTATGGAGCAGTTAGCTATATAATCTCATCAATTATGCCACCACACCGCTAGCAAAATGAAAATAATTAGCGGGTATCCTGGCACGTAAGTAGAGACCAGTGATGTTCATTAAGGTTGCTTCAGTGCAGTCCTTTTGTATAATCATGATTTTACAACCAAATTGTTGTACAAGTGTTCTGATTCTCATTAAAATGCTGATTAACGTAAGATAATATACTTTGTTACCGACAGAGATCGACTAAATAACCTGACCAGTTACCACCCTTAAGCACACACACACACACACACACACACACACACACCATATTGTGTGTGTGTATATATATATATATATATATATATATATATATATATATATATATATATATATATATATATATATATATATATATATATCTATCTATATATATATATATATATATATAATATACACAGGGTTTCCCGGGAGTTAAGTCAAAAACTTTGGGAAATGATAGAGAAGGGGATTCTAAGGAAAAAATGTTATATGAACTTGTGTCCAAATCTCAACCGTTACGGAGCTACAATTACTGATGACCTGATGGGCGAAAATAGTCTTCATAATTCGCCCATAAGGTCATAAGTAATTGTAGCTCCGTAATGGTTGGGATTTGGACACATGTTCATATAACATTTTTTCCTTAGAATCCCCTCCTCTATCATTTCCCAAAGTTTTTGACTTAACTCCCGGGACACCATATATATATATATATATCTATATATATATATATCTATCTATCTATATATATATATATATATATATATATATATATATATATATAGATAGATAGATAGATAGATAGATAGATAGACAGACAGATAGATAGATATAGATAGATAGATAGATAGATATGAGTGTGTGTGTGTGTGTGTGTGTGTGTGTGTGTGTGTGTGTGTGTGTGTGTGTTCTTACCTAACTATCTTTACAAGAATGAGTCAAGCTCGTACTGTCCCGTGTCTTAAAACATTTTTATCGTACATATCCTTAAATTTATGAATTGTTTTGGCACACACTATTTCATTCAGTAGTGCATTCCATTGATAAGTTGCCCTATTTGGAAAACTAAATTCCCTTACATCTTTATCGCCTCTCTTTTTATGCATTTTTTTGCAGTGTCCTCTTGCTGATGCATCCTTATAGGTTATGTAATCATTTATGTCTATTTTTTCCTTCCCTGTTATGTATTTATATAGCATAATCATGTCTCCTCTGTTCCTTCTCTCCTGTAGTGTAGGTAGATTCAATTTTTCTAGTCTTTCTTCGTAGCTTAGATCCTTAAAGTTGGTACCTTTCTTGTAGCGGCCCTCTGAACTTTTTCAATCTTATCTATGTGTTTTTTTTTTTTAGATGAAGACTCCAGACTACTGATACTCCAGGGTTAGTCTGATGAATGATGTTATCTTCCTTAGCATGTCTTCATTTATGTATGTGAATGCTGCTCTCATATTTGCAAAGCAGTGTATACATGTTCCGTACCTTCTCACTGATGTGGTCAGCCGGAGATAGTCTGTTATTGATGGTTACACCTAGGTCCTTCTCTCTTTCTGACGTGTGTAGGGTTTTACTTCCAAACTTATAATACCAATCAGGTTTTTTCCACTTTTACCGAACTTGATTACATGACACTTGTCCACATTGAATTCCATTTGCCATATGTTGCTCCATTTGTGATGTTTATTTAATTCTTCTTGTAGCTCTTTACAAGAGTCTGCTTTAGTTATTCTCCTTTGTATTTTTGCATCATCAGCAATATATTTTGATAGCTTTCATTTCCAATATTGTTCTCTATGTCATTTATATACACTAAAAACATAACTGATGCCAGCACTGAGCCCTGTGGAACTCTGGTAGTCACTTCCCTCTATGATGAGTAATTTCCCCTTAGTACTGTTCTCGTTTCCCTTTTTTTGAGAAAATCTTGCATCCAACAATACAGTTTGCCTCGGATTCCTCCTTGATGGTACAGTTTCCATAAAAGTCTTTGGTGCGGTACTCTGTCAAATGCTTGCATGAAATCTAAATAGATACTGTCCACCCATCCTTCTCTTTCCTGTAATGTTTCTGTTACTCAACAGATTAGTAACACACGAGTTTCCCTTTCTGAAACCGAACTGTCTTTCTGTTATCATATTGTGTTTTTCTAGATGTTTTACCCAAACTTTTCTTATCAGCTTTTTAAATATCTTGCTTACAACACTGGTCAGTGATACTGGTCAGTAGTTGAGTGGATTTTGTCTATTCCCTTTCTTGAATAAGGGAACAATGTTTGCTTTCTTCCAAATATCAGGTAGTTTACCTTGTCTCAAGAATTCCGTGAATATTAAAGAGGATGGTTTACTTAACTCCTTTGCACATTCATGTAGCACCCAACATGAAATTTCAGCAGGACCATTTGCTTTTCCTTCGTCTAATTTAATTAACTCCCCCTGTATTTCTTTTCCTGATATTTGTATGTATGGTAATATGTGTGGGCATGCATGTTCCATATCATCCCTCTCAAAATTATTTTGTTCTGTAGAAACTGATTGGAAATTCTAATTTAGTGCTTCACGAATATCTTTCTCTTGTGTATAGGTGATCCCTTCGACCATAATGTTATTGTATTTTATCTTTTACTTTGGTTTTGCGTCGGATGTAGCTGTAAAATAGGTTCGGTTGATCGCTACTTTTATTTATGATATCCTCCTCGAACTGTCTTTGGGTTTCCCTCCTTATTCTTGTATAATCGTTTCTTGCCTGTTTATAATTGTTATATGCCCTCTCACTATTGTGTCTTCTATATCTGTTCCACAACAAATCTCTCTTTTCTTTTGATTTTTTACATTCTGTATTAAACCAGTTCTGTATTTTCTTTTCTGCTTCTTTGTGCTGTGGAATGTACTTCTGGACTCCTATTTCATAAAGTTCACAGAATATTTTTTATATAACATTTAAATCTTGTCCTCTAATGTCCTTTACCCAATCTGTTTCTAAGAAGTAATTCTTTAGGTCATGATAGTGTCCTTATTTTATAATTTAGGCTCTTTTTGTGACTTTCATTGCTGTTAACTATGTCATATGCAATCCTGAAGTTGCAATTTAGTACTGCATGGTCGCTTTTGCTGAATGGAGGGTGATACATTAAACTGTCAATATCGTTTTCTTGTCTAGTGAATATAAGATCTAGTACTGAGGGTACATCAAGGCCTCTTTTCCTGGTGCTTTCCCTTGCATGTTGCGTTAAGAAAAACTCCTGCACGAGATCCAGGAGCTTTTGGTCCAACAGCTTTCTTGGCTTATTATATATATAAAGTAATCCAATTTATATTTGTATTAAAATCTCCAGTTTGTATGAGTCTTTCCGATTTTTCCTCCATTCTATGTAGTAATGCTCTTAAACTCTGAATTGTACTCTCTGCCAGATCCTCATATTCTCCTCTTCCCCATGTGTTTGATCTGGGTGGCATGTATAAATTTACTACAATTACTTCCCCTTCAAATGTATTGATCTCTACTGCAATCAGTTTTACTTGTAAGGGTATATCTAGTTCTATTTCTTTGACTTTTAGATTTTTCTGTCTCTATCTACCTATTGCCAGACGCCATAATCCCGTAAGGGGTGGCTATTTGACTCTGAGTTATTTGTTTTGCGGGGAGGGGCACTAACCCTCCACCAACCCACTTGTTGACATGTAGGGAGCACGTATGGTTTGGTTACATGGTTACCTCCCAGCGTTGTAAATGGTTTTCTGGCTTACAGGAAACCATTTGGCTTGTCACTCAGTGTAAAACAACCTGTAAAGGAAAGAAAACCAGTAAGAAATGACAGGAAAGATGGGAGAAATAGGAAGAGAGAAGGGCAGGCACAGAAAAAGAATGATGAAGGCTAATGAAGAAGTGGGCAGCACTACATCAAGTGAGTGGATGATGATCTCCACCACCTACCTTTGTTAATAATTCCTCCTCCTTTTTCAAATTCCTATCTCTTCTCCATATATTGTATTCCTCTATGTTTAGGATGTCATTTGATATCCTTGGTGTTAATTTTGTTTCAGTTAGGCATATTATATGAGGTTCATTTTCTCTGATGTAATCATTCATCGCTAATAATTTAGATACCATTCCATCTACATTTGAGTACATCAACTTAATCGTCATGTTTACATACGTGTCATAACTTGGATCTACTACCTTCCTCCTTTTTATTCCCTCCTGGTTATGTACCACTTTCGAACTTGCAATCCGATCACTTTGTAAAAAAAATGTATTCTCCTCCTCTGATCTTCCTTCGTTCTTTGTTTTTGCTTCCCCCCTTTTCTCCTTTAGTAATTCCAGTTTTTCTTGAGTTAGGCATCTTTTTATCCATACATTTTTGAATTTCTCTTTTTCCCTGAGTTTCTTTGCATTTTTTAGTATCTCCTCCACAGTGCTTACACTCTGGAAGGTTACCTTAAAGGGCCTTGACTTATTTCTCTCATATTTCCCTAGCCTTTTGTGTTCCTTTACGTCGTTATTACAGATTTCCTCTGAAACTTCCTTCAGCATACTCTTTTCATTTGCCATCTCCCTTTCGTCTCTCGAGATCTTGTTTTTTAATTCTTCCTCTTTTATACTTGTGATTATTATAGATTTATTGATACTTGCTGAATCCCTAACCATTTTAGGACTGTTTTGGATTATTCTCTTCACTTCCTTTTTAATGTTTTTTTCTTCAACTCTTGTTTCTAAGTCTTTCTTTACTTTCATAATTTTAGCATAAGTGGTTTCCACATCATCTTTGTAGCTTTGCACCGCTTCATTCACTTGTGTTATCTTCTCCTCAATATCACTGCTGTGATCTATCAGATTGTTTACTTGCATAATTGTCTCTGTATCATTTTTGAACTCTTCCAGTATACTCTTGTGGTTGAATACTGTACTTGCCATAACACTAATTCTCCTTGTAAGTGAACCCACGTTTACTGTCAGCTCACCTATTGTTGTGCCTTTCTTGTTGATTTATTTTCCTAATTTTTCTATTTCCTCCTTCTGCATATGCAACTGTTTTTCAATTTCATCCATTTCATTATGAAATGCCATCTCCACTCTGTTTACTCGTTTTACCAGCTTGTTAAACGTCTCCATTTCAACCAGTTCTTGGTAGAATTCATCATCCTGCTTTCTACCTTTATCCCTTTTCATTTCCAAAGTTGTTTTACGAAAGTAGGAGGACATCATGTGGTACTAAGAGCACAGATTCTACTTACATTCCTGGGCGGCTGGCGCAGACAAACCAATCAGCTGACGCTGATGGTGCATTCCTTTACTTCTTTGTTTATTTTAATATTTGAACGGCAGTATTACTTAAAAACTTCCTTCTTTATATTAGAACACCATTTGTCTAACCTGGTACAGAGCTTGACTCACATAAAGATACTAATTTACGTATAGCCACTTGGCAAAGTTACAGAGCCATGCGGCGTGTGTCCTCGTCGCTCGGTGCCCATTTTGTGTGCGTGTGTGTGTGTGTGTGTGTGTAAGTACACTCATATGTATATAATATATATATATGCAGTACAAACATATGTGTATATATGTGTGTAGGGGAGGGCGGTGATGGTTCGGACGTGCATTCCCTGATAAACGTAGGGGACCTAGGCTGATCTTGCATGAAAGTGAGAGAGTTTGTTTACTTCGGCCACACGGAACCTCCAAGCTAGAAACCCCTCACTTTTTGATGCAGGTCAGATTACATGTTTTTTTTAAAATCTTTTATGTAATAATTTGGGTGTATATCGTAAGCTCTTCCTTCATGAATATGCCAAGCATTGAACTGTGCATTATCAGGATGAATCTGTTTTGCATGTAGAACATGTCGCTATGAAAAACGAATGTTAAACTCTCTCGTGTGAAACTTGAGAGTACCCGTCAGTTAATTACATAGATTCGGGATGATTCGTACAGTTGAGAAGGGGGATGATTCGGACAGTCTGAACTAACCCTCCACTACTACCAAGGCATGACCTGATCAAATGATAACGCTACTTTTGATCATTTATTTCTTGAATACATAGTGAAACACCATTCGTCATAGTTATCAGGGAATGTATATTTATAGCTTTGTTTATTTAACTTATTTCTCAAAGTGTTAAAAGATGGAAGGGGTATTACAACTTCTATTTAAGTTTTGCAGGCTGCAGTATGCGTTAAAAGTGTTAAGTTAGTCAGTTTAAAATAAGGCACAGAAAGTGAAAAGTGAAGTCAATATTCCAGAGAGAGAGAGAGAGAGAGGTGGGGGGGCTACTAATGCATAATTTTGAAGCAGAGAGTAAGAGGTTAAGTCAGTTATTAATAAATCTGGTGAAGGTTATTTCAGTTATAAAGTATTTTTTTTTTTAACAAAATATCAAGTGGTTCGTTTAGATTCTGAAGTTTAATTTTGTACTTTAGGAAAATGAAATGTCTTTGAATTAATAAATGTTTGGTTTTATCCAATCCAACTCACATAATTTTAAGAATATGCTAAGTAATACCTAAGGCCGAACCATCCCACCCTTCTGTCCGAACCATCACCACTGGTAAGGATGGTTCGGACGATTTAGTCACTTGTGTTTCGTTAACTATATCTTAAAGCTGAAAAGAGCTAAGAATTTCATATTATCAGTCTAAAGAGCCAAATGATGTGGCAACATTTTAACATAAACCAGATTACTTTCCTGCTTAAACCTGAATTTTTATAAATATATATATATATATATATATATATATATATATATATATATATATATATATATATATATATATATATATCTCTCTCTCTATCTATCTCTCTCTCTCTCTCTCTCTCTCTCTCTCTCTCTCTCTCTCTCTCTCTCTCTCTCTCTCTCTCTCTCTCTCTCTCTCTCTCTCTATATATATATATATATATATATATATATATATATATATATATATATATATATATATATATATTAATGAAGCTTTTCAGTCTGTCCAAGGATGTGCTGAGGATATAGCAGTTTTGGGAAGATTCATTTATCTCGGTAGTGTGATCCACAACAACGGTAGATCAGACAGTGAGATCTCTATTCACACTGGCCTGGTCTACGGGGTTATGGATTCACTCAGTTCAGGTAATTGGCGCTGTCGTTGCTTGTATAGAAAGACGAAAGTGCGCACCTTCAGGGTGCTGGTGCTCCCTGTCTTAATTTATGGCTGAGATATGGACACTGAACAGTGACCTGAAGTGGTGAATTGACTCCTTTGGTACTGTCTTCGCAGGGATCATGAGATCTCACTGGTTTTATCTATCTGTCTATCTATCTATCTATCTATATCTATCTATCTATCTATCTATATCTATCTATCTATATCTATATCTATATCTATATCTATATATATATATATATATATATATATATATATATATATATATATATATGTATGTATGTACGAGTATATATGACAGATGTAGAATAATAGATATATTTGATGACCACAATTTTGTGAAACAAAGTTGACACTAATTTGGTGTAGACACTGGCCCATAATAGGAGTACATGTGCAATACCTTAAGTAATGTAAACTGTGAAAACACAAGTTTAAACCTGTAATCGTAAAAAGCACATACAAAACGAAGTTAAAATAATAAATAACAGTGCAACGGATATCTAAGATATACTTATTAATATACTTATTAAATTTTTGATTGACTCCTTTTCACACTCTGGCATAATCATTTCTTCCCAGTAATAAGTCATCAATGATGGTCAAAATGTAACGTTGCCTTAAATGAAATGCTCTTACACATTCCTTTATTACATGTTTTTATGTCAGTCAGAATATAGCCACACTAATATGCTAGTTCTTTAGTTGGAAGCCTGTACCAGCGTCCCTCTTCTATCGCCAGGGAAGGAGCACTCATCATCCTTCCCTCCTCTTTTCTACTGTGGTGGTTCTGTTGCTATTTCTTCTACTTGTAAAGCAGATCTCTTCGCTCAGACTTGCTCCTCCAATTCCACCTTAGACTCTTCCGGTGCTGTTCCTCCATCACTTCCCCTTTGTAACTTCCTCATAGCTGAGATTATAATTTCTTCAGCTGATGTATTTTCTGCCATCACAGGCCTCAATGCTAACAGGGCATATGTGCCTGATGGAGTCCCTCCTGTTGTCCTCAAGAAATGTGCATTTGTGCTTACACCCTGCCTAGGAAAACTCTTTCACCTTTGTCTATCAACTTGTACCTTTCTTTTTGCTGCAAGTCTGCTTTCATTCAGCCAGTCCCAAGGAAGGATGACCATTCCCAACCCTCTATCGTCCAATTGCTTTAACATCCTGTGTCTCAAAAGTTTTCGTAATAGAAAAAAATAAAAGCATCTTTCTCATCACAACCTTTTTTCTGATCGTCAGTATGGGTTCCGTCAGGGATGCTCCACCTGTGATCTTCTCACCCACCTTTCAGACTCCTGGTCATCCTCCTTCCAGGACTTTGGCGAAAGCTTTGCCATTGCACTTGACATCGCAATGGCTTGCGATTGAGTCTGGCATAAAACTTTAATTTCCAAGCTGTTCTTTTATGGTTTCTTTCCTCCTATCTGTGCCTTCATCTATAGCTTCCTTTCTGGTCATTTTACAGCCACTGTTGTAGACGGCCATCGTTCTTCTCCTTGATCTATCAACATTGGTATTCCTCAGGGCTCTGTCCTATCACCAACTCTCTTCCTTTATTCATCAATGACGTTCTGAGCTGTACATCTAACCCTATCCACTTGTACACTGATGATTCCACCCTTCACCTTTCCATTCGGTTCCCACAACGTCCATCTCAGCAGTTACTTCAACAAATGAGGGATAAGGCTATGGCACACCTAATATCTGACTTGGCTCGTATCTCTGACTGGAGTAAAAATAATCTTGTTGATTTCAATGCATCAAAGACTGAATTCTTACACCTATCATCCCGTCAAAATCTTCCACAGGAGTACCCATTAACGTTTAATAATATCGATCTCAATCCTGAATCATCCTCGAACATGCTTGGGCTTTCATTCACTCGCGACTTATCTTGGAAAGATCATATTACATCTCTTGTAAAATCAGCTTCCAAGATATTGGGTGTGCTAAGCCAAATCAATTCGTTCTTTACCCCTGCACAGTTGTTGACTTTATACATGAATTTTATCTGCCCCTGTGTAAAGTATAACTCTCATGTGTGAGGAGGCTCCCCACATACAGCTCTTCTCAATAGGGTGGAGTCAAGTGGTTTTCCTCTCATTAACCCTTCTCCTCTTACTAGCTTCCTTCAACCTTTGTCTCTTCATCGCACTGTTGCCGCTGTATCTCTTTTCTATTGCTACTTCAGTTGTCACTGCTCCTCTGAACTGTCTGCTTGCATCCCTCCTCCTGTATGACGGGCGTGTAGCACCCATCTAGCAGCAAACTCTCATCCCTTTTCTGTCCAACTCTCTAATGCAACAGTTAACCATTACTCCAAGTTCTTCATTTATGCAATAGGTCAGCTCTGGAACTATTTCCCTCTGTCTGTATTTGCTGCTAGCTATGATCTTAAATCTTTCAAATGCAGTGTGTCCAGGCATGTCGAATAATTGGATCTTGAATTTGGCTCTTTGTTGTTTTTTTTTTTTTCTTGGAAGGAACAATTTGTGGGCCCGTGGCCTTTGGTTCCTTCTTGCAACCATGAAAAAGAATAAAAACTCACACGTGTGTCTATGGCACCAGTTCATATTCATTTACATTGGTTTTGTTTTATAAATGTGTACAGTGAAATTTGGATCCACTATCTTGTAGAAACCTATTTGAAATCGATGTCATGATCCCTTGCCTAACATTTTCAAGGGCAATCTGAACATCATCACCAGATGATAACAAATTTCTTAAATAACGTAATGTATGACATTTATTATCCGGTGATGTGTATGGCATGAGCTCGTGGGTCGTCCCTCATATTACTTCTGTCTTTCCACATATTTCTGAAAAACCTACATTGCTTGGCTTTAATGATGGCACGTAAACCAGGATACCCTAGCTCCAATAGGCACATATCGTTACTTATTGTCTTTTTGAAACCTATCAACTGCTTTATACTCCACATAAACAACCTATTAACCCTCCCAGACACAGTCACGCGATTCGCGTGACGTCGCCTTGCACTAGGTCTGGCACAGTCACGCGAATCGCGTGGTTTAGGCACAAAAATATTCGTCAGAAAAAAACTTATAGGCGATTTGCGTGATTTTTGGGCGTGTCATAGGGTAGCCAATGCTTTCTCGAGGTAAGTCATTGGCAATGCTGCTTTGCCTTATCTACCTCAGCCCGCTCCCTCCAACCTCAGTGTTTGTGGAGCAGTCAGGCGGTGGTGTTTGACAGCTCGTGGTTCCCTTTAAATCGTCCATAATTCTCCCCCTCTCACCTGAGGCAAAGGCCCTATTGACTCAGTGAGATAATACATTGTATGTGAACATATAGTGACGTGATATTGTCGATGGAACATACATATATGTATTGAAAAGCAATTCTGGCTGTTAGCAATCATTGGGCCTTGGAGCCAGATGCATGGTCAGTGTAGCGGGGTTTCGCCACTCCGCCCCCCCGTAGGCCGTATGGCGTGAGTGGAAATACGTATATAAATGAAGCCAAGGCATAAATATATATTGTGTGAAACATACTGTGGATGGCTTGGTGAAATTATGGAGCCAGCAAGCATTACGTATGGCATGAAACAGAGTGTTGTGAAGGGGCAAACCTGAAGTCGGGAGGGGAGAATTACCGGTGTTTTAGGGTTGGAATTATTGTGATTCTGATAGTGTAAATGCGTATGGAATTGTATGAAATATACGTCAAACAAGCTGCGAGTTTCCGTGAACGAGTGTGGTGTGTGCTAAAAATAGTGTTCCCTCATACTCTCAGGGAGAAGCTGACTCACACACACACACACTACATAACTCCTCATCTTCAAATTCCTGGTCTAACTGGATCAACACCCCTGGAGGAAGTGAGTTCTGCAAGTTTTGTTGATATATGTAATAATCTATTACCGTTACCTCTCACACTTTCAGACAAATAACCATTTTCTCCTACAGATTACACATATGAAAGAAAGTAAATCTCCACAGCAGTAACTATAGAAGAGTTATGTTTATGTGTAGTAGGTTATAACAATAGAAAAACATCCATGGAAGATGTAACAGTCTGTACAGATAGGGGGAAAAAAAAGTTGGTAGCATAGTCTTCAGGCAGGTGTGCAAGGAAAAAACAGTGTGTAAAAGTTGGTAGCGATCGGAAGAGTAACCTCACTTTGTCCGCCAATTACTCGAAAACTATTAGACTTATCGATTTCCTGTTACAACCATCATCAATACCACTAAATTCTACGTAAGATCAATACCAGAATGTAAGCCTTTGGTAGCGTTTTGGGGGATAAAAGGCAAGGGAAATGTTTTTTTCCCTCGCGTTTGTTATCAGTGACATTCGCTCGGAGTAATAACCTCACTTTGTCGGCCAATTACTCGAAAACTATTAGACTTATCGATTTTCTGTTACAACCATCATCAATACCACTAAATTCTACGTGTAATCAATACCAGAATGTAAGCCTTTGGTAGCGTTTTGGGGGGTAAAAGGCGAGGGTTTTTTTCTTTTTCCTCGCGTTTGTTATCAGTGACAAGCGCTCAGAGTACTAACCTCACTTTGTCGGCCAATTACTCGAAAACTATTAGACTTATCGATTTTCTGTAACAACCATGATCTATACCACTAAATTCTACGTATGATCAATACCAAAATGTAAGCATTATGTTACGTTTTGTGCGAGAAAAGGCGGTGGAAATGAGTGTCTCTTCCCGGCTGTTACCATTGAAAAATGCTCGTAGTAATACTCTCTGTTTCTCTGCCAATTACTCGGAAACTATTGGATGTATCGATTTCACGTTTGAACCATGATGAAGAGCAGGAAATTCTACATATGTACAATACATAAATATGTAATATTTCTGATAAGAATTCGTTGTTACGTAGACGGGAACATTGCGTACGCCTTGCGCGCATCACGAAAGTCAATCACGCACGGAGTGCCTAGTACTTTTTTTCGATTTACTCGAGAACTATGAGGCGTATGGGGTTTTCCCGTCACAGTGGGAAAGCTGGATAATTGGGGCATATTACTATGTAATAAAAACATAAGGTGCTTGGGAAAACTTTGCTCTCAGAGGTCAGTGAAATTTTTCCAAAAATGGCTCTCAGTTTTTGGCCATTTTCTCAAAAAGTATACATCTTATCTCAACCGGATTGGTTTCGTTAGAAAGCTGATGAAATTCTCTATAAAAACTTATCAGATCATTTTCCTGTAGGATGGAAAACCTTCAAACGGCGATGTTGGGAAGTGAAAAAAGTTTACTCAACAATGCTTCCAGGGCTAATAACTTTTTTTGCTGGTGTTTTCCTGTGTTTTGGTCATGATTATCAGATAGAACAAACATCGATGCATACCTGGAGATAGGTTTCATGGGAATACATGGATTTTTGGGTGGCGAAAATAAGGCAAGAATGTGTTTCATTCGCTCAAATTTGTTCAAATTTGCCGCGCGAGCGCTCCCCGGCCGGGTGGCTTCGTAGTGAAAATTCCTGCACCAGAAAACTTATTGAAACTTACCGTGCAGGAAAGGGTTAATGGATTCATAGCTCTGTTTAACCAAGACACACATCCACATGTTATCACAGACATGAGAGCAGCTTCACATTCTTTTTAACATAAAAAGAGACGTAGTTGTTTTTGTTTATAAACAATATACTAGTAAACTTGAGAACTTGGCATAACTTAACTCCTCTGCCCACAATGATGTGTTTGTCATCATATGGGCATGGTTGCAACTATACTCGATGACGCATTTGTCGTCATTTAAGCATAAAAACCATCATAGAAAAAGTTTTCTCCCAATCGGCATCACTTTTGGAGGCATCATAGTTCTCGTGCCTCTCGTCAAAAGTAATGACTTGGCAACCTTGGGGCCTGAGACACGCGGCAGCCCAGACTGGTTGATTAGTTCCACAGCAGCTGTCATGGGAGAAGGTAGCGCATGGCGCAGCATTTAAATTGTACCCTATTTACCCCCGTCACGGGCGTGTGTCGTATTCCACTATACCTACAGTGCTTGTGTTAAGTTTTTGGGCACTATTATGAATAGATTCGGTGTCTGCAATAGGGAATTAGGTTTTTGTGAATCATTCCTGGCCATTATCAGTCGTTGGCCCAACGAAGATTGTGCTAGACCTACCCTGTTTTTTGGCATGTCCCAACAACTACACTCCCTCAACCCTGCACCCAATGTGAGTATTCAACCACTGAACACTAGTAACAGGGAATCAGGTGAATATAGTGTGCAATAGTAGTGAGGAAGGACATGGTGAAACTTTCTGCAGGGGGAGGTGGGAAACCGCCTGATGACACACAATTGTCTTGAATGAAATATTTGCCAAGGTGTTAACGAAGTCCTTGTTTTATGCTGATATATGGTGGACTGTGTTACTGTCCAATAGATAGGAGTATAGTCCAACAAGTGTGTGTGATGAAATATTGGCTAGGGCAGGAGTCACCTACACCTTACAGCAACGGCATGCCATTGTCAGGAGGGGATAAAATAGAAGAGGTTTATACGGATATTTGAATTTATCATATTGTTATATTCATTCCTTATGCTTTCTGTGTGAAATAAAGCATGAGTGTTATAGTGATATGTTTATTGTATGCTTGTGTGGATGAACGTAAACACTGCACCACGTGCTCATCAGAAAATATCGCCTGCGATACCTTGGATATCGCAGCTGTGACATACAGAGCATGTTCATGTACTGCTGTGGTGAAATATACTGTATGTCTCATTAACCCGCCCAATCCCAACGTTTTCTGTGCTTTGGTCCGCCCCAGTCCCGGCTTTTTTGGACCATTTTTTTTTTTTGCTCAAACATGCGCTTTTGGTCAGAAACCAAGGAAAATCACAAAGAAAGGTGTCCCTTGGGTCCAGAAATGGCTTACCTGGAGCATGTAAGTTTGACAGGTATTGCCATGCTCTATGAGTAGTCTTTTCGCCGTACGTTTTCTATGGTGGCACGGGTACTCTGAACTGATGCAGTATACGTTTATTATCATGTATTCATATGTTGGAAATATGTATACCAGAAGTATATTGGGTTTTATACAGAAAAAAATGAGAAATAAGGTATGTACCGTTGTGCGACCCTAGCAAAATCGGTCGATTATGTCACCGATGGATAACAAACATCGTTATTTCATCAGCTATTGTGTTTTTTCATGTTCCATATTACTTCCACAATAACATCATACCATTTTCAACTTTACATAATTGTTTTTACATATTTTGAGGCATTACGACAAGAATTAGCATAAAAGTAGCGCTTATTTACCAAGTGAGATCATTTTATTTCATACTTTTTTCAACTCAGATTCTATTTTTTCACCTTTTTGATTACTTATAATATATAACCCACTTACATGTTATACAATTAGTTTTATAGATGTACTTGCTTTACGAAAAGATTTAGCATAAGAATAGCGCTTATTTACCAAGTGAGAACTTGGTCTTTCATGCTTTTTTCAACTCAGATTCTATTTTTTCATCTTTTTGATTACTTATAACATAACATATTACCCATTTACATGTTAGACAATTGCTTTTACAGAAGTACATGCTTTATGAAAAGAATTAGCAGAGAAGTAGCACTAATTTACGTAGGTAAATCATGTCATGTCATTATTTTTTCACCTCTGAATTTATTTTCTCCCCCTTTATAGTACTTCTCACATTACATTCTGGCCTTTTCCATGTTAGACATTTGCTTTCACAGTAGTACACGATTTACAGTAAGCCTTATCCTAATATATATATATATATATATATATATATATATATATATATATATATATATATATATAGAGAGAGAGAGAGAGAGAGAGAGAGAGAGAGAGAGAGGTGGGATGGTAGTACACTGGGAGACAGCTTATCCCATAATTGGTGGCTAAATTTAGAGCCCTTGGGGAATTTCCCACTCCCCTTACACCGTGAACAAAATTACTGACTGTATGTTCTATGACTTTCAACTTAGACTATTTTTCAACTTACTAACTTTACAGTAACTATACCTTTCATGCTTTTTTCAACTCAGATTCTATTTTTGCACCTTTGTGATTACTTATAACATATAACCCATTTACATGTTAGACAATTGCTTTTACAGATGTACATGCTTTATGAAAAGAATTAGCATAGAAGTAGCGCTAATTTACGTAGGTAAATCATGTCGTCATTATTTTTTCACCTCTGAATTTATTTTCTCCCCCTTTATAGTACTTCTTACATTACATTCTGGCCTTTTCCATGTCAGACATTTGCTTTCACAGTAGTACACGATTTACAGTAAGCCTTATCCTAATATATATATATATATATATATATATATATATATATATATATATATATATATAGAGAGAGAGAGAGAGAGAGAGAGAGAGAGTGTTGCCTCCCCCACACCACTCTCGCTTTCACGAATCTGTCTGCGCTCTCCCGCCCCAACACTTTCACTTTCTGCTGCCCTAACCATCCCCAAACCACTACTTCCTGCCACAGAACACATACTGTAGAAGGAACATACCTGTGGAACAGTCGCAATGTGACGTCTGTCCCAGTCCCACGTGGCTATATCTTTTCCTTCCCCAGCCAAGAAAATACGCCACCATGTACAGCTTCCTCGTCCTCGTCTTCATCTGATGGTATGTGTTGCTGCCTAGATGCAGCACGTGGTGCAGGCTGGCCGTCCCCTGCCCTCCTATATGTTATATATTTGACCTTCCTTGGGGAAGGGACCTCCTCATCACTGCTGCTGGTAACCTCCTCAGGCTGCATGTAATCGACATCGAGGGTGTCGTCGTCCAGTGGGGAATCACTATCCTCTGTAAAGGTATCCAGGGCGACTTGTATCTCCTCGTCTGACAGCCCACAATGCGCCATGTCTGACCTGGGTGACTGCTGACAGGTAAGTGGAGGATCACAGGGTCAGGTGGGGTTAATCTGGGTCTAGGGGATTATCCGCCTGCTGGCGAGTAGATAAGGCTTGCGTAGGAGGGCAAAACAAAAATCAGGCGCGAATTTTGAAAAATGTGAAAATTATGCAACTTGCAATGTTGCCGCATTAATTCACGTCGCCGGGACATGAGTGCACATCATGTGCGGACGTTAATTCACGTCGCCGGGATGGCGCGGGTTAAGTGATGGATTTGGTTATGTGTATTGTGAAATAAACTGGTAAACACTGCAGTGTCTTCGGGTAAGGGAAACATCATCTGGTACACTTTGGCACACAGGTAAGGGCCACACACTTGTACTTGTTGTGGTGTAATATACTGTGGACCACATAATTTAATTGATTTGGTTATGCTTTATGTGAAAGACAGTAAATGATTGACCCAATTGCTCATAGAGAGAGTGCATCTCGTACATCTGAGTTACCACAAAGGTAGCGATATGCAGTGTGAGGTTAGGAACACGTGCATTTACATTTTTTTGGTGAAACATTCCGTGTATTGATAGATTACACTTATGTGTTATGTAAAAATAACGTGAAAGACTGACCTATGTGCTCGTAAGAAAGAGAACGTTTCGTACACTTGAGTTAGCACAAAAGTAGCGAAATGCAACTTGAGATATGTAATTGTAGATAGTATAATATACTGTGTATCTCATAGTGTGATATATAAATTTTTATGTGTTTATGTGAAAAGAAAGTGAAAGTGAATCACGTGATCATCTGGAAATCATCGTCTGCTACACCTTACTGCCCAGGTAGGTATCACATAATTGACCTACAGAAGACATGCATTTACATTTTATTGGTGAAATATACTCTGTATCTGATATATTGATAGATTAGGCTATATATTATGTGAAAATAACGTGAAAGACTGACCCACGTGCTCGTAAGAAAGAGAATGTCTCGTACATCTGAGCTAGCACAAAGGTAGTGAAATGCAACACGAGGTTATGAACACGTGCATTTACATTTTTTTGTGGTGAAATATATTGTGTATCCAATGTATTGATAAATTTGGCTCTGTTTTATGTGAAAAGACAGTGAAAAACTGACCCACCTGCTCGTAATGAAGAGCACGTGTCATACACCTGAGCTAGCACAAAGATAGCGTAATGCAATGTGAGGTTAGGATCATGTGCATTTACATTTTTTGGTGGTGAAATATATCGTGTATCCCATGTATCGATAAATTTGGCTATGTTTTATGTGAAAAGACAGTGAAAAACTGACCCATTGCAGCATGTTCTCGTAAGGGAAACACCGTCTGCTACACCTTAGCACACAGGTAACGACCTACAGAACACGTCCATTTACATATTTGTGGTGAAATTTACTGTGTATCTCATAAAAATGATAGATTTGGTTATGTGTAATGTGCAAAGTAAAATAATGAAAGAGGTAACCATGTGCTCGTGGCCCCGACCTGTGTGCTAAGTCAGGTGTAGAAGACGATGTTTTTCAAGGACATACACGTATATCATGAACCCTTGTGTTGTGCCAGTGTTCAGCCAAGTTCTTGGCTGGCTGTGAATAAATATCTTGACTCATATAAACTGATAGATTGAGTTATGTTTTATGTGTAAAGACAGTGAAAGACTGACCCAGTGCAGCATGTTCTCGTAAGGGAAACACCATCTGCTACACCTTAGTGCACAGGTAACGGCCTATGGAACACGTCCATTTACATATTAGTGGTGAAATGTACTGTGTATCTAATAAAAATGATAGATTTGCTTATGTGCAATGTGCAAAATAAATGAAAGAGGTAACCACGTGCTGGTGGCGACTACCTGTGCACTAAGTCAGGTGTAGGAGACGATGTTTTTCGAGGACATACACGTATAAATATCATGAACCCTTGCACTGTGCCAGTGTTGAGCCAAGTTCTTGGCTGGTTGTGAATAAAATATCTTGACTCCTTTATTTCAGCTCACACTCCAACCACAGCATTGGACTACCACAGGGTCCTGAATCCTTTTCGACGGCAATTTATTCTCCGGTTGGCTTGCAACAACAGCAGTCTTGCAGAGATGAAACGTGGGTTGGCACCACACCAGTGGCAGAAGATCCTCGATGAGGTAAAGTCGGAGAGTGACATTGAGAGTGACCATTCTTGGATGGAGGAGGTTGAGCCGCCACCATCGGATCAGCAAGTGAAGCTGCCCCACCGCCTTCCAGCACAGGAGACCACACCACCATCATCAGCTGGCTTCACCGGAGAAGCCTCCCCACCTCTAGGCAACGCCGGTCCCACCGCTCTCTTCGCTGGCTCTCAATCTCCAGGCCTTTCTGCCCCCTTTGGCGAGCCAGTGTCCTTGGAAGCTGGGCCATCGTTCATTGTGATGGCCCCTCCACCTGCTTCTGCCGTGCAGGATGCTATGCTGACATCCTTGCCGACCAGGCTGAGGAGACTGGTGTCCCCAGAGTCCTCTGTCTCTTCCTCGTCCTTGTCCAAGGCGTCCCCCCCCAAATGAGGGCGCCGTGGTCTGCTGCCTGGACACGGGAGACATCCAAGGGGTCGGAGGGCAGGCCATAGGGTGTCGACAGACCGACCCGCTGCCACCACCACCATTGCTGCTGAAGAGGATCCTGGGTGGATCAGTGGCCCATTCACACCGAACCACGGGCCGTTCACTGGCTCCCCAGGGATCAAGGTGGATATTCCAACAACTCTTCTGCAATTCTTCCAGCTCTTTCTCAAGTGAGAGTTGTTGTCATACCTCACCTTGGAAACCAACTGGTATGCCACATTCCTGGGGACTCAGTTGGATGCCTGGTTCTCCTGCAATGAAGAGGAATTGGCCAAGTTCCTGGGGTTATACCTTTTCATGGGGGTCGTGCACATGCCGACCATCAGGCACTACTGGAGGAGCTCCGAGCTGCACGACTACCCTAGGGTCTGGTGGGTGATGAGTGGAAGGCACTTCACCGCCATCCGTAAGCACTTCCACACCTTCAACTCGCTCACCATTCCCTAGGACAACCAAGATCAGCTCATCCGTGTTTGAACAGTCATGGAGTATCTCCTTCAGTGGTTCCAGTCTGCGTACCAACCCAAGAAGCAGCTCAGTCTGCTTGAGGGCTCTCTGAGGTGGAAGGGCCGGCTGTCCTTCCACGTCTACAACCTCCAGAAGCTCACCAAGTATGCCATCAAACTACATGTTGGCTGAGTGATCCTCGGGGTACATCTGGAACCTCAAGGTCTACATGGGGGTGCTGCATACCCTCGAGAACACAGTGTGGGGCTTTGTAGAACCGTTGAATGACCAGGATTATAAGTTGTTCATGGACAACTATTACAGTTCTGTAGCCTTGTGTGAACGACTCTTCACTGCAGGATTTTACGTGTGTGGGACCCTACAGCTGCCTAGAGGAACGCTATGCCAGCTGCAGGCCATCGCCAGGGCTAAGAGCCTGCCCGAGGGGGGGCATGGCATACAGGCACAAGGACAATGTGCTACTCCTGCTATAGAAGGACAAGTGCATTGTAAACATGGTGTTCACCTTCCACACTGCGTACACCATTCTGAAGTGGGTTCGAGGAAAGGTGCTGGTTCATGACGGGCGGACAACCTACGTCGAGAATGTCATTAACAGGCCCGTCATTGTGAAGGAGTACAACAGGTATATGGGTGGGGTTGATCATTTCGATCATATTGTCCAGTACTACACCAACCAACAGCGAACTGTCAAGTGGACGAAGAAGATCACACTCTACTTCATCCAAATGGCTCTGTTCAACACATTCACCTTGTACAAAAAGTACAGACACACGCAAGTATCTCTCCTTGAACTTGTGGAGCAGATCATCTACGATCTTCTGCCTTTCCATGACGAGGACTGGCCCGTGTCTGGACACACACTCCACCACGCTCAAGACCTACCTACCTGGCGGCCAGCACCAGCAACACCTGGCACCCAGCAGGCACGACCACCACCACCAGGATGGGCCCAGCCACCACCAGCATCAGCACAGCCTGCAGGACACCCCACACCAGCACCACCTGCAGCAGGGCCATCACAGGTGCCACCATCACCACCAGCACCACATGCAGGAGGCCCATCAGGGGTGCCAGCACCGCCATCACCTCCAGTTGCTGGTCCATTGAGAGAGCCCGTGCCTGGGCCTGCAGCTCCCGCACGACAGGACCACAGAGCATGAGGGTATTGAAGCAAGCATCGCCGGGTGATTGACGACGATGTGAGGTTGGATCGCACTCTGAGCCACCACTGGGCAAGGATCCCCAACAAGAAGAGGCTCAGGTGTATCTTGTCCTTCAAGTTGGAGATAAGGGAGGACACAAGGAACATGTGTCCTGTATGTGATGTGCCTCTTTGCATGGGTGATTGTTTCGAGCAGTACCATACCAAGCGATACCTTTACTAATGCTGCACACTAGGAAGGGAGGCCAACAAGAAAGACACAACCATCAGTGAACTAACAGTGGAACTGAGTACACTTAGGAAGAAAATGAGTGAAATGGTAAGTACAGTAGTCAATCACGAGAGTGTTATGGAAGAGTTCAAAAATGATACAGAGACAATTAGGCAAGTAAGCAGTTGATAGACCAAAGCAGTGATATTGAGGAGAAGATAACACAGGTAAATGAAGGTGTGCAAAGCTACAAAAATGATGTGGAAACCACGTATGCTGAAATGGTGAACGTAAAGAAAGACTTAGAAACAAGGGTGGAGGAAAAAAGCATTAAACAGGAAGTGAAAAGAATCATCCAAAACAATCCAAAGTTAGTCAGAGATTCAGTAGATATAAACAAATCTATAGTAATCACTGGTATAGAAGAGGAAGAAGTAAAAAACAAGATCACAAGAGACAAAAAGGAGATAGCAAAGGTAATGAGCTTACTGAAAGAAGTATCAGAGGAAATCTGTAGTAAAGACACAAAAGGTTAGGGGAATACGAGAAAAGCAAGACAAGACCTCTAAAGGTGACTTTCCAGAGTGTAAACACTGTGGAGGAGATACTAAAAAATGCAAAGAATCTTATGGAAAAAGAGGAGTTCAAAAATGTATGGATAAAAAGATGCCTAACACAAGAGGAACTGGAATTACTGGAAGAGAAGAGGGAGGAAGCAAAAACAAAAAATGAGGAAAGATCAGAAGAGGAGAAGAACAAATTTTTTTTTTACAAAGTAATAGGATTGCAGGTACGAAAGTGGTACACAAACAGGATGGAATAAAAAGGAGGAAGGTAGTAAAACCATGTCATGACAAGTATATAAACAAGATGATAAAGTTGATGTACTCAAATGTGGATGGAATGGTATCTAAATTACTAGAGATGAATGATTATGTCAGAGGAAATGAACCACAAATAATATTCCTAACTGAAACAAAATTAACACCAAGGATATCCAATGACATACTAAACTTAGAGGAATACAATATATGGAGAAGAGACAGAAATTTAAAAAAGGGAGGAGGAATTATAATATTAACTAAGAAAAATCTAAAAGTCAATGACATAAAACTAGATATACCATCACAAGTAGAACTGATTGCAGTAGAGATCAACACATCTGAAGGGAAAGTAATTGTAGCCAATTTATACATGTCACCCAGATCAAACACATGGGAAAGAGACGAATATGAGGACCTGGCAGAGAGTACAATTCAGAGTTTAAGGTCATTACTACATAAAATGGAAGAGAAATCGGAAAGAATTATACTTACCGGAGATTTTAATACAAATATAAATTGGAATACTCTAGATATAATTAGCCAAGAAAGCGGTTGGGACCAAGAGCTCCTGGATTTCGTGCAAGAGTTTTTCCTAACGCAACATGTGAGGGAAACCACCAGAACTAGAGGACTCGATGTACCTTCAGTGCTAGATCTAATAATTACTAGGCAAGAAAATGATATTGACAGTTTAATATATCACCCTCCACTCAGCAAAAGCGATCATGCAGTACTAAATTACAACTTCAAGATAGCATATGACATAGTTAACAGCAATGAAAGTTACAAAAAGTGCCTAAACTATAAAAAGGGAAATTATCAAGACCTAAAGAAGTATTTCTTAGAAGTTGATTGGGAAAATAAGCTTAGAGGACAAGATTTAAGTGCTGTACATAAAAAATTCTGTGAATTTTATGAAATAGGAGTCCAGAAGTACATCCCACAGCACAAAGAAGCAGATAAGAAAATACAGAAATGGTTCAATCCAGAATGTAAAAAATCAAAAGAAAGAGATTTGTTGTGGAATAGTGACAGAAGACACAATAGTGAAAGGGCGTATAATAATTACAAACAGGTAAGAAACGATTATACAAGAATAAGGAGGGAAGCCCAAAAACAGTTTGAGGAGGATATAATAAATAAAAGTAGTGATCAACCAAAGCTGTTTTACAGCTACATCAGAAGCAAAACCAAAGTAAAAGATATACTACAATCCATTACGGACGAGGGAATCACGTATACACAAGAGAAAGATATTTGTGAAGCGCTAAATAAGAAATTCCAATTAGTTTATCCCTCCTGTGGCGGGAGGGACACAATCTGGCCGCACTATGGGGTGGTACTACTACTCTGCGGCCAGGTTGTGTTAGGAAGAATACTGCCACCGTATTCCCTCCGTGTCGTAAAAGGCGACTAAAAGGGGCAGGGTGAGGGGACTAGGGACCCCCTCCTCTGCTTTTTAGTTCCTAAAAAGAGACGGGCCAGAGAAAGGAATGGGGGATGGAGTTATCCCCGTACCCTGAAGATTGGGTCTATGAATGTGCGTGGATGTAGTACGATTGAGGCTAAAAGGGAGGAGATTGGGAGAATGTTTGTGAGAAGAAAGTTGGATGTGTTAGCTTTGAGTGAAACGAAGATGAAAGGGAAGGGTGAGTCTATGTTTGGAATTGTGAATGGAAGATTGTCAGGTGTTGATAGAGGACGGGCAAGAGAAGGTGTGGCCTTGTTAGTGAGTCCGGAAGTACAGCAGTGTGTGATTGAATGGAAGGAGGTGTCATCGAGACTGATGTGGGTGAAAGCGAAATTTGAACGTGAGTTGTGGGTGTTTGTGAGTGCGTATGGGCCTGGTAGTGAAAGGGATGAACAAGAGAGGGAGTCTTTCTGGAATGATGTTGATGAGTGTCTGCAGAGTTTTGGAGCGAATGTGAATGTGGTAATAATGGGAGATCTGCATGCTAGAGTGGGAAATGTAGCAGTTGAAGGTGTAGTTGGTATGCATGGTGTGCCTGGAAGAAATGAAAATGGCGAGCGAATGATACCGATGTGTGCTGAGCGAGAGATGGTGATTGGAAATACGCTGTTTGAGAAGAAAGATATTTATAAGTATACATGGGTGAGACAGGAGGGTGAAAGGGTTGTTGATAGAGCTTTGATGAACTATGTGGTTGTGTCTAGGAATGTAATAGGAAGATTGTTGGATGTGAGAGTTCTGAGAGGGGAGGGTGGAGGTATGTCTGACCACTACCTGGTGGAGGGAAAGTTAAGAGTAGGTAAGAGATGGGTTAGAGCTAGGAGGGTTAGGTGTGACAGGGAGGCTTTGAAAGTGAGTGAGTTGGATAAAAGAGAGAAAAAGATAGAGTATCAGGAGAAATTGAAAGATGAGTGGAACGCAGTGAAAGATCGGGAAAATGGCAGTGTGGAGGAGGAATGGCAGTTATTTAAGACTGCTGTGGTGGGGCATGCAGAAGAAGTGTGTGGTGTGAGACGTGTGGGTGGTGGTGTAAGAAAAGGTAGTGAATGGTGGTGCGAGGAAGTAAGTATGGCTGTGGCTGAGAAGAGATGTGCATATGAAGTGTGGCTGCAGAGGAAGGATGAGATGTCATATGAGAGGTATAAGGAAAAGAGGAATAAGGCGAGAAGGGCTTTGTGTGATGCTAAAGTGGCAGCAGATGAGAGGTGGGGTAGGCGGCTGACAGAGAATTTTCAACAGAATAAGAAAATGTTTTGGAAGGAGGTGAAAAGGGTGCAAAAGGGAGAGTCTGGGAAGGAAGAACGAGTAAAAGCAGAGGATGGAAGGATGTTAATTGAAATGGATGCAGTAAGGAAGAGATGGGCAGAGTATTTTGAAAGATTGTTAAATGTAGAGGAGGAAAGGGTGGCTGAGCTTGTGGCGGATGGAAGGGTGGAAGGAATAAATGTGTTGGGAGAGTTGAATAGTTCTTTGATCACGAAGGAGGAAGTGGAGAAGGCAGTAAAGGAGATGAAAACAGGGAAAGCTGCAGGTATGAATGGGTGTGCTGTGGAATGCCTGAAGGGTGGTGGAGTTACTATTGTTGAGTGGTTAGTAAGATTGTTGAATGTGTGCTTTGTGAAAGGTATGGTGCCAGTTGACTGTGCAAGTGCTTGTGTGGTCCCATTGTATAAAGGCAAGGGTGATAAGTATGAATGTACTACCTTTAGGGGTATAAGTCTGTTGAGTGTTGTAGGTAAGGTGTATGGTAGTGTTAATTATGAGAGTTAGAGAGGGTACAGAGGGAGTGATTGGTGATGAGCAGTGTGGCTTTAGGAGAGGGAGGGGATGCGTGGATCAGGTGTTTGCAGTGAGACAAGTGTGTGAAAAGTATTTAGCGAAAGGCAAGGATGTGTTTTGGGCATTTATGGATTTAGAGAAAGCGTATGATAGAATTGATAGGGAGGCTTTGTGGACTATTTTAAGATTGTATGGACTTCATAGTAGGTTATTAAAAGGGGTGAAAAGTTTTTATGTAAATAGTAGAGCGTGTGTAAGAGTGGGAAATGCTGTGAGTGATTGGTTTCCTGTGAGAGTGGGGCTGCGACAGGGATGTGTGATGTTGCCTTGGTTGTTTAATATTTACATGGATGGTGTTGTAAGGGAGATGAATGCAAGAGTTTTAGGTGGAGGTCTGAGTCTGGTGAATGTCGATGGTGGAGAGTGGAATCTGAAGCAGCTGCTGTTTGAAGATGATACTGCACTGGTGGCTGATTCAGAGGAGAGATTGAGACAGTTGGTAGAGGAGTTTGGAAGGGTGTGTGAAAGGAGGAAATTGAAAGTAAATAAGAATATGAGTAAAGTGATGACGTGTGCGAGGTTGGTAGATGGTAGGGGGATGAATATAGTTTTGAATGGTGAGTTGCTTGAGGAGGTAGAGTGTTTTAAATATCTAGGGTCACATGTTGCTGTGGATGGAAGAATAGATGCAGAAGTGAAGTTTAGAATAAATGAAGTAGGAAAGGTGCTGGGAGGAATGAAAAAAGTGTTTAAATGTCGTTTGCTTAGAATGGATGTAAAGAGAAGGCTGTATGACGGTGATGTGGTACCAACTGCATTGTATGGGGCTGAAACACGGAATATGGGTGTAGCAGAGAGGAAAAGTTTGAGTGTAATGGAGATGAGGTGTCTGAGGAGTATGTGTGGAGTGACGCGTATGGATCGAGTGCGGAATGATGAAGTGCGAAGGAGAACTGAAGTTGTTCGGGAGATGGCTGGTAGAGTTGAGCAGAGGCTGTTGCGATGGTTTGGGCATATGGAGAGAATGGATAATGAGCGATTGGTGAAAAAGGTAACTAGAACTGATGTGAGAGGTGTAAGGCTGAGAGGAAGTCCACGAATAGGATGGATGGACAGTGTGAAGAGAGCGCTGGATGCGAGAGGGATGTCTGTTGAACAAAGAAGAGTGGCTGTGCGTGACAGAAATGGGTGGAGAGAAATTGTGAATGAATAAGTGATGACGCAGCCCTGAGGGGATATTCTCCCGCATTTGGTCTGATCAGCTATTGTACCCCCTCCACAATATGTCTACCCCCGATGTATATATGTCCCCCCCCAATGCATACATGCCCCCACAAAACTTGCTAGGTCAGCACCCTTTCCCACGCCTGAAGACGGCGTTATTGCATCAGTTCTTAGCAGACAGCCGACACGGGCAGACTGTTTTACTGTGAGCTTGTAATAAACTCCTTATCTAGCTGTTTGTACACGGAGTTTCTATCACCAAAGTATTGCAAGTTACATTTGGTAGCAGCGGTGTTTCGAACCATCACATTCTGACCGCCTCCTTGGATTTTTAGTGATACAAGAAGATACACGACGCCTCGCATCTGCCAGCCTCGCCCCTCCTCCGTGCCTCTATACCTTGGCTCTGCTTTTCGAGTGTACCATTTTTCTCACCTGTGCTCACCTCTCAAACAACCGCACCGATACGCCTTGTTCCTGACCGCACGTGTCGCCGTTGCCGACCTACGCACCTGTTGCAGCTGTTCCAAGCACCTGTTCCGGACTCATCATAGCTCCTGCCCCCACGGTGCCACTTATCACTGTCTGCCCGCTGCCTGCCCACCACCGTTCTCTGCATTTGCAACTCACCAGCTCTACACCTGCCTTGCGCCGACATCTGCCTCACCACCTACTACCGGCCTCCGCCATCGCCCGCATCTGGTCTGCATTACAGAGCCTCCTAAGACTGCCACTCCCTGCCGGTGATTCATCGCGGCGTCTCTTCTCCTCTCCGCCCAGCTGTCTCTCCACCGCCGCCCCGCCCCGTCGCCCCGCCCCGCCCCGCCCCGTCCCGTCGCCCCGCCCCGCCCCGCCCCGCCCCGCCCCAGCCCAGCTACGCCCAGCCACCCTGCACGTCATCCATCTCGACACTCCCGTTTCTACTGTGTAACTATAGTATATCTTTCCTTTCTCTAGAGATTATCCTCGATTTTCTCTACAGATTGGTTATTGTAAATATTCCATCTCATTTCCATTACCCCGTTTTCATCTTCACCTACGTTACTTATTATCCATCTCATCCTTTGCATTTTATTTAAACCATTCATCCCCGCACCTTCATTCATTTTCACACCTAGTGTATTCCATTCTCTCATTGTTATTTATACATTTCCACCTCCGTATCCATCTTCATCCTTTCATCTTCCATTGCCGCATTAAATGTCATACTTTCCACGTCAACCGCTTACCACCAGCCCTCTCGGCCCGGAAACATCACCTGCTCATACCCCGTCTGCCGACTCTAACAGAATCACTCATTTACGAAGTGGTAAAGAGTACCACCGCCCTGTACCTGAGACTCCCGTTTCACTTCCCGCAGAATCACTTACTACCCGTCCTACCCTCGTAAATCCAGATACTTCCTCCTCTACTCCTGCCTCTACTCTCCCTTCTTCTTCCTCTACTCCTTCCACTGTCATTACTTCTCCTGCCTCCCTTCCTACCCCGTCTTGCTCACCCTTAACTGCCACTACCTTCTCTCTCTCCCACACCTCTCTTGCCGCCACTTCTGCACTTCCAGCCATGGCCAACCCTCCACAGTCTATCTATCTCGACGATGCCAATCGTCCCAAATTTACCGGCCAGGACCCAACTTGGTCTGTCTATGATTTCCTTAGAGAAGTCGAAACTGAAATAAATAATAGACAAATTACCGAGGAATCGCTCAAAGTAGCTTACCTCCTCAGTCGCTTGCATCACGGTAAATCAGACATCGGATCCGCGATCCGTGCAGGACATTTCGATAGCATTCGTACCTTTGCTGATTTTCGTACGGAAGTCATCAGCCTTTGTTGCCAGCATTCAAATACCGCGTCTCTCATGGGATTCATTAATCTCCTAAACCAACTAGATGAGGACTTGCGCGTCCCAGCGCAATATGCCAAGCTCCGCGAAGCTGCCGCCGCCATGAAAGCAACTAGTAGTGAGATGCTCCAATTACTGGTAGGCACGAAATGGTTAGAAGACAAGAATGGCGTTCCAATGCTTTCACTCACCAACTTTGCTGACTTAATTGGTTACCTGAGATTCCTTCACTGGCTTACTCCTAAACAGCGAGAGCTAGCCTTGGAAATCGGTTTCAATCCAGGAGATAAAATTATTCAGGTCACTAAAGCCATTCATGAAAGAACAGGTTCGAACTACACGCGTCAGGGCACCACCCAACCATTGGCCTCCTCAGTCTGTCACACCTCCACTACCCCAGACCAATCTCGCTCCCATCCCACCACCCGCGGCAGACCTGCCACACATTGCTCTCCTACCGCAGGTCGTGATCAATCTAGCGCCCGACGGAACAGACAATCTTCGATTCTTTGCTGGTACTGTGGTCATCCTGGACATCGAGCATCCAGTTGCGACCGTACATACAGACGTCCTCACTCCCAAACCAGACAGCGTACGCCTTCCCGCTCACGTCGTCCACACTGCAAATACCACAAATCAAGCACGACTCACACCACTGAGGAATGTCGTTACCTCAACCGCCCACAGTCGGGGGAAGCGCCGCGCCCGTATCGGACCAATATCACGTAGAACCAGAAACCCAACTCCCCATCCGCCATGTAGGTCCCATACCATCCTCGGGTTTAGTCATTCTCGGAAGCAGTCATGACATACCAACGTCATTCTTCTTGGACACAGGATCTATAGTAAATCTCATCTCCAAAAATTCCTTACAAATTATTCATCGCCATCACAGCCACGTCAGTTTCCTAGAACCACCAGACGTTCGCCTATGTGGTGTTAACGGCTCAGAGTTTAAGGTTAAGGGAAGAGTCACCCTTGAAGTCAAACTCCACAGAGCTTTGCTCCCTATCCTCATTGAATTTCATGTCACTAATGACCTGCAGTATCCCGCAGATGCCCTTATTGGTTTCTCCACCATGGCACAACATTCCATTGCATTATTACCTGCTTGTGGTAGTATAGACATATCTGGATTCCCGGTTTACACTATGGAATGTCCCCGTCCTGTTCTTACGATCAAATCAGTCCTTCAATTACCTCTGTCCCAATCACTACCAAAAAGTCCAACCCAGCCCAAACCACCACTCTCATCATCTGAGAATACAGAGATCATTCCTTTACTGACTGCGAGCAAGGACATAAATTTCTCAATGTCTCCTGATACATCATCTCAGCCCTCGAACATGGCTCTTACATCCTCTCTCGACAACACTATCGCTGACTCAGACATGTCTCAGTTACCTACTTCACACAGTCTGAATGATCTTCTCCAACACGCAGAGACGAAACGTGCAGTAACGAATACATGCACAATTTTGTTACCGCATGAGTTCACCAAAGTTTCTGTTTGTGTTGCCGGTGTGAAAGAAGGAGTGGATGTACTAACCCTACCTGAGACGTGTTGTGTGAATGGCTTGTCTTATGAGTCAGCGTGGTGTACAGTCTTAGAGGACAGTTTATGCTACCTGTACTTGCTCAATGTCACAAATGCTCCACTAAAACTTAAAAGTGGTGTAAAGATTGGGGACTTCCTAGTATACCCAGCGGCCGTAAAGGTGTGCCAGGATTCCTCAATTCCTACTATTCAGACTGATGATACGCCAATCGGTGTATGTACTATTAACTCTACGGGATCTGCGCCGAAGCATTCACCCGATATGCTCTCACATCTCACTTGCACAAATTTCCCAGAACATACGCCTCAACTCCTCGACCTTCTGACCTCGCACAGAAACGTGGTTGCCTTACCCGGTGAACCGATGGGTAGAAAAGACCTTGTCAAACATACGATTGAACTACTCCCAGGAACTCAGCCGATTTACATACCAGCGTATCGATTGCCTCACAGCCAAAGAAAGCAAACAGGTCAAATGGTATAGAACATGTTAGACCAGGACATTATTGAACCCTCCGTCAGTCCATGGAATAGCCCACTTTTCTTAGTACCAAAGAAGGACGGCAACCTTAGACCAGTAGTCGACTATCGTAAGGTCAATTCTGTCACTGTTCCAGACCGTTTCCCGCTACCTGTCCTCACTGATTTGCTAGAATCCCTTGGTGACAATAACGTAGTCTTTTCATCTTTAGACCTCCTCAGCGGGTAATGGCAGGTCGAAATGGAAGAGTCCTCTCGTCCAGTCACAGCCTTTAGCACCCCTTCCGGACATTTTCAGTTTAAGAGACTTCCTTTTGGTCTGAGAAATGCTCCTTCCGTGTTCAGGCGACTTATCCATTCAGTCTTCAGCAGTATGATGGGACACTCTCTTTTTGCTTACCTAGATGATATCATTGTTGTGAGTATATCCATCCCTGATCATTTTACCAAACTCCAGCAAGTCTTCGAACGCCTCCAGCTCGCAGGCCTGAAAATCAATCTCAGTAAATGTGACTTCCTGCAAAAGAAAATCAAATTCCTAGGCCATGTCGTAGATGCACAAGGCATTCATACTAACGAGGATAAAACTAAGGCGATCATTAACTTCCCAGAACCTACCACTACCGACGCTGTACGAAGTTTCCTGGGCCTCAGTGGCTATTATCGTCGCTTTATCAGGAATTATGCGCAGATCGCTGCTCCTCTGACCCACTTACTCAAGCAGAATGTGCCCTTTGTTTGGACTAACGACCAGTCACAGGCTTTCCAAAAGCTAAAGACAGCTCTTGTAAATGCCCCTATTCTAGCATTCCCTGATTATACCACAACCTTCCTTCTCTGCACAGACGCCTCAGGCACTGGACTTGGTGCTGTTTTGATGCAACTCGATGAAGCATCAAGGAAGCGCGTAATAGCGTATGCTAGTCGCACCCTTACAACCGCTGAACGTAACTACAGTGTCACAGATCTCGAAGCGCTAGCGGTAATCTGGTCCTTGAAACATTCAGAGATATAGTCTATGGTTATCCAGTGCATATCCAAACAGACCACCTTCCACTATGTGATTTGTTCAAGAATCGCAACCTAACAGGTAGACTAGCTAGATGGTCTATCATCATCCAGGACTTTGATCCCACTTTTCAATATGTACCAGGCAAGTTGAATGTAGTCGCAGACACACTCTCGTCACGTAGCAGCAGCTATAACATCACTGCAGCCTGAAGTAACTGAAAATACTACACTAACGTCAGAAGTTGTTCGAAACTTTCAACGCCAAGACCCCATGTGGTCCAAAGTCATTTATTTCCTAGAATCTGGCGATGCCTCGACCTTACCTACTCTGCCAGTATCACTAGATGAGTTCATGCTAGATGATGATCTCTTATACAGGAAAACACTGCTAACAGGCAAAGATATGCCCAATTGCGAAGTACGCCAACTTGTTGTCCCCACTGCCCTGGTACCAAAGGTTCTTCATATTGTTCATAATACTCCTCAAGCTTCTCATCCAGGTAAAGACCGATGCTTGCGCCAAGCACGTCTCAAATACTATTGGCCAACCATGCGCCGCGATATCAATGCCCACTGTGACTCTTGCCTCTCCTGCCACCGCCACAAAGGATCAACCGGCTTACCAGCACCTCTCTTACAATACCCAATCCCATCACGACCATGGGAAACTGTCTCAATCGATCTCTTAAAACTACCTTTCACAGAATCTGGTGCTGAGTACTTGTTCGTAGCGGTCAACCACTTCTCCCGCTACTGTGTCCTCGTTCCCCTCTCCGACAAGACCGCGAAGAGCGTTGCCCGTGCCTTTGTAGATCACGTAATTTGCCCGTTCAGTACCCCTCATACCATTCTTACTGACAACGGTACAGAGTTCAACAATAGCCTTCTAGATGAGATCTGTCGCCACTTTCATATCAGTAAGTGCAATGTCGTGCCTAACCATCCGGCTTCCAATGGCCTTGCAGAATGCCACAACCGAAAAATCTTAGAGTGCCTCAGACATCTAGGCTCCCATAGTTCGTCCTGGGATGACTGGATTCCCCAAGTGGCATCCTCCATCAATAGTTCCATCAATGCATCCATTGCTGAATCTCCCTTCTTCGTCCTCTTTGGTTTTGACAAGGACCTCCCATACTCTCTCTTATCCTCAAAGCCAGAACCCATCTACAACATGGATGATTATGTTAAACTAAAATTGGCCAACTTCCAGACAATCCACCAGTATGTCCAATCCACTTTGGCTTCCTCTCAGGAGGACATGCTGCAGCGCCAACATAAGTCCGCCTCTCCTATCACTATCAGTTTAGGCGATCTTGTCTTTGCTCATTCCCATACGCGTTCCTCTAAGTTGGATGACAAATTTACAGGGCCCTACCGCGTCCTCACTTAACAAGGCAACAAATTTCACCTCCAGGACTTGTCCACTAGGGACACCAGATGGGTCCACGTCAATGACTTAAAGCGCGCACCCCATGGCCTCGTGTTGGAAGAGTCACTTACACAACCTCCTGCCCCCTCTTCCCCTCCTCCCATCCTTCAGTCTACCTTGTCTCCACCTATCCCTCAGTCTCCTTCATCTCCAGCTCCACCTGCTCATTCATCAACCAATCAATATCGGTCCAAACTGCGCTCTGCCCATCAACCTCTTCACGACCTCCCCCATTAACTCTACCCTGATTTTCTAGGTACGATGTTAGCGATCTCCCTGCTGGCGGTGCTGACCCTCCTGGGGTCTGGGTCAGGTCAGGACAATGGTGGAGTACGTCCCGGGGCCTTGGTCAGCTCGGGAGGCGAGGTAATGCTTACCGACGACATCGCCTCTTTGCGCTACGATCTTGCGCCCCTGGCCGACGTAGCCATTGCCCTACCTGCCTACGCGCACCAGCTCCATGGAATCAGGAACCATCTCACGGCCCTCATGGGGACACACAACCCGAATGAGTATCTCTATAACCTTTTCCTCCCACTCTCCTGGCAGTTGCAATACATAAGTAACAGATTCACTGAGCTCAATGACACATTTTCCATTCAGACACCCGTGGGTCGTTCTCGTGTGAAACGAGGTCTCTTCGACTTCGGCGGTGAGATTCTGAGTGGCTTGTTTGGCGTTGCTACAGCCCGTGACATTTCTGGCTTCAAATCTGATCTCACTCATTTAGCTTCAGCCCTAGAATCACAACGCCGAGTCATTAAAATCCAACACACTATGTTACAGAAGCTCACAACCCAACTCAATGAAGTCACGTCCACTCTCAACAATTTCACCGATATCTTACAACGCCACCTTTCAGATCTCAACGTTATCTCTCAGTTCTTCTACCTCAAACTCAACATGGATAATCTCCAACTGGCCGTTGACTCTCTCCTGTCTCAAGTCTCTACCTTGGTTCGTATCCTGGTCGATGCTATCAATGGACGTGTCACTGCCGACTTAGTACCTGTCTCAGCTCTCCGTTCTGTCCTGGAATGGGCTCACTCCACCTTCAGTCTCTCCCCAGTCCTCCCTTACTCCTCCCTTGAATATTATTATCCTGTTCTCGAAGCCACTCTTCTCACCACATACGTCGTCGTCCATATTCCTCTCCATTCTGCCATAACCTTTAACCTTTTCCACATCATTCCCTTCCCTTTCCGCCTTAACAACTCCTTGCTACAGATATCTGTTCCTTCAGAATATTTCCTCCTCTCCCATGATCATCTTTCCGTTGCCTTCCTTTCTTCCACAGACCTCCAGCAATGTTCCTCCCTTACTCCGACCTCTCGTCTCTGTGCTGCCCACCTTTTCGCTATCTTCCCTAGCAGTGCTACACCCTGTGAGTCTGCTTTAGTTCGCAACCATTCCATCTACTCGGCCTGTTCTTTTGTCCCAGCTCCTGACCTCCCGGTCCACCATGCTCACCTCAACCATGTCCAGTATTTCTTCTTTGCTGTTCCCATCTCTGTCACAATCATGTGTCCTGGTTCTTCCGTTCGCTCCGTCCCCGCTAGTGGTCTCTACAAAGTACCTGACTATTGTACCGTCAAATCAGAGTCCGTCATCACTTACGCCACTCGCTATCACCAAGCTGTTCGTAAACACTCCTATGACATCTTTCAACCAATCGACATGCCTTCAACCCTACCATCTGCCAACATTGCCATCACCTCCCCTCACTTGCGCATGCTCACCTTCCTCAATGACAGTGATTTCCTTATGGATCAATTTTCTCTGGCCTTCAGCCGTTCATGGGTTCATCCAACAGTTGTGTTTCCCCCTGTGGTTATCGCTTTCATTGGTTTTCAACTCATCATCTGTGCAGTGCATTGTTGTGTCAGAAAAATGGAACGTCGACTCCAGGAAATCAGAGTCGCTGCAGGCATAGTACGCCCTACCCACAACGTAGAAACTCCCCGTACTTAGTGCCCTCGCATTCTGTGACCACCATTGCCATCTAACAATTACCCAAACTGCGAACAGCACTCTGCCTACTAGAAAATGATGGTATTTCTTTCATGCATTACTCAGTGACAGTGTAACCTACAGAAAATCCACAAAAAAAAAAAAAAAAAATGAAGGAAGAACAACACTAGAACTCTCATATCTACTCCTTGTTTATCATGTATCAAACTATTATTGTGCAATTCCCATTATGTTTATAACTGGATTTGTACCTATTATTCCTTGTATATCTTATATGTATATATCCTTCTATTTCCCTCCCCTCAACATGGCCATGTCTCCCCTACTGCCCCTGTATCATACTTATCCCTTGTACAAACCTCCCGGTCCTGCCTTACTCCTATAATCAAACACCATTTAACTCCCGGTGTCGGGAGACACTGTCTCAGCTACCCGGGGGAGTAGTGTACCCCCTCCACAATATGTCTACCCCCGATGTATATATGTCCCCCCCCAATGCATACATGCCCCCACTAAAATTGCTAGGTCAGCACCCTTTCCCATGCCTGAAGACGGCGTTATTGCATCAGTTCTTAGCAGACAGCCGACACGGGCAGACTGTTTTACTGTGAGCTTGTAATAAACTCCTTATCTAGCTGTTTGTACACGGAGTTTCTATCACCAAAGTATTGCAAGTTACACTATTTCAGGTCAGGTGCGGGTAAGGGGATGAGTCTGTTATGATGTGGCAGGGGTAAACCAGCTCTGCTGTCGGGCCCTGTTGCGGATGTCACTGATTGCATTGCACAGTTGACCCTTGTGCAGTGTGGTGGAGTGAGGATCTGTCCGTTCTCCCCTTTGGGGCTAAGATGCGAATGAATGTGTTTGAATTGATGAATAAATGGGGAGTGTGTCGTCCTGTCTCGGCTACCTCCCTTTCCTTGGGGAAAGCAGCCTAGGTATAAAGAGAGAGAGTTTTTACAGAAGAAAAAATTTTTGAGAGGGACTATGTGGAACATGCATGTCCACACATACTACCAGATATACAAATATCAGAAAAAGTAATACAGGAGGAGTTAAGTAAATTAGACAAAGGAAAAGCAAGTGGTCCTGATGAAATTTCATGTTGGGTACTACGAGAATGTGCAAAGGAGTTAAGTAAACCATTATTTTTAATTTTCAAGAAATCCTTGAAGTCAAGGTAAGGTAAACTACCTGATATTTGGAAGAAAGCAAATATTGTCCCCTTATTCAAGAAAGGAAATAGACAAAATCCTCTCAACTACCGACCAGTATCACTGACCAGTGTCGTAAGCAAGGTATTAGAAAAGCTTATAAGAAAAGCTTGGGTAAATCATCTAGAAGAACACAGTATGATAACAGAAAGACAGTTTGGTTTCAGAAAAAGAAAATCATGTGTTACTAATCTGTTGAGCTACTATGACAGAGTAACAAACACAATACAGGAAAGAGAAGGATGGGTGGACAGTATCTATTTAGATTTCAAGAAAGCTTTTGACACAGTACCACACCAAAGACTTATGGAAACTGTACCATCAAGGAGGAATTCGAGGCAAACTGTTTTGTTGGATGCAAGATTTTCTCATAAAAAGAGAAATGAGAACAGTACTAAGAGGAAACTACTCATCATGGAAAGAAGTGACTAGTGGAGTACCACATGGTTCAGTGCTGGCACCAATCATATTTTTAGTGTATATAAATTATATAAACAGTAACACTGGAAATGAGAGCTATCTGAATATGTTTGCAGATGATGCAAAAATACAAAGGAGAATTACTAACACAGACTCTTGTAAAGAGCTACAAGAAGAATTAAATAAACTTCATGAATGGAGTAATACATGGCAAATGGAATTCAATGTGGACAAGTGTCATGTAATCAAGTTTGGTAAAAGTGGAAAAAGACCTGATTGGGAATATAAGTTAGGAAATAAAACCCTATACACATCAGAAAGAGAGAAGGACCTAGGTGTGATTATCAATAACAGACTATCTCCGGCTGACCACATCAGCGAGAAGGTACGGAACATGTATACACTGCTTGCAAATATGAGAATAGCATTCACATACATAAATGAAGACATGCTAAGAAGGATAATAACATCATTCATTAGACCAACCCTGGCATATGCATCAGTAGTCTGGAATCCTCATCTCAAAAAACACATAGACAAGATTGAAAAAATTCAAAGGGCCGCTACAAGATGGATACCAAGCTTAAGGGACCTAAGCTACGAAGAAAGACTAAATAAACTGAATCTACCAACACTACAGGAGAGAAGGAAAAGAGGTGACATGATAATGCTATATAAGTGCATATCAGGGAAGGAGAAAATAGACATAAATGATTACTTAACATATGGAGAAACATCAACAAGAGGACACTGCAAAAAACTGCATAAGAAGAGAGGTGATAAAGACGTAAGGAAATTCAGTTTCCCAAACAGAGCAATTGATCAATGGAATGCACTACCGATTGAAATAGTGTGTGCCAAAACAATTCACAAATTTAAAGATATGTACGATAAATATGATTTAAGACACGGGACAGTACGAGCTTGACTCATTCCTGTAAAGATACAATTCGGTATAATTAGGTAAGAACACACACACACACACACACACACACACACACACACACACACACACACACACAGTACAAAACTTCTCACCTCCCAACCGATCTGGTCCTGCAGGAAGATCGTCGCAAATGGAGATGTATGTGATATTCTTTTTTTATTTATTTATTTAACTTTATTTATGTTAGTATATTTAGACATACATATACAGTATATTGTTATTTACCTCAACACAAATGACAAGGCAATAAGTACAGCTTCAGTTTCAGTTGCTAGGAACAGGTTTAGTGTTCATGTGTGGTTTCTGAGAGAACTAAAAATAAAACAGAAGTAATTATATAAAATAGATGTTGGCATAAAACCAAAGAAAGCGTAGCTAGCAAGCATAAAAGTGTTAGCAGGCTACGGGAAAATAATGTAAGTGTGTGCGACTGATGGCGGGATAATAAACCATAGTTTTTTGCATTTTTCTCGAAAACTATGAGGCCTAGGATCACCGTTCTTGTCTCAAATGAAAGCGAATAAAATTCTGCATAGGATGATAAAATAAAAACATAACAGTGCCAAGAAAAGTTCTTCATTTAAGCTCCCCATATAACAAATTTGTTGTCTGTCGGAAATGGGTTTTACTTTTTCGATTATTACTCGAAGGAAATACCTCATATCAAACTGGGACCTCCCCTGATTCGAAAGCTAATAAAATTTTCTTTTGATTGATGGTATAACATGTAGAGATTGATTAGTAAACATTCGACTTATGATGTTGGAAAGTGAAATCTATGATCCCGAATGTTTATTCCACGGGCCCTAATGTAAGTATAGTGTGATTTTTTTTTTTTTTTCTTGCTTATCGTGTGGAGCAAACATTGTCAAATTAGAATATGTGGGTTTTGTCGCAAAATAAATATGTTTGGGTGGTGAAATTAAGTCGAGAATACAAAATTTTTGAGCATGTGGTGGCCGGGGAGGGGGAGGAAGAAAAGGCCGCGCATCACGGCCCAGAAAACTTATGAAACTTCTCTGCGCAGAAAGGGGTTAAACTGAGCAAGAAATCCAGTAGCAGAAGATGTTGACTCATAAGCTGTAAAAGAACTGCCTAGGCTATTATTATACTCACATACATGTATTGTTATGTTATTTACATGCAGTGCTCCTGGGTCCACATTACTTCCACGCATAACCATAAAGTCTGTTTTGTCTTCGTTTACTTTCATCCCATGTGGCTAACAAAACTGGTTTAAAAGGCTGATTTCATGTATTACACCCTCTCTGTTCGCTGACAAGCGCACTGTATCATCCATAAAAACGAGGACGTGCAATCATGCTAGGAAGCCGTCTGCCCCATAGTTTTGTTTGATCAGTTCAATCATATCATTTACAAAAAAAGTAAACAATAAACATGGTGTTGGAGATCCCTAGCGAACACCAGTCGTAGACGTAATTCTCGCCGTACCCACAACACTGAGGGTTATCTTGTACATGTCAGCTACTGTCAACAGCATTGTAGCACCGCATCCTAATCGTTTTAAAATATGTAACATTATGTCACGTGCCACTCAATTATATGCTTGGGCAAAAATCAGTGAAGGTAATATTTAACTTGAATTTCTTCCCTCTTGCCACATCAAACAGTAGCCACAGGGATACTGGATGGTTTAGACATACTCCCTCAGACTGCCTGCATGCTCACAATAGGGGCAAAACTATTTTTGCAGCCTGGAACATAGAACCATACCATATAATTTAGCGAAGCAGCTGATGACATCGATGCCTCTGGAATTTGATGCTAATGCTAGTGAGCCACGCTTAAATATGGTGGAAACAATTGCCGTTACCCAAGACGATAGACAGGTGGCGCACATAACTATAGTGTTAAAAACTGCCGTTATCATTAAAACCAAGGAAGCTGATAGTAATCTTAACACTCTGGGTGCTATACTTGCTTTGTTGCATTTCTATAGTTTGATTTTATCTGAGACCTCTTGCAGAGTTATAGGGTCGTCTAACACTAGCATGTTAAAGTTATATTGCGAAGAATTGACACTGCATTTGTGTACATCTGGAGGGTTATAGACATGATCAAAATATTCCTTAAGTTCTATGTCTGTGGGCAGTAGGGTAGCAGTAGGTGTGACAGGGGTGTAGTTTACTTCACCGTGCCAGTTAATTGCACGTCATAGCTGAGCATCATCGTTATCCTGTAAATGGCAGTCCCATCTGTCTCCCAGATCATCCCGGTCGGGAGTGTAACCTCAAACCTTACTATCATAAGTACAGATGTAGCAATAAGTTCGTTTCCTTTTCCCTGGACTAAGGCGTTTGTACCACTGCTCGATGAAGGGGTATCCCCTCCTTCTCCCTTCCTCATAGTCCCACACTCCCACCCAACCCACCCACTTTTCTCTCCTACCCCATAACCCCACCCGGCGCCCTCCATACTCTCACTCACAGCCAGTTAGGGGGTTTCCGTACTTCAACCTCTCTAATTATGTGTAGTCTGAACAACTAATAAAGGAATAGTACAGTATACATCAAAAACCACTTTAGGAAAAGGTTTACTACACTGAGAGAGAGAGAGAGAGAGAGAGAGAGAGAGAGAGAGAGAGAGAGGGAGGGAGGGAGGAATCTGCTATGATTAAATGTTGCGGTAGTAGACACCTCTTTTACACACACACACAGACACACACACACAGAAAGAGAGAGGAATTAAAAGGAAAAGTTAGGATCTTAACGACTATGCAGCCCATACCGTGGAGATACTTTTTGTTTGCCTGGGAATGCATATCCAATTCACATTTATTCTAGTGTAAGATCCTGCTCATGAATCCCTAAACTTCTCTCCTGTAGTGTTAACAACGTCCATGTTGAGTCAGCTCCATGTGGAGCAAGTCTTGTATGTGAAAAAGTTTTCATGTAATTCTGCTGGTTTTCATTTACAGCTTCCAACCATGGTTGTGTGCCGAGTCCGTGTTAAGAGTAAGCAATTTTCTATGTAATGATTGTGAAACCCATTCAGATTTTAAACATTTCAATGAGCTGACTTGGAGTCTACGAGTTTCTACTGAAAATGTCCCACAGCCCTCAGGCGAAGGGTACTTTAGTCTCCTCAACTCTTTAAGTCGACGTATTTCTTTTTCAAGCGACCAAAATTCCACAACAACTCAGGAAGTGGCCGCATTAAGGAGATTTAGACCGTGAGAACTATCTCTTTATTCCTGGGGTGGGTGGGAGAGAGAGAGAGAGAGAGAGAGAGAGAGAGAGAGAGAGAGAGAGAGAGAGTAAAATGATGTAAGATAGGGAAGAGAAAGAGAGGTGGAAAGAAGAGTTAGAAGGAAAGGGGGGGGGGAAAGAGAATACTGAGAGAGAGAGAGAGAGAGAGAGAGAGAGAGAGAGAGAGAGAAAGAGAGAGAGAGAGGGACTTGGAATATTAAGAACAATTAGGAGAAATACTGAAAATAAAAAGTGACTGAGAGAAGAAACTGAAGCAAAGAGGAAGAAAACACACAGGTGAAAAAATGGAACGTTATAGGAGTGACACAGGGACGGAAGCACACACACACACACACACACACACACACACACACACACACACACACACACACACACACACACACACACACACACACACTTTCTGAATATTTGTCGACCTATCTGTCTGTGACTATCTATGTACTGCCACCTCTCTCTCTCTCTCTCACTCTCTCTCCCTCTCTCTCTGGATCCTTTGTCTCATCCCCAGTTTCCTTTTCCCTCCTTCCCTTTTCTTTACAGCTATCTGCTTAGTCCCTACCTTCCTCCCTCTCTCTTTCCTTTCCTTGGTCTCTCTCCCCCTCTGTCACTGTCTCCTTACCTCACTCATCTTTTCTTTCTCCCTCCCCGTGACACAACTTTGTCTTACTTTTTTCATCTGTCACTTGTCTTACCTTTTTTTTTCTCTCCATTACTCTCCCCGTATATCGTTACTTGTAGTAAATCCATTTCCTTCACTGCTTTCTTCCCCCAGTAATAACTGCATACTCTTTTTCTCTCTCCCCTCTCCATCTCTCTTTGTCACCCGAGATCTCTTCTTTCATTCCGCTCTTCCCACTGTCTTTCCCTCCCTCCCCTTGTCTTCCCTTCTTAACATCCCTCTCCTCTTTCTTGCCCCCCAAATTAACTTATTTTCTTCCCATCCTTAATCTCTACTTTCTCTCTGCAAATTTCTCTAATTTCTCTGTTTTTCTCCCTCCTATTTACTTGAATATTACATTCGTTCTACTCAGCCTCAATGTTTTCATCTTATCCTGCTTTGTTCTTTTGATGCATCCTTGCCAGAATAACATACTTTCTTCCTCCTCCCTGTTACCTTGCCTCCATTTCTAATTGTTCTCATTATGGTCTTCAGTATTCCGTTCCGTAGCTGTCTTTCCCACTTTCTCCTTTTGTCATCCACATTTCTATGTTTGCTCCTTTCCCATTTTCTCTCAGCTGTCTCCCCTATTGTCTCTATTTCCCTCTCTCCTGGCCTTTCTATGCACATCTCCCTTTTCTCATTCCCTTTCACACTGCTTGTATCTCATTTCGCCTCTCACTGTCTCATCTTCTCACTCTCTGTCTCTTTTCTTAGCTCTTGTTGTTCTCTCCTTGTTTCTTCCCTTCTTATATTCTCCGTAACTGTCCTCTCATATCTCATTTTTCCACTTCCTCTCCCTCTCCGCCTGTCGCTCCCTGTCTTTTAACTCTCTCTCTCTCTCTCTCTCTCTCTCTCTCTCTCTCTCTCTCTCTCTCTCTCTCTCTCTCACACACACACACACACACAGTGTAGTAAACCTTTTCCTAACTTTTTTTATGATATATACTGTACTATTCCTTTATTAGTTTTTCGGATTACACGCCATTAGAGAGATGCTTGAAGCATAGAAACCCCTGACTAGCTGTGAACGAGAGTATGGAGGGCACCGGGTGGGGTTATGGGGTCGGAGAGAAAAGTGGGGGGGGGGTTGGGTGGGAGTGTGGGACTATGAGGAAGGGAGGAGGAGGGGATACCTCTCCATCGAGCAGTGTTACAAACGCCTTAGTCCACGGAAAATTAAACGAACTTATTCCGACGTCCGTACATCCAAACAACACATCACGGACATTTTTTACCACTGTGTCAACGTCACCGTCATGCATAGGCCGGTCACGCTGTGCTAATGACTGTGTAAATTTCTTAGGATCTATGCTACTGAAACTAATATGACGTTTTATAAAACTGGATGATGAGTTATTGTGCAATGCAGCGTGATCCTCCATGAGTGACCCGCAAGTGGCTAGGCCGTCTAGGTTAGTGGTTGGTACACTGAGTACAACAGTGCAAACCTGTCCTCTGTCATTAGAAATACAACAGGTTATGAACTTTTACTTAAACACACACACACACACACACACACACACACACACACACACACACACACAGACGGTTATTCATTAGTAAAGATGGCAAGGTTGTTATACTAACACTCTTATGGACGAGTCAATTCTGGTAAGGTATTCAAGCTAACGCCAGACGATTTAATGCAGTGAGATTGACTTATAGGGACCTTAGTATTAATATCAGTACAAATATCTTGCTCGGTTCATCTTTGATATTGTCTTCCAGCTAACGTCAGATGATTGTACTAATCTGGGAGAGATATTGAATCCCAAGTGTATTAACCCGTGAATTGCGAGCCACAGCTCAGGCTGGGTAGCATCGCGTTGCGAGCCACAGCTCAGGCTGTGCTGGCCGTGCATCACCGTAAACAACTCGACCCCTATGCAAACTTACGCATGACGCTACACAAAGACGGAGAGATTTTTTTCTTTTCACCAGATGATGCTCTGGATTGTTTATCTTCAAGTTTTTAATAAACAAAAACAATTTTTTTTTAATTTTTTCACTACTCCCGTACGTAAACTTACGCATGGCCCTACGCAAAGAGAGAGAGAGAGAGAGAGAGATACATACAGACAGACAGAGACAGACAGACAGACAGACAGACAGATTTTTTTCTTTTCACAAGATGATGCCCTGGATGTTTATCTTCAGGTTTATAATAAAAACTAAAAAAAAAAAAAACTTTTTTCCTTCGTTTTTGGTGCACCACGGGGTGTGATAAAAACAAAAAAGGTAATTGCGCAATCCACGGGTTAATACAGCCGTCGTTAATGCTTTCTCCCATAATATTCTCAGTGGTTGCTATAGTATCCCAGGTAACGCCAGACTATTTCATTTATATGCAATTCAATCACAGGAGCGTACGGAGGTAATACAGTTGATATTAATATTATCATCATTAACCCTGTCATGGTCAGAGTAACTCATTGTTTTGCTCCTGAAATCACACCATTATATTCAGCTGGGAGTAAGTCATGAAGCTTCAGTGAAATACACATTCACTGTCACAGTAACCCTTCTCCACTATTGCACTCCATCTAATAACAGACCATTTTACTCAGCTGAGAGTGAGTCACAAGGGCCTGAGACTGTTAATAATGCCACCATTATATCTCATGGTTGGCACAATTCTAGTATTCTGTTCTCGATAACTTCACCTTTTTTTTATTTTTTTAAACAGAGATTGAGTCCCAAGAAGGTGAGATTTGCTGCTACTGTTAACCCTCTCGTGATAGGCAGGTTTAGTATTCTACTCCACCTAAAGCCATACGATTCTATTAAGCTGAGAGTGGGTCCTACGAGCTTGCAAGTTTTATTTCTATCATCATTAACCCTTACATCGTTGGGAAAACTCTAGTATTTTACTCGAGCCAACGCCCGTCTATTTATTTCAACTGAGAGTCATACTGTAGAAACCTCTGTTAACTCCTTCAATCCAATGACGTATTTTCTTTTAGTCTTGCTATCAGGAAATGACTTTACCAAGCTTAGGACGAACCTTTAGTTGTGAAGAGGTTAATTAGGAATATATGTAAATCCTCCTTTTGTAAGTCTCTCCAAAGCTGAGTAAACATAGACGTCATCGTACTGAATGGCTTAAATGCCGCTGTGTACTTTCCGGCAATATTCAGTCATGGATAACTTATCCCCTTCAATCCCATAACATCATAGTTTTACACTTGTGTTAAGACGGATTAATGTAACCTAAGAAAAATGTCTCATACTGAATGATTATGAATTATGTTTCTAAATGCTCCACTTTAATAAAAAGTATCCAGAGCTGATTAAAATCGGTCGTTGACAGCAAAAAAAAAAAAAAAAAAAAAAACGAGGTGCTGCCCAAAAGTTCCAGTAATTTGAATATTGTAGAAAAATAAGTTACTTTACCTCCTAGTTGTCACTGTCACCTTCGAAGTAGTCCCAGCGGTTCTCCCACGAGTTCATGCATCCCTGGAAGGCTTCAGAAGTGATGGTCTTGAGCACCTCCTGTGCTTCTGTCTGGATCTCCTCAATTGAGTGAAACTGACGCCCTTTCGGCCGTACTTTCAGCTTGGGAAACAGGAAAAAGTCGCAAGGGGCAAGGTCGGGCGAATAGGATGGGTGGGGAATGACTACCATGTTACAGGAAGCCAGGAACTGCCGGACAACAACTGATGTGTGGGCGGAGATTGTTGTCATGATGCAGGACCCAGTCCTTGTTCTTCCACTGTTCTAGACATTTGCGGCGGATGTTCTCCCTCAGACGCTGCAAAACTTTACAATAAAACTTTCTGCTGACGGATTGACCAGATGGGATGAATTCCTTGTGAACAATTCCTTGGATATCAAAGAAAACGATCAACATCGACTTGACATTGCTGCAAACTTGACATGCTTTTTTCAGCCTCAAGGTGAATTGGGAGACTTCCATTGCGATGACTGCTGTTTTGTCTCTGGGTCATAACCATAAACCCATGATTCATCACCAGTTATGACCTTGGAGATGAAGGTGGCGTCATCTCTGACCTGATTCTTAAGCTCCCTAGAAACTGCAATGTGACGTGCCGTCTGCTTGTCACTCAGCAGTCTCGGCACAAAATTTGCAGCAATGCGTCTCATGATCAGCATGTCCGACAAAATGCGTTGCAGACTCCCATACGACAGTCCAACGATTCACAAACATCGTGGAGAGTTCATCTACGATTTGCAAGGATAGCCTGACAAACATTTCCGACGTCTTCTGGTGTTGTTGCCATTAACTGTCATCCAGAGCGGTCATTGTCTTCAACGGACGTTCGTCCTTCCTTGAACCACTTTTACCAGAAAAATGTATTGCTTTGGGACATGGCATTGACACCAAAGGCTTGCTGAAGTAACCAGTGAGTTTCTGCAGCCATCTTGTTGATCTTGAAGCTGAACCTGAAGCATATTCTTTGCTCCATGTGGTCTGCCATTGCAAAATCGCCAAACCACCAACACACCACGTTACAATACTAAGGGTAGCTCAACAACATGTCATCTCACAGTCACGGCCGGGGCCACACTGATGCACGAGGGGTGCTGATGACTCCTCCTAGCGGCTTAGGGCAAAACTGCAAACAGTTGGCTACCCTCTGTTCAAATTACTGGAACTTTAGGGGAGCACCTCATACAACCGACATTACTGCACTGAAGAGATTAACTGGCACCTGAATTCTGCCTCCGTCCATCATAGCATTTTTTAACAACGACAAAATAGTACTTGTCTGTTCCATGAAGAATCCCTAGGAGTAATATATATATATATATATATATATATATATATATATATATATATATATATATATATATATATATATATATATATATATATATATATATATATATACAGTAAAACCTCTTGGATAGCGATCATATTAGTCTGGCACAATCGTCGCTATCCATGAAACCGCTATCTTTGGGGCAAACTTCTTACCACAATATATCAAAATAATTTGGAGCTTTTTACAATTCACCCCATTATTCCGTTTTAAGCGATATATAACATGTATAAGGTTTGCAAAATGAAGACTAGTGCATATTAGACATGAAAGAAGGATACATAAACTTACTTTTTATTGGTTTGGAGTGTTTATTGAATATGACACACTAGAAGTTGACTTGCGGTCTATTGGGGGCTGGGGCAGGGGCGAACTTGCTCTCGCTCTCCCTCACATTCACATTCAATGCCTGACCCCCATTGATGTGCCTCTTGATCTATCCTCATCGTCTCTCTCTCCTCCTCGTCATCAAGCCCCTCAAAGACAATTTCCTCATCAGTAGCAACAGGTGGAGTATCTGGATCATCTGTGTCATTCACTACAGCTTGTCTCGCTGCCTCATGCCCGGCATTCTCCTTTCTCATGAAACTGGTGATAAATGAATGCTGCCTCGCCTGGAAATTTAGGGAACAATCGTCGGCCGACGTAAGAGCAGGAGAAAAAACAAACACGTGCTGACTAGGGGGAGGGGGGTGGACGTGTGACGTCAGGCTAAATGCCGATCGCCATGCGCACGTCGTCAGGGTTGCCAGAGTACCGACCTTGGCAACTCTGCCGGCCAGGTGGTCGCTATCCACGCGGTGGTTCTCGCTATACGCCGTGCATGGTTTTTTTTTATATCCTGTCGCTACCCCTGAAACTGCTATAAAAAAAACGCTACCTGAGGGGTACTACTGTATATATATATATATATATATATATATATATATATATATATATATATATATATATATATATATATATATATATATATATATATATATATATATATATATATATATATATATATATATATATATATATATATATATATATATATATATATATATATATATATATATATATATATATATATATATATATATATATATATATATATATATATATATATATATATATATATATATATATATATATATATATATATATATATATATATATATATATATATTGTTACATAGCCTATGATTTTATCATCCTTTGTGTAATTTTAACGTACAGTTGCTGCATGTTTGATTACGAGCGTGTTCTACCTCACTCCCCCCTTCAACCCTTATAGCAGAGTAAGTCGTTCTTTCTGTTGTTCAGAGCAGGATTGTCAACTCTTTGTCTCCATGGCTTCATTTGCGCGTCCTTCTTACAAGTTGTATCAAGCTCTGCTGGCCCCTGTATAATGAGCTCAGTCTCTGCATTATTGCCACTTAGATCTACTCCTCATTTTGCTCACATCTCTGTCCTCCTCTGTACAGTTGTTATTATTGTGAGTGCTCAGGAAGTCTCCAACCATCTAGCTGCTGTGTGTAATTTGAGTATAACTGTTGTTGCATTTTTTCTTGTAATGTGTAGCATAATGTTAATTCTTAGGCCTAGTAAAGTTTTTGTAATTCATGTAAGGTTCTTATTGTCAGCCATCATTAATAATAGTTCGTATCTGTAAAAATTTATCTTGCATTAACTGAGCATTACCCAGTGTATTTTCATTTTATCAGGGCTGACTTAGATAAATTTACACTTGCTAATTTCGTGTTAATAGACGCTATTGCAGTTAACCATATATTTAACCTGTTTTTTGCCATTACATTATCCTTATGAGTCCTGAATGTTTTTTTGTTAGTTTGAGCATTAAACTTTAACTTGTAATTTTACCTAACTCTTTTGTTTTGAACCTGGAACTTTACGGGACAGTAGTGATTTTCAGTATTCTCACTTAAAGTGTAAATTATCTTTTGCTGTTCCGTAACATAAATTTGGCGACCTCTTATCAGGATATTCAGGATATTATCAAAAGGATATTGCTCGATATTTTGTGACTGTGATTTATTCATGATGTCTACTATTACTACACTTGATGAAGCCAAAGATTTTTTGTCAAATGTGCAAACAGTGTGTGATGTAGAAAACAGAACAAAGAATGAACTTAACCTTGTTGCTCAACAATTGGGAATTGCTGTTCGCTCTCATCATTCTAAAGATCAAATTGTTGACATGATTAATGAAAGCTTGTTTAATGTAACTCCTCCAAATGAGCAAACGCAGATTGAAATAGCTAAGTTACCGCTAGCCCTGCAGGAGGCTCGTGTGAAGGAAGCTGAATTTCAAGCACGTGCTAAGGAGGCTGGGTCTCAGGCTAAGGAGGCGGAGTCTCATGCTAAGGAGGCTGACTTTCAGGCTCGTGCTAAGGAGGCTGAGGCACAAGTTGAAATTGCTAGGATTCACGCAGACCATGAGTATCGCATGAAACAAGGTGGAACTGGATCATCTAGCTCTGATGATTTTGATGTGGCTAAAAATGTTAAACTTGTCCCTCCTTTTAATGAATCTGATTTAACAAAGTATTTTCAGTTGTTTGAGAGGGTAGCTACAGGTTTTAATTGGCCCAAAAAGTATTGGCCAGTACTCCTTCAAACTGTTCTCACCGGTAAAGCTCAAGTAACTTATGCATCTTTGCCTCAGGATCAATCTGATAATTATGATGTAGTTAAGAGCTTGATTCTTAAGGCCTATGAGCTTGTTCCTGAAGCTTATAGAGTAAAATTTAGAACAACTTACAAGCAAGATAAGCAATCCCATGTTGAGTATGCAAAAATCAAAGAAGATTTGTTAGAGCAGTGGTTAAATTCTAAGAATGTGGATTCTGATTTTGGTAAATTTAAGCAGATGATTTTGCTGGAGGACTTCAAGAGGTGTATTTATAAACATGTAAGCCTATATCTTGATGAGAGAAGAATAGATAATTTGTCTGATGCTGCAGTTTTAGCTGATGAATATGTTCTCACTCACAAGAGATATTCTAAAGAAAAAGGGAAAGCTGAGAGTAAGTACGTTGCCTCTACTTAGAGTACAGGTAACAGGAAAGAGAATAAAGATGATGTTTCTCAGGAAGTAAATACCAGCTCCACCTCTAGATTTCAGAAAATTAAATGTACTTATTGTAGTAAGCTTGGTCATACTACGGAGAAATGTTTCAGGAGACAGCGTGATGTGAACAAAAAGGAGTCTTTAAATATTCAGTCAATTGGTCTAGTGTCAACTCTTGAGAGTTCTCAGAATTCTTTAACTGAGTTAACTGAACCTGATTTGAGGGGTAACTTAAATTCTCATGATGGAGCTCCTCTTTTGAGCAGTAACGTGGGTGACACTCTCAAGAGTTCATGTGCTAATTTCCTGTCTGATGGTTTTGTCAGTCCTCTGGACAATAATGACAGGAAATCAGTTAAAATATATCGTGATACAGGTGCTTGCCAATCCCTTATGCTGACCAGTGTTCTAGGCTCTAATGTTAATTCCTCTGATGAAACGGTAATTTTACAAGGTGTAGGGAATAATTACTTCTCTGTCCCTCTGTGCAGAGTGAATTTAGAGTCTGGTTTTGTTAATGGTTCCGTTATGGTTGGGTTGGTTGAGACACTCCCAATGTCAGGTGTAACTTTCTTACTTGGAAATGATATTGGTGGAAGTCAAGTGTGTCCAGCTCCTCAGTTGTCTAGTGAGCCAGTGGCTGCGTCCCAGGATTGTGATGTCCCTGATGTGTTCCCTGCATGTGCTGTCACTAGGGCTAAGTCTAAAGTTACTGGTGATTTAGAGGATAATGATGATGATGATGTTATCCTAGCTGACACTTTTCTTGCTAATTTGGACCACTCACCAGATGAGGCAGTACCCCGTAGTGCTGATAATTTGTCTCGTCAAGAGTTGGTTGAGTTGCAGGTTGCTGACCCTGAGTTGAAAGGTCTAGCTAACTCTGCTTGCAGTGAGGAAGAGTCAGCTGGTGCTTCTACTTGTTATTATATAAAGTCAGGAGTACTTATGAGGAAGTGGAGACCCCCAGCAGCATCAGCCGACTGTGAGTGGGAGGTTGTACATCAAGTTGTCATCCCTCGTGTTTGTAGGCAGGATATCATTAGAGTGGCTCATGATTCTGGTTTGGCAGGACACCTTGGAGTAAGGAAGACTGTGGCACGCATTTTGAAACACTTCTACTGGCCAGGTATCTTCAGGGATGTTTCCTGGTATTGTAAGTCTTGTCACACCTGTCAAGTTGTGGGGAAGTGTAATCAGACTGAAAAGGTTGCACCTCTAGTTCCCATTCCTCCTTTTGAGGCGCCTTTCACCCGTGTGTTGGTGGATATTGTGGGCCCTCTTCCTAAGACTTCTTCAGGATTTTCTTATGTGTTGACCCTGATTGATATGGATACTCGTTATCCTGAAGCCATTCCACTTAGAAATATCTCAGCAAAGAACGTGGTTAAGGAAATGCTAGGGTTCTTCACAAAGTTTGGTCTGCCCAAGGAGGTACAGTCAGACCGGGGAAGTAATTTCATGTCAAATGTTTTCAAGCAGTCTCTGAAAGAGTTGGGCATCACCCAGATCACGTCTTCAGCTTACCATCCCCAGACCCAAGGAGCGTTGGAGAGATATCATCAAACACTCAAATCGATGCTCAAAAAATACTGTTTGGAACATCAGAAAGACTGGGATAAAGGTCTTCCATTCGTTGTGTTTGCCGCAAGAGAATCTCCAAATGAATCACTGGGCTTCTCACCTTTTGAACTACTGTTTGGCCATGAAGTAAGAGGACCCCTTAAGCTACTCAAGCAATGCTGGCTGTCGGAGGAAGATGACGTCAACCTGCTGGAGTATGTGATGAAGTTCAAAGAACGGCTGTCCACTGCTTTACACCTGGCGAGAGAGAATTTAGAAGCTGCTCAAGAAAAAAAAAGACTTGGTATGATAAGAAGTCCAGGTTACGCCACTTTCAGCTGGAAGATCAGGTTTTGATTCTGCTACCGGTTCATGGGCAACTTCTTCAAGCCAAGAATCGTGGTCCTTATTTCGTGGAGAAGAAACTCAGTGATGTCAACTATGTTATCGCCACACCAGATCGTAGAAAGAACAAGCAACTTTGTCACATCAACATGCTAAAGTTATATCACAGGCGGGACGAAAATAATCCAGTCTGCACTGTAGCTGTTCCACCCGAGTCTGCAAGTGAAGTTCTTCGATGCAGTATGAGCCTGAGTGATAGTTTGGGGAAGATTCCTGATATCATGAATGATCTCCAGACTAAGCTTTCTCATCTACCTCCCGAGGAAAGGCAGGAGTTTTCGGCATTACTGCAAGAGTACCCACAAGTGTTCCGTGCTACTCCAGGAAGAACCACTGTGTTGATGCATGATGTCGATGTTGGAAACGCAAAGCCAATTAAACTGCCTCCTTACTGTGTGAACCCAGTGAAAGTTCCTCTCATCCAGAAGGAGCTTGGCTACCTGTTGGACCACAAGATGATTGAGCCCTGTCAGAGCGAGTGGAGTTCTCCTGTCACTCTAGTCCCTAAGCCAGGTGGGTCACAGCGGCTTTGCATTGACTACAGACGTGTTAATCAGATAACCAAAACAGACACTTACCCTCTCCCTCGTGTGGAAGATTGCATAGACAAGATCGGAAAGGCTAGGTACATAATTAAGTTTGATTTGTTAAAGGGATACTAGCAAGTACCTATGACTGAACGTGCTAGGGAGATCTCATGTTTTGTAACACTAGGAAAGACTTTTGCATGTTCTGTAATGCCATATGGTATGAAGAATGCACCAGCCACATTTCAGAAGCTCATGAATGTTGTAACAGAGGGTTTGGCAGGATGTGTTGTTTATATTGATGATGTATTAATCTTCAGTGACAACTGGAAAGATCACCCATGTCATGTCAGTAAATTTCTTTAGCGTTTGGTTAAGGCTAATCTTGTAGCTAATTTATCAAAGTGTGAGTTTGGTCAAGCTAAAGTTCAGTACCTTGGGTACGTAATTGGTGATGGACATGTTGCACCACGAGCAGCTAAGGTTCAGGTTATAAGTGATCTTCTCAGACCTAAAAGTAGGAAAGAGCTACAAAGATTTTTGGGAATGGTAGGTTATTACCGGAGATTTGTTCTTAACTTTTCAATTCTTGTATCACCACTTACAGACCTACTGAAAAAGGGAGTTAAATTTGTCTGGACCGATAACTGTGAATCCTCTTTCAACAAACTTAAAGCTATGCTATTAAGTCAGCCAGTGCTCGCTACTCCAAATTTTGCTAAGCCTTTTAAGATGGCTGTTGATGCAAGTGATACAGGAGCTGGGGCTGTTTTGCTGCAAGAGGATGATCAGGGTATTGAACACCCTGTATCTTATTACAGTAAGAAGTTCACTCCACCTCAGAAGAACTACTCAACTATTGAGAAAGAGCTTTTGGCCTTGATTTTGGGTTTACAGCATTTTTCCTTTTATTTGTGTTCTGGTTTTGACCCCATAGTCATTTATACCGATCATAACCCACTGAAATTCCTTAGTAAGTTTAAAGATAAAAATCAGAGATTGACAAGATGAAGTTTACTTCTTCAGGAGTATTCATTAGACATACAACATGTCAAGGGGAAAGAAAATGTTATTGCAGATTGCTTATCTAGACTTTAGACAGATTGTTTTAGAGTAATAATTAATTTCCTTTGTAAATTTCTATTTCTTTGTGGGGAGGTGTTACATAGCCTATGATTTCATCATCCTTTGTGTAATTTTAACGTACAGTTGCTGCATGTTTGATCACGAGCGTGTTCTACATCATTCCCCCCTTCAACCCTTATAGTAGAGCAAGTCGTTCTTTCTGTTGTTCAGAGCAGGATTGTCAACTCTTTGTCCCCATGGCTTCATTTGCACGTCTTTCTTACAAGTTTTATCAAACTCTGCTGGCCCCTATATAATGAGCTCAGTCTCTGCATTATTGCCACTTAGATCTACTCCTCATTTTGCTCACATCTCTGTCCTCCTCTGTACAGTTGTTATTATTGTGAGCGCTCAGGAAGTCTCCAACCATCTAGCAGCTGTGTGTAATTTGAGTATAACTGTTGTTGCATTTTTTCTTGTACTGTGTAACATAAGGTTAATTCTTAGGCCTAGTAAAGTTTTTGTAATTCATGTAAGGTTCTTATTGTCAGCCATCATTAATAATAGTTTGTATCTGTAATAATTTATCTTGCATTAACTGAGCATTACCCAGTGTATTTTCATTTTATCAGGGCTGACTTAGATAAATTTACACTTGCTAATTTCGTGTTAATAGACGCTATTGCAGTTAACCATATATTTAACCTGTTTTTTGCCATTACATTATCCTTATGAGTCCTGAGTGTTTTGTTGTTAGTTTGAGCATTAAACTTTAACTTGTAATTTTACCTAACTCTTTTTTTTTTTTAAACCTGGAACTCTACGGGACAGTAGTGATTTTCAGTATTCTCACTTAAAGTGTACATTATCTTTCGCTGTTCCGTAACAATATACTGTATATATATATATATATATATATATATATATATATATATATATATATATATATATATATATATATATATCACTGGATCCCAGGGGTTCTGGGCGAGTCATGGTACTGGGAGGGTACTAAGTGTACCGCCCTCCGCATATCGGCTCATAGTCGCGAAGCTCATAGGTCCCTACCAGGGGGTTCCCTACTTTACAAGGACTTGAAAATTCCCAGTTCTGGCCTATATTCCGGACACTGGGCTCCAATGGGTAGGTTTGCCAGTCAGTAACCCATTGGATCCCAGTGGTGCTGGGCGAGGCATGGCACCGGGAGGGTACTAAGCGTACCGCCCTCCACCTATCGGCTCATAGTTGCGAAACTCATAGGTTTCTTACCCGGGGGTTTCCTACGTTACAAAGACTTGAAAAATCCCAGTTCTGGCCTATATTCCGGACACTGGGCTCCAATGGGTTTTATATATATATATATATATATATATATATATATTGTTACGGAACAGAGAAAGATAATGTACACTTTAAGCGAGAACACTAATAATCACTAATGTCCCGTAAAAGGTCCAGGTTCAAAGTAAAAGAGTTAGGTAAAATTACAAGTTAAAGTTTAATGCTCAAACTAACAACAAAACATTCAGGACTCATAAGGATAATGTAATGACAAAAAAACAGGTTAAATATATGGTTAACTGCAATAGCCTCTATTAACACGAAATTAGCATGAGTAAATTTATCTAAGTCAACCCTGTTAAAATGAGATACCAGATAATACTCAGTGAATGCCAGATATATTATTACAGATTCAAAATATTATTAATGATGGCTGACAACAAGAACCCTACATATATTACAAAAACCTTACTAGGCCTAAGAATTAACCTTATGCTACACAGTACAAGAAAAAATGCAATAACACTTATACTCAAATTACACAGCTGCTAGATGATTGGAGACTTCCTGATCACTCACAATAACAACTGTACAGGGGAGGACAGAGATGTGAACAAAATGAGGAGCAGATCTAAGTGGCAATTAATGTAGAGACTGAGCTCATTATATAGGGGCCAGCAGAGCTTGATGCAACTAGTAAGAAGGACGCGCAAATGAAGCCATAGGGGACAAAGAGCTGACAATTCTGCTCTGAACAACAGAAAGGACGACTTACTCTACAATAACGGTAGAAGGGGGGACTGAGGCAGAACACGCTCGTGATCAAACATGCAGCATACTGTGCGTTAAAATTACACAAAGGATGATGAAATCATAGGCTATGTAACACCTCCCCACAAAGAAATAGAAATTTACAAAGGAAATTAATTATTTCTCTAAAACAATCTGTCTAAAGTCTAGATAAGCAATCTGCAATAACATTTTCTTTCCCCTTGACATGTTGTATGTCTAATGAATACTCCTGAAGAAGTAAACTTCATCTTGTCAATCTCTGGTTTTTATCTTTAAACTTACTAAGGAATTTCAGTGGGTTATGATCGGTATAAATGACTATGGGGTCAAAACCAGAACACAAATAAAATGAAAAATGCTGTAAACCCAAAATCAAGGCCAAAAGCTCTTTCTCAATAGTTGAGTAGTTCTTCTGAGGTGGAGTGAACTTCTTACTGTAATAAGATACAGGGTGTTCAATACCCTGATCATCCTCTTGCAGCAAAACAGCCCCAGCTCCTGTATCACTTGCGTCAACAGCCATCTTAAAAGGCTTAGCAAAATTTGGAGTAGCGAACACTGGCTGACTTAATAGGATAGCTTTCAGTTTACTGAAAGAGGATTCACAGATATCAGTCCAGACAAATTTAACTCCCTTTTTCAATAGGTCTGTAAGTGGTGATACAAGAATTGAAAAGTTAAGAACAAATCTCCGGTAATAACCTACCATTCCCAAAAATCTTTGTAGCTCTTTCCTACTTTTAGGTCTGGGAAGATCACTTATAACCTGAACCTTAACTGCTGGTGGTGCAACATGTCCATCACCAATTACGTACCCAAGGTACTGAACTTTAGCTTGACCAAACTCACACTTTGATAAATTAGCTATAAGATTAGCCTGAACCAAACGCTCAAGAAATTTACTGACATGGCATGGGTGATCTTTCCAGTTGTCACTGAAGATTAATGCATCATCAATATAAACAACACATCCTGCCAAACCCTCTGTTACAACATTCATGAGCTTCTGAAATGTGGCTGGTGCATTCTTCATACCATATGGCATTACAGAACATGCAAAAGTCTTTCCTAGTGTTACAAAACATGAGATCTCCCTAGCACGTTCAGTCATAGGTACTTGCCAGTATCCCTTTAACAAATCAAACTTACTTATGTACCTAGCCTTTCCGATCTTGTCTATGCAATCTTCCACACGAGGGAGAGGGTAAGTGTCTGTTTTGGTTACCTGATTAACACGTCTGTAGTCGATGCAAAGCAGCTGTGACTCACCTGGCTTAGGGACTAGAGTGACAGGAGAACTCAACTCACTCTGACAGGGCTCAATCATCTTGTGGTCCAACAGGTAGCCAAGCTCCTTCTGGATGAGAGGAACTTTCACTGGGTTTACACGGTAAGGAGGCAGTTTAATTGGCTTTGCGTCTCCAACATCGACATCATACATCAACACAGTGGTTCTTCCTGGAGTGGCACGGAACACTTGCGGGTACTCCTGCAGTAATGCCGAAAACTCCTGCCTTTCCTCGGGAGGTAGATGAGAAAGCTTAGTCTGGAGATCATTCATGATATCAGGATTCTTCCCCAAACTATCACTCAGGCTCATACTGCATCGAAGAACTTCACTTGCAGACTCGGGTGGAACAGCTACAGTGCAGACTGGATTATTTTCGTCCCGCCTGTGATATAACTTTAGCATGTTGATGTGACAAAGTTGCTTGTTCTTTCTACGATCTGGTGTGGCGATGACATAGTTGACATCACTGAGTTTCTTCTCCACGAAATAAGGACCACTAAACTTGGCTTGAAGAGGTTGCCCATGCACCGGTAGCTGAATCAAAACCTGATCTCCTGGTTGAAAGTGGCGTAACCTGGACTTCTTATCATACCAAGTCTTCATCTTCTCCTGAGCAGCTCCTAAATTCTCTCTCGCCAGCTGTAAAGCAGTGGGCAGCCGTTCTTTGAACTTCATCACATATTCCAGCAGGTTGACGTCATCTTCCTCCGACAGCCAGCATTCCTCGAGTAGCTTAAGGGGTCCTCTTACTTCATGGCCAAACAGTAGTTCAAAGGGTGAGAAGCCCAGTGATTCATTTGGAGATTCTCTTGCGGCAAATACAACGAATGGAAGACCTTTATCCCAGTCTTTCTGATGTTCCAAACAGTATTTCTTGAGCATCGATTTGAGTGTTTGATGATATCTCTCCAACGCTCCTTGGGTCTGGGGATGGTAAGCTGAAGACGTGATCTGGGTGATGCCCAACTCTTTCAGAGACGGCTTGAAAACGTTTGACATGAAATTACTTCCCCGGTCTGACTGTACCTCCTTGGGCAGACCAAACTTTGTGAAGAACCCTAGCATTTCCTTAACCATGTTCTTTGCTGAGATATTTCTAAGTGGAATGGCTTCAGGATAACGAGTAGCCATATCAATCAGGGTCAACACATAGGAAAATCCTGAAGAAGTCTTAGGAAGAGGGCCCACAATATCCACCAACACACGGGTGAAAGGCGCCTCAAAAGGGGGAATGGGAACTAGAGGTGCAACCTTTTCGGTCTGATTACACTTCCCCACAACTTGACAGGTGTGACAAGACTTACAATACCAGGAAACGTCCCTGAAGATACCTGGCCAGTAGAAGTGTTTCAAAATGCATGCCACAGTCTTCCTCACTCCAAGGTGTCCTGCCAAACTGGAATCATGAGCCACTCTAATGATATCCTGCCTACAAACACGAGGGATGACAACTTGATGTACAACCTCCCATTCACAGTCGGCTGATGCTGTTGGGGGTCTCCACTTCCTCATAAGTACTCCTGACTTTATATAATAACAAGTAGAAGCACCAGTTGACTCTTCCTCACTGCAAGCAAAGTTAGCTAGACCTTTCAACTCAGGGTAAGCAACCAGCAACTCAACCAACTCTTGACGAGACAAATTATCAACACTACGGGGTACTGCCTCATCTGGTGAGTGGTCCAAATTAGCAAGAAAAGCGTCAGCTAGGATAACATCATCATCATCATCATCCTCTAAATCACCAGAAACTTTAGACTTAGCCCTAGTGACAGCACATGCAGGGAACACATCAGGGACATCACAATCCTGGGTCGCAGCCACTGGCTCACTAGACAACTGAGGAGCTGGACACACTTGACTTCCACCAATATCATTTCCAAGTAAGAAAGTTACACCTGACATTGGGAGTGTCTCAACCAACCCAACCATAACGGAACCATTAACAAAACCAGACTCTAAATTCACTCCGCACAGAGGGACAGAGAAGTAATTATTCCCTACACCTTGTAAGATTACAGTTTCATCAGAGGAATTAACATTAGAGCCTAGAACACTGGTCAGCATAAAGGATTGGCAAGCACCTGTATCACGATATATTTCAACTGATTTCCTGTCATTACTGTCCAGAGGACTGACAAAACCATCAGACAGGAAATTGGCACATGAACTCTTGAGAGTGTCACCCACGTTACTGCTCAAAAGAGGAGCTCCATCATGAGAATTTAAGTTACCCCTCAAAGCAGGTTCAGTTAACTCAGTTAAAGAATTCTGGGAACTCTCAAGAGTGGACACTAGACCAATTGACTGCATATTTAAAGATTCCTTTTTGTTCACATCACGCTGTCTCCTGAAATATTTCTCCATAGTATGACCAAGCTTACTACAATAAGTACATTTACTTTACTGAAATCTAGAGGTGAAGCTGGTATTTACTTCCTGAGAAACATCATCTTTATTCTCTTTCCTGTTACCTGTACTCTGAGTAGAGGCAACGTACTTACTCTCAGCTTTCCCTTTTTTTCTAGAATATCTCTTGTGAGTGAGAACATATTCATCAGCTAAAACTGCAGCATCAGACAAATTATCTATTCTTTTCTCATGAAGATATAGGCTTACATATTTATAAATACACCTCTTGAAGTCTTCCAGCAAAATCATCTGCTTAAATTTACCAAAATCAGAATCCACATTCTTAGAATTTAACCACTGCTCTAACAGATCTTCTTTGATTTTTGCATACTCAACATGGGATTGCTTATCTTGCTTATAAGTTGTCCTAAATTTTACTCTATAAGCTTCAGGAACAAGCTCATAGGCCTTAAGAATCAAGCTCTTAACTACATCATAATTATCAGATTGATCCTGAGGCAAAGATGCATAAGTTACTTGAGCTTTACCGGTGAGAACAGTTTGAAGGAGTACTGGCCAATACTTTTTTGGACCAATTAAAACCTGTAGCTACCCTCTCAAACAACTGAAAATACTTTGTTAAAACAGATTCATTATAAGGAGGGACAAGTTTAACATTTTTAGCCACATCAAAATCATCAGAGCTAGATGATCCAGCTTCACTTTGTTTCATGCGATACTCATGGTCTGCCTGAATCCTAGCAATTTCAATTTGTGCCTCCTGAATACGAGCCTGAGACTCAGCCTCCTTAGCACGTGCCTGAAACTCAGCCTCCTTAGCATTTGCCTGAAATTCAGCCTCCGTAACAAGAGCTTCCTGCAGGGCTAGCTGTAACTTAGCTAATTCAATCTGCGTTTGCTCATTTGGAGGAGTTACATTAAACAAGCTTTCATTAATCATGTCAACAATTTGATCTTTAGAATGATGAGAGCGAACAGCAATTCCCAATTGTTGAGCAACAAGCTTAAGTTCATTCTTTGTTCTGTTTTCTACATCCAACACTGTTTGCACATTTGACAAAAAATCTTTGGCTTCATCAAGCGTAGTAATAGAAGACATCATGAATAAATCACAATCATAAAATATCAAGCAATATCCTTATGATAATATCCTGAATATCCTGGCGAGGTCGCCAAATTTATGTTACAGAACAGAGAAAGATAATGTACACCTTAAGTGAGAATACTAATAATCACTACTGTCTCGTAAAAGGTCCAGGTTCAAAGTAAAAGAGTTAGGTAAAATTACAAGTTAAAGTTTAATGCTCAAACTAACAAGAAAACATTCAGGACTCATAAGGATAATGTAATGGCAAAAAACAGGTTAAATATATGGTTAACTGAAATAGCCTCTATTAACACGAAATTAGCATGAGTAAATTTATCTAAGGCAGCCCTATTAAAATGAGATACCAGATAATACTCAGTGAATGCCAGATATATTATTACAGATACAAAATATTATTAATGATGGTTGACAACAAGAACCCTACATAAATTACAAAAACCTTACTAGGCCTAAGAATTAATCTTACGCTACACAGTACAAGAAAAAATGCAGTAACACTTATACTCAAATTACACAGCTGCTAGATGGTTGGATACTTCCTGAGCACTCACAATAACAACTGTACAGGGGAGGACAGAGATGTGAACAAAATGAGGAGCAGATCTAAGTGGCAATTAATGTAAAGACCGAGCTCATTATATAGGGGCCAGCAGAGCCTGATGCAACTAGTAAGAAGGACGCGCAAATGAAGCCATTGGGGACAAAGAGCTGACAATTCTGCTCTGAACAACAGAAAGGACGACTTCCTCTACTATAACGGTAGAAGGGGGGACTGAGGCAGAACACGCTCGTGATCAAACATGCAGCATACTGTGCGTTAAAATTACACAAAGGATGATGAAATCATAGGCTATGTAACAATATATATATATATATATATATATATATATATATATATATATATATATATATATATATATATATTTGCTGCGATCCAGTTTTCTCCCAGAATACCAGGAAGTATTCCATTTTCATCAAGGTTCCCAACTGTACTGCTGGTTGAACAGGTTTCATTCATTCATTCATTCATTGCCAGACGCCATGTATCCCAAACGGGGTGGCCAAGGGCTCAGAGTTAATTGTTTTACAGGGAGGGGCACTAATCCTCCACCAACCCCACTTGACACGTAGGGATGCCAACAGCATCTGGTGTTCCCAGGCGGTCACCCATCCAAGTACTAACCAGACCCAACATACAAAAGGGGATTTTAACTCCTTCCAAGAGTTTGTCAAGCAACAGAAATGAACTCGATTTTTTTCCAGTTTCGAACTACCACTGCATCAATAGTTGCCTGCCTTCCATATGTAGCCCACAACGTATTACCTGGGACAGTACTAAACTTCTTTAAGCTCAAGCATATATGAGATCATTAATTTTATTTCTTCTTTTACCTGTTGTTGCTACAATCACAGGCTGACCTAAATGTAAATCTAGTGGACATGCAGGGAACCGACAGTTTCAGCTGGTGCCTCTCTCTCTCTCTCTCTCTTTTTTTTTTTTGATCATGTTGAAGGATTGACTGTGATGTGATACTGTGATACATGGGTGTGTTGTGATGTGGGGAGCTGCATTGCAATGTGAGCATAGTGTACTGCTTGTGAGACGTATTGTGTGTTGGGATTGTGGTAGGGAAGGGTGTTAACCGCATCGTAGTCTGGCTAAGCATAATCGTGTCTCTCTAGATAAGGTGTTTTGTTGCGGGTGGATGTCAAGTGGTGGTTCATGAGGGATGCTGTTTGTTTGAAGGTTTTGTATGATTTTGGTGGTTATGTAATTTTGTATATATCTAGATCACAGAAATACACCAAAACTGTTGCATTATTATGGAATTAATGATACTTTCCCGTTACAGATAATAATCGCTTAAAATTGGACTTCAACTCTTACTTCCCGAAAGAACTATCATGCCCGTTTTTTTTTTTTTTTTTTTTTTTGGTGCATGGCTTTCTGTCTGTCTGTCTGTCTTGTGTCTGTCTCTCTCTTTCTCTGTCTGTCTGTCTGTCTGTCTCTCTCTCTCTCTCTCTCTCTCTTGTCGTTTTCAGCTGAAGGCACTGGTTGGTTTGGGAGTATTCTTGATTTCCTATTGTTGTCGTCAGGTCATAGTTTATATACACTCACACCCACCCACCCACACACATATATATATATATATATATATATATATATATATATATATATATATATATATATATCACATCATCAGCCGTTTGAGTCTCCACTGCAGGACAGTCATATCCCGACCAAAGTGGGGACGATACAGCCATTGCATATCTACCAAGTGGCTTAGGCTGCCTGGTAGAGATTGTATGCAGGGTGAGAAGTGCATCTACAGTAAGTGTAATTGTAATGTTGGAGTGGCTCTGGATGTGTGTGTAGTCTGTGAACCAAGTGTAATCGGCCCGCGCAAGCCAACTGGGTGCAAACATTCTTTATAGTATGCGACACCAGTTCAACTACAGCACCCATTATGTCCGTGAAGCAGTACGTGGCCAGAAGAACGCTTATGAAGTTTAATACCCTCGCGGGGCAAGAACCCTCATTTTTCAGTGTACGAAAACACACACTTTACCACTGTGCCACCGAGGCTCCATATATATATAATATATATATATATATAGATAGATAGATAGATAGATAGTCTCTCTCTCTCTTTCTCTCTCTCTCTCTCTATAGTAAGCTTAGATATGAACCATTGGTCTTTTTATTTATTTATTATTATTATTATCATTATTTTCTTTGTTTGTCTTTACTCCTTTCTTCTCTGTAGTCTTAAAAGATGCATGATATTATACGTGAGGTGCAGTTAGGGACAAAAAATTGTTTATCATTCCACTGTGTTTATACCTGGGGCATGTCGGTTGCCTTTTTCCCCAATGAATCATACTAAAATTCATCATCTATGGGCAGAGGGACGTGTCAGGCTTTTCTCAGCTTAGGAATGTTTTACACCAGTGGAAAAATAGATGTAGAAGAGTTGATGTACCAATCTAAAATTTGTCCCCAACTGTAATAGTACTATGTTTCTCTAAAGTGTGGGATTGTAATACTTCTTACAACTAACAGACTTATGTAAATAGACCACAATACTAAAACACAGTTAAGGAGAATGCTAAAAGAAACAGTCGAAACTGAAGTAAGGTTTAGTAGAATGCTTATCTATTACATTAGAGACATTTATGTACAAAATATTTGTAAAGTGCCAATCATCCTCCAAGCACCGACTCACAGCTGTTAGATTTAGAGCACAGTTCAGGTCCTAATTTCAGTTTCAAATACAGTAGACTATGAGGAGAAATCTAACAGTCCAGTTGCCGGGTGAAAATCTAACCCGGGACCTTTTGGTTGTGGGCTAAGTATCTTACAGAAAAAAGCAAAAGGAAATTAGATAACATTTCGTGACTTTACGAAAAGCTTCACTTCTGACCTGAGCCTAATAAATGTGGTATTAGAGAGAGAGAGAGAGAGAGAGAGAGAGAGAGCGAGCAAAAGTACCGTGGTTACTGGATAATTAATATAACGTAATGAACTTAAAGAGCATCCTGAAGATTAATTAGGACTGAAACATTTGTGCTTCAGTTTGGTTGGAAGATCCTGTTCACCCCCTTCAAAAGGATGAAGTTTTTTTTTCTCTCTCTCTCTCTCTCTCTCTCTCACTTAATATAATCTTATTTAGCTGTAGTAAACTTTTTGATGCGTCTTTCTGTGTTCAACTCAATACTTATTTTGTGAGGAAAACTTACACACACCTTTACAGTACATGTTCTCATGAATTTTTTCACTCTTGGTTGTTTTCCTGTCCCACAACTTTATCTTACCGTCACAAGGCATATATCTCTGACTTCCTTCACTTCTGCTCTGTGTTATATACTCAGAGCATACTAAAAAGACGAGACTGTGCCTACTTCTCACAGTTATTAAATACTCGCATATAATCGTCAGTGTAGTCTGAAACTTTGCTGTTGGCCCATTACTGTTTAAGGGATTTTCTACAATCAGGATATCATGGGCCCAGTGATGTTTTATATATATATATATATATATATATATATATATATATATATATATATATATATATATATATATATATATATATAATGTTTTTGAGGAAAAGAAAAGAAAACGAGAAAAGTTTGACAAGGGACACTGAGCTAGCAGCTTCATGCGTATCTCTTGTGACCTCGGGAAGGAGAAGTAGATGATTTCATGTCATGCAACTTACGTCCCATTATGACGTATTAGAGTATGGTTCTGTTACAGTAACTTAGAAAGCTATGCCTCTACCACAGTTTATATTAATTTCTCCGGTCACCCACGTCCCTTAAATATGGACGCTGAACATGTATGATCGTATTGCTGAATAAGCATCTGCAAGGCTGCTGCAACTAAATGAAACCATCAGGTGGGAAGGAGAATGAAACAGTGTCCTCAGGGTGAAGGAGTTATGCCAACATTAACTCTCACGGCAGGGGACTCTCCAGTATTCTTCCCCAGCCAACTCCAAATAGTTTGACGCAGCTAAGAGAGTCATGGGAACTTGAGTGTTAATACCGGTACACTCAGAAACCACAATCTTTAGCCCATCCCGGTCTGGCCTAGAGGTTAGGACAAGATCCTTTCTGGACGGACGGCCCATTCTATCACGGGGCAACACCTGCATGTACACGCATGTTATGAACCAATTGAAACTTGACTGTTTGGTTTCTATAATTTATCTTGCTACAGATAATCATATTATGGCTGTATATATGACACTATCCCCTTAACCGTGAGGTGTCACTTTCATGATGCGTGGGAGCAAGGGATCATACCGCGGGGTGTCACTTTTGTGATTCTGTGTTATTTTGAATTCACCCAGGCTTTCAAGTGGTGTCTTCTATAATCTATCAGTGCTGCCAATGTCCAACACTAGTCAGCACTCCTAATCTCATCTGTACTCCCATCCATTGTTGAAAATTTAGCCATTTCTCCCCATTCTTGACTCCCCTCCCTACCTCCCCTCCATTACTCTCTCCTCTCGCCTGCCCGGCCGTGCTACGCTAAGTAAATCTTCCCTGGAATTTTCCACTGATATCATCCATTGAAATAAGCCCTATGACCTATTCTTATACCAAATAATATGTACAAAAAAGAAATAAGGTAAGTGATAGAGCCATACACCTGGAATTGGCTAATTATCACCTGACAACACCTCACGTGCACTCGTTCGCTAATTTTCGTGGCTTATTTCCCCTTGAAATATGCCGTATAATCTATACTCATAATAAAAATATATATAAGAAAGGAAGGGAGAAGCCTAAGTGATATTTACATTCACCTGGAACTACCTAATTTTTTATGTATTGTCTAGATTTCCTGCCAATCATTTCATAGCGTATATATTAGCAGCGTCACAAGGCTGACATTGGCAGCATTGCACTCCCCGTAGGCAGGCCACCACACTATATTCAGTTTACTGTTCTCTTTCAAGGTGAAAGCAAGTTGGATTTGAGCCTGTCCAATTCCGCTGCTTTTTAGCCCCATACAAAGGGCCCTGTGACCTCTACCCCCTACTAAACCTCGTGTGGGAAGGGGTAAAGGGCTAAATGGCTGCTGTGGAACGTGAACTGGCTAATTTGTCAATGAAAATGATAGACAGTGACTACGATCTTTCTGGTGAGTAAAACAGTGCAAGTGGAAACGTAAAATAATGTGTAAATAATGTGTAAACAGCAAGTGAAAGCAATGAATGTAACTATAAGTGAACAGTGGAAAATAGTTTTATAAGTTACCACAAGTAACAGTTCATATCACAGTGAAAATAAAATAGAAATGTTAATAAAATAAATGAAATCGAGAATGTAAATAGAAATGTAAATGAGTAGTAATATAAGAATACGGGTATATATACTAGGAGCAATGAAAGTGAAAGTTTCACTCTAGCATGTATGAATACTATGAGTTATGAAAGTGAAGGTGAAAGTGACAGATTCACTCTCAACGCTAGTATACAGGGCGAGAAAGTGAAAGCTACGTATTTTACTGAAAGAGAAATTGAATGCCTACAGTGACAATAAGCTACTATTACTGAAGGAAACTTATGGATAAAGACTGTAGATGTATATAAGTGTTATATAGTAATAGAAATATAAAGTGTGAGTGTTTTTATGAATAATAAATGACTGAATCGCAAGTGGGAAGGTCATACGCGCTCGTAATTTTTATTGCTTTCACAGTGTTTTTTTTTTTTTTGAGTATGGATTCCAAACTATTTGAGAATCATAGAATTGTGTTTCTAGTGATATATCAGGCTGTGGTAATCATATTACGGGTTGTTGGGAAGTGTATAGTGGAGACTTCGTTACCCAACTTCAGAGGTCTCCACAAGTCCTACGGTACTCGACGAAGGCTCAACAAACATCCCGGGAGAAACCTGAAGGTATGTTGTCATATGCATATTTAGTTTTAATATTCTAGGACTAATAACTGATTTTTGGCAATTATTTTAGAGTCTGTCGGAGTGCGAATATGCCCGTGGGACACGCAAGTCAAAGCAAAACACGCCCACAGTTTAGGGGCTATGTATTAATTTACCGTTTTTCTTCCCTGCAATATCATAATTCTCTTCTACAAGGAGAGTATGTTTTCACCCCTGTTTATTTGTTAGCCTTTTTTTGTGTTTGTCTATTAGCTGGATTACTCAAAACTAAAACAGAGATTTCTACCAAATTCGGTGGGTGAATAGCCCATGTCCCAGAGAACAATCATTTAACACTTGGGGCCGATCCGGATCGTATTATATATTCTGGATCCGGAAAACACTTTTTGCAAAATCGAAGTCAGTAGCAAACCCATTATGAAGCGTGGTTTGGAAATTACCTTGCCCTAGTCAGAGAGATGCGTTCCACTGAGTGCCTTTTTAGTCAAACATGAACACGACTGAAAAAGCCCATAGCTTTCAAGAAACGAAGCACTTCCAAACCACCCAGTGAATCCACACAACGAATTCAACATCTGCATAAATGTGTGTGTGTGTGTGTGTGTGTGTGTGTGTGTGTGTGTGTGTGTGTGTGTGTGTGTGTGTGTGTGTGTGTGTGTGTGTGTGTGTGTGTGTGTGTGTGTGTGTGTGTGTGTGTGTGTTGTAACAACAATCTTCATTTTCAGTAAATTTGTCATGAAAATAGTGTACTATTTACCGTCGGAGACAGTTCACCCACTCTTCATTGTCAGCATGTCACCACCGTCCTGGAGCACACTGTTTCCCTCACAGCCATGATTCATCTTTAATTCCGAGAAAGAAGGCTGAAATTTGTCCTTTGAACACCCGTATCCGCTCTGAAACAGCAGGTCTTCTCCTGCCCATGACGTCAGGTCGTTCAACTGTATGGTGGTGCTTCAGGTCTTCAAGTCCTAACTCCAGTGTCGGCAGTTTTCTGTCAAGTCCGGTTGCTATGACGATATTTTGAAAGGAATGCAATAAAAAGGAGTATTACACAATTATCTTATTACTCAGTATCTTAACAGCCATTGTCATCTATGTACCCATACTTTGACTGGTTACCAAGACACAGAGTAAAAAGAGAACAAGATACAGAGAGCAAAGTTTCGAATGATTCATAATTGGTGTGTACGTGCGTGTATTGTCCCATGAAAAATCGAGTGGGGCGCCGTCCAGTAAGGATCGGGTCCTAATCTCCGACCCCAACCCAGGTGGGCTAAATATTGTGCTTTCCCTGTGTACCATTGGCCCTTTAATGATCGGGGAAGCCGTAATTCTATGCCAGTCAACACTATACCACATATATCACGTTAAAATGAATTATATGAGACAGAATGTTAAGACTGGAACCACTGACCGTCTCATCGCCAGGACAGCTCAAACATTTCTTTGGATTAGAGTAGGTATCGGTAGAATTGCGGACACTAATACCATTTCACACCCATGCGATAAATTATGAGACAGTGAACAACGTCTTTTGAAATCCAGTATTGAGATCATTACAACCCAACAAACTTTTCAGAATGTTGTGCAAGTATTTCGTAATTGTTCATTCAATAAGTGGAGTGATATACTGATATTAATGATGGCAGTAGTAGGCACGTGAAACTGTTAATCCTGGCACCATGGACTATTTCATGGCCAGGAGTCTAGTATTCTGTTGCAGCTAACGGCAGGCCAAAGTGACTCATGGGAACCAGAGAGTGTTTGTTGCGTTTGTTGCGTCTCAAGTATCCCGTAATGATAGTCTTGCCTTCATGAAAGCAGTCTTAATGAACACCTGAGCCATCAATACATGTGGCAGTGTTTTCTCTAATTAGTCAGAGTTTTGCCGACGTGTAGCTCCAGTGCTATCATTACCAGGCGCCGCGTGACTCCGCCCCCATTACTCACATGCACTAATGAACTACTGCTTTGGCAAACACAGGCTTTTTTTTTTTATTTTTTTTTTATTTGTCTGGCATGTTGATGTAGCCGTTGTTTTTCTGAACGTTGTTGCCGTCGTTGTTCTTCTCGTCGTCATTGTTGCCATTATTGTTTGTTGTCTGTAATTATCGTTGTTATAATCGTCGTCATAGTTGTTGTAGTCGTCGTTTTTGTTGTCATTGTTGTCGTCTTGGTCGTCGTTGTCATCGTTGTTGTCGTTGTCATTGTCATAGATGTAGTCGTCGTTGACGTCTTCGTCGTTGTTTTCGTCGTCGTCGGTGTTGTCTGTTCCATAGTTATTGTTGCCATAATTGTTGTAGTCGTCATCATAGCTGTCGTTGTCATTGTTGTCATCCACACTGTTGTTGTCATTGTCATAGTTGTAGTCGTCGTCGTCGTTGTCGTTTTTGCTGTTATTGTCGTCGTTGTCGGTGTTGTCTTCGTCAGAGTTGTAGTCGTCGTCGTTGTTGTCGATGTCGTTGTCGTCGTCATCGTCGTTGTTGTCAGTTTCGTTGTTGTTACCATAGCTATTCTTGTCTTCTTCGATGTCATCGTCGTTGTTGCTATAGTCTTCATTGTTGTCGTCGTCTTTGTTGTTGTCGTCATCATTGTTGTTGTCATCTTCATTGTTGTTGTCGTCGTCTTTGTTGTTGTCGTCTTCGTTGTTGTTGTCGTCGTCTTCGTCATTATTGTTATAATGTCATCGTCATCGTTGTTGCTGTCACCATCGACGTTGACTTCATCTTTGTTGTCATCGTCGTTATTGTAATCGTCGTTCATGTAATTGTGTTCATTGTTGTCATCGTCTTCGACGTTACTATTGTAGTGTCATCGTGGTAGCTGGTGGTGTTGTCGTTGCTGCGTTTTTCATCGTTGTCATACTTAAAGTCGTCCTCACTGTTCTTGTTGTCGTCCTTGTTGTTGTTATCGTCATTATCGTCGTTGTTGTTGTTGTTTTGTTGCTGTTGTTATTGTTGTCCCCGTTCTCATTTATGTCATCATTGTCACCGTTGTTTTCGTTGTCGTTGTCGTTGTCGTTGTTGTTGTTGTCGTTATTATTGTCGTCTTCGTCATCGTTGTTTTGTCAATGCCATTGTTGTTATCGTCACTGTCATCATCAATATTTTGTCATCGTCATCGTCGTCGTCATTGTTGTTGTTGTTGTTGTTGCCGCTCGTGGTGTTGTCGTCATCGTTGCTAAAGACGTCTTTGTTGTTGTCATCATCGTTGTTCTTCATGTTCTTGTCTTCATCATTGTTCTTGTTGTTGTCATCGTCGTTGTTGTTGTTATCGTCTCTGTCGCCGTCGTCGTCGATGTTGATGCTCTTCTCGTCGTCATTGTTCTTGTCGTTTCATTATCGTCATCGTCTTCCTTGTTGTTGTTATCGTTGTTGTCCTTTTGCGTCGTCGTTGCATAGTTGTGGTCGTTGCGCAATTGTTGTCGTCGTTGTTGTCGTCGTCGCTACCATCGTCGTTGTTGTTGTCGTTGTTGTTGTCGTTGTTGGTGTCGTTGATGGTGTCGTTGTGTTGTCGTTGTTGCATCGTTGTTATTGCCGTTGTCATCATTGTTGTCGTTGTTGTTCTCGTCGTTGTCATGGGCGTCGTCGTCGTTGCTGTTGTTGCAGTTGTCTTTGTCACTGTCGTTTTTGTTGTTTTTGACGTTGACTTGCTGTTGTTATTATTATGCTAGGTGTTTTTAGGGCAGCATCCCGTCCTCGGAACGCCTGGCCTAGTATTTTGTTCTTTTCAAGACTGGGGCGATACTACAAATATATATAGGAGGAACATGACATAAAACCTCAAGGCAACACCTTACACGTATATTCACTAAGCGTACGCAAGGGCAATGAGATGTTTCACAATATTTCTGATTCATCAATTCTGATGCTGCTGATTAGGGGTGAGCATATCTCACAAGATATATGATAGTCACAGTTCACAATTCAGGGTGGTACAGCTCACATTATGGAGTGGTAGTGTTCACAGTATGATTCTAGGTGCCTTGGGCCTTGTGATGATCACTGGGAGGGGGGGGGGGCACTGACGATCTCGTTGCTGGGAGCACATAGGGGGAGGGAGAGTCTAGGTTGGTACAGGTCTAAGGGAGGGGGGGGGGTTGCTCAATAATAATATCACTACTTCGGCTACGGGAGCCTTACTTTTATCACACTGCACTTTAAGTCCCTGTCTGATCACGGTCACTTAATGATTCCATTTTCGGCACTCTACTATATGTCCTCTTATTGATCCACACCTGAGTCACTTATAGTCCAGGTAGGTTGATGTCATCCCCTGTGGGCGTGATGAAAGGCCTTGGGTGCTGAGGGCTGGGGGCAGAAGTCTGGCTGGTGGAGTAGGGGCCAAACAACTCCTCCAGATGCCTTCTGAGCCGCTGCGTGGAGGATCCACGTCCTCTCGGCCGCGAGTAGGGTGGGTCTCGCCCCGGGGAGCTGGGGGCTCCGTCGGAGACCTAGGGGCTGCGGTCCACTCCGGGGTACTTCGCCGTCAGGAGGGGACTGCGGCGTCATTCTGGGGAGGGATCCATCAGGGGCAGATCCTCCTCAGGGGCAGGCTGCAGGGAGAATAACCCCGGGGATAGTACAGGGCCCTGCCACCAGGCTGTCAGTGGTGGACTCCCTAGCTGAGGACTGGTACTACGGCAGGTGGACGTGGGAGAACAACGTGCGGGCGTAGAGTGGTTAGAGGCCGTCTCTCATCTGTGGGTGCGGCAGGAGGCCATCGCCGGAGTCTTCTCCTCAGGACTGCTACCGACCATGCTGGTAGTCCTGGCGGAGTGGCTTAGGCAGTCTCAGTAAGTGAGCGGCTTGAGGCCATCTCAGTAGCTGAGTGGCTTGAGGCCGTCTCTTGTAAGGAGCTGCTTGAGGCCATCTCTTCTGGGGAGCAGCTTGAGGCCGTCTCCGATATGGAGCAGCTGGAGGTCGTCTCTGATGTGGAGAGGCTAGAGGTCGTCTCTGGAGTGGAATGGCTGGAGGCCGTCTCTGATGTGGAGCGGCTGGAGTATGTCTCTAAATTGGAGTGGCTTGAGGCTGTCTCCTTGGGGTTGTAAGGAGTGTAAGGTTCAGCTCCACCCAGATCTTGACACAGGCTGGGCTGGCAAGAGGGTAGTGCGCCCTGCCTGAGGTGTACGGGACGGGTCAGTTCCGGGGAGTAGGGGTGCGCGGCTACATGGGACTTGTACCCATATAGCACGGACATCCCGTACACTATATCTAACCCTCTGTTGTCGCCTCCTGGGGGTATCGTGTCCGCTGTTATCATTTCAGTTATTACTGCATTTCTCAACGTCATCATTATTATCATCATCAGACTGTCCATCTGTTAATAGCCAAACCTCACAATCCCATATGGGGTGGCCACAAACAAGTCACCTTCATGTAGCCCTGTCCCCTGCCGTTTCGCTACCCTTCCCTAAACTCACCCCGTCCCCCTCTTTCATATATCTCTCCACTCCATCCCTCCATCTTATCCTCGGTCTCATCCTCCCTCTCCCCCCCTCTCCACCTCACTCACATATACTCTCCTCATTAGTCTCTCACTCTCCATCCTTTCTACATGGCCAAGCCACCCAAGTATATTTCTGCTAACATTTGTATCACATCAACAGCTACACCAGAACGCCTTTTCACTTTCTCCTTTGTCCGTCTGTCTCTCCACATGCCCCGTATGAGTAACTCATTTCCACTGCTCTCACTCTCGACTTGTGCCCTTCCAATAAGGGCCAAGCTTCACATCCATATGTCATCATAATCATCATCATTATTATTACTATTACCAGCTGTGATAGCTAAGCTGGTATTTTCAATTTGTCTGTCTTTCCATCTGTCTGTGTTTCTGTATTAGGGAAAAAAATGGATCACGAGTATGAAACTGGTGAGAGTAGGTCAAGGTCTGTGTGTTTGCAACCACTCTAGATATCATCACAAAATTAGTCAGGTGTGTAGTAGGGGTGAAAACCTGCAACGAGTTCGAAATTGGTGAAGTAGGCCAAGGTCAGGGTCACATTCCGAGACACGCAAGATATGTATCAGCTCGGGGTTGGTGTGATTCCCCTATTGGGGAGGTCTCTAGTGATCATCATTATTATTATTATTATTATTATTATTATTATTTTTATTATTATTATTATTATTACTATTATTAGCACAAAGCTGATTTTGTTTTCAATTTATCCGTCTATCTGTCTGTCCATATTTCTGTTAGCAAGATACAGTAACTTCGCAACCGCTCAAGATATCATCACAAAATTTTACAGGTGTGTAGTAGGTATGAAAATCTCATACATGTGCAAAATTGGTGAAATCAGGTCAAAGTCAAGTTCAAATTCCGAGCAGCGCTGGATATGTATCGGCCCGCGGTTGGTGTGATTCTGGTCATATTTTTATTCATTATCATTATCATCATCATTATTATTATTGTTATTATTTTTATTATTATTATTATTGTTATTATTATTATTATTATTATTATTATTAATATTATTGTTGTTGTTGTTTTCATTATTATTTTTATTTTCATTGTTGTTATTCATTACTTTAGTAAAGAATAAACAGTTCTGACATACCTGAATCCTTTCAGGTCAAAGTCGACCACATCTTGATATTATGTTTACTCTGAAGGTAAAACAGTTACGGCGCGAGTTGGACCTTCCCCAGGTGTGTATTTTCATAATAAACACAGTTTCATTAAAAGGACATAACTTCCATCAGGAGGTTAGAAACTCTGCCTTCTGGACACCTTGAATAAAAGGAGGAAGTATATACTTATTATGCTGCCTCCAGACGATTTTATTCGCCATAGGACGACCAATAGTTGTTGAAGTTACCAAAAACTATGTATATAAAGGAAAAAAAAAAAGTCCATGTGCCTCAAGGCATCCTCCATTCATAAAATACTTAAAACAATTGGATTTAAAATCGAAAAGATTTAATGTATGTGGGAAGCAACCCCCAGGAAGTGAATTCCAGAGAGTAGTAGTTCTGGGGATAAATGAATTTTGATAAGCAGTGGTTCTGCATTGTGGGGAAGAGAGTGTGAGTTCATGGGCGCTCCCAGCTGCCCGAGTATTTCGGGAGAAAATGTGAAGGGAAGGGACAATTGAAGCCAGTTCGTTAGAGCACTTACGGTAAAAATATCGATAAAATAATGCTAAAGAAGCAACGTCTGTACGTACTGATAACGGAGGAAGGTCCTGCGTTATTGCAGGATTATTGATGAATTTAATGGCTTTATTTAGATTTTTGTCCAACTGCCTCAATGCAACCGCTCCACAACCACTCCACAGTGGTGAACAGTATTCGATCTGAGAACGCACATGATATTTGTATATTGTGGCCATCTGCTCGTCAGTGAAGAACTCACGAACTCTGTATATAAGTTCCAGTTTTTTAAAAGCATTTTTAGTGAGGGATTTAACATAAGCTGTCCAGCTTAGGTTGGGGTTTAGAGTAACATCTAGGATATCAATTGTAGTGGATATGGGAATACTGACATCATTTAAAATTATGTGAGAGTCTGAGGGATTCTTTCTATTGGAGAAATTAATGTATTTAGTTTTCTGAGCATTAAATGAGACCAGATTTTTTTGTCCCCAGTGATTAATTTTAGAAAGGTCCTGGTTCAGAGAAATTGCTGCGTTTATTTGAGAATTTAATATATCAAATTGTGTAAAGGAGGTACTAAATGTGAACGAACTATGAAGGGTCGAGTCATCAGCATAAGAGTGTATTGGGTTGTGCGAGACAGATAGGAGGTCATTTATATGAATGAGAAAGAGGGTTGGCGCCAAAACTGATTCCTGGGGTACGCCAGCATTTATGGAATGAAACTGAGAATAAATTCCATCTACCATGACCCGTATTTTTCTACTATAAAGATAAGAAATTAGAGGAACCAGTGATCCAAGGCTATAGTGTGACATCTTTGACAATAAGGCCTGGTTCCATACTCTGTCAAATGCTTTTGAAATATCAAGTGCTACAGTGTGTGTTTCACCATGTTGGTCTATTATTTTGTTAATCTGATGGGTAAGAAGGCAAAGAATATCTACAGTTGAAGGTTCCTGTCTAAATCCATACTGCCAATCATTGATCAATTTATTGATTTCTAGATGCTTGACTATGAGTTTGTTAATTAGTGTTTCAAAAACTTTACCGAGAACGGAAGTTAGTGCAATTGGTCTATAGCTTGATGGATCAGAAGTTGCCCCCTATTTAGGAACAGGATGGATATTTGCTTCTTTCCATGGGGCTGGAAAAATTGAGGTATGGAGATATATATATATATATATATATATATATATATATATATATATATATATATATATATATATATATATATATATATATGTGTGTGTGTGTGTGTGTGTGTGTGTGTGTGTAATTTAAGTAAGAAGAAACCAAAGACAGCAAGACTGTTTCGTCCAAGGAAAAAAAATTAACAGAGAGCCAAAGTCAAGATCCGTTCGAGATACCTGGACACACTGCGCTTAAAAGACAGGAGGACATAGGCAGTAGGAAAAACAGAGTAAGACAGTTAACAAGTACCATTCAGAAAGTGTTTCTTAGCCTGCATAAAATCGCGTGACGATAGCAATAATAAAGCTGAGAGTATGTTATGATGATGCGGTTATATCCTATCCGACGAGCCTATAAGATCAGTCGTTTTCTCGCTGGTATCAGATACTGAGCAGAACTTCTGAATGATCACCTTTACCGTGTTACACCTAGGTTATGGAAGCTTCCTAAGACCTCTTCCTGGGCGATTTATTTTTTTTACAACTTCTTGCCGTCCTCTTCCATGTTACTTAAATCATTTTAATACCATCATACTCTGCATAAACTATGCACAAAACGATATTAGCCCACCGTACCCAAAAATAAATCGCTGAGGAAGAGTTGTTAGGGATCTTCCTTAACCTATAACGAGGTCGTCATTTTTATCTATACATATTTAAGATGCTTTTATTCAGTATAGAATAGGATTTTCAAAATGTAGTAGACAACGCCTTCACTAACACCGTCAATATGAGAGACTATGATGATGATGATATGATGATGATGGTGATGTTAATGATGATGGTGATTTTATTTTATTTTTTTCAAAATACTAAGGAATACCAAACTCCTAACCATATTAACGGTGGTAGTGTTAGTGTGGAAGTGAATCCCAGAGAGAGAGAGAGAGAGAGAGAGAGAGAGAGAGAGAGAGAGAGATGGGGGGAAGGGAGGGGAGGGGGGAGGTCCACCACCGCCCCTTCCCTTGTACCACCTTGGATCACCCCAGCTGGTATGAGCACATTTGTGTTCCACGCCTCACCAGGTACAGAAGCAGCGGGAAGTGAAGAGCACTTCAGCACTCAAAACAGTTGCCTCTCTGCTCATCCCATCTTCATCTTCAAGTAAGAGTCTTTAGTGGAGACTGTTTTTAATTCCCTCATTATAATGTATTTTCTGCTGCGTTACGAACCAGACAGATTATTTTATTTCTTTTGACAAAAATCCTCACTTCGACGACCACTTACAGTGTAAATCCCTTCTGAATTTATATTACTGCAAACAGAAAGCTTTATTACTCTTGCAAGGGGCCTTTTGCATTGAGGGAAGTCTTGAAGTCTGTAGTCTGTCCAGGCTGAAAAGTATATCCTAAACAGAATGAAGTAATCTTGACATAAGAAGAATAAAGTGTAGAAGACATCTGAAGATAACAAGAGTTGTCTATGGCTAATGGTGTCAAACACATAACGCCCATAACCTTTTTATTTTCTTTCTTTTTTTACCTTGCTATCTTAGAGAATTTCCTTCAGCACATAGGTGTGCATCTGAAAAGAAAAATGTTATTATTGTTACGGTATGTGACGGTCACAGTTCTTTTAGTCCTGCAATGTTGAGGTTGGTTCGTGCCCTACACTGATGAGGGAGCCTTGCGGGACGATGTAGTTTATGTATTAACAATTTGTCAATCATCATAACCTGAAGAGCTGAAAGTCCCTACCACCCACACTGCAATAGGTCGGGGTGTGTGGATATGAAAAGAAAAACTTCATAATTTGGTGACAGAAACACATCTTCTTAGACTTGTTGTGGTGAAGTGGGTTCGAGTCCCACAATGATGATGGTGCTTTAATGTACCATTGTATATATATATATATATATATATATATATATATATATATATATATATATATATATATATATATATATATATATATATATATATATATATATATATAGTGCATGTGTGTGTGTGTGTGTGTGTGTGTGTCTAAGAATATTTTTTGTCTCTCTTAATTGCCAGATGCCTTATCATGCCTTAGCATTCACATATAAACATGTAAAGGGTAATAAAGATTTGCTTCATCTGACGGAACCGAGGAAGTCTCACAACCTCAGTGTTTGTGGTTCCACTGAATTCGCTGAGCCCATGTTGATAAACAGTAATGAATCTCCTTCATTACTAGTTTAATCAGCTTTATACTCTGAATACGCTATCAGCTGGAAAGGGTTAGGGCGCTTTTAGCTCGATACTGTGAGCCTGCATGACCTTGGGGTGAGGCTCAATCCAGCATTTGAACATGTCATTACCCCCTTATGGTAAGGATACGTGGCATCCACATTCACGCAAGACTCCGCATAAGCAAAGAAAACTAACACTTATTTATATATGATGTCAGAGGGTGCTTATATTATCATTTCGAGACATAAGCCAGGATGATGTAAGCCTTCTATCCTTCATGCAAGAGTTAAGAATGATTGAAAATAATCCGACTGACTCATATTCTTTGGAAAAAAAAATCGTAAATCCACAATACATTTGACTATCTTGCTTGTATGGCAGTCATACCCAGTTAGCCTGTCATGGTTTCCCATCACCAAGGATTTGAGAGACAGAAACAAAGCCTTCAATAACATTTCAAACCAGTTGTCATTTTTATAATATGAATGCGCATTTACAGTGCATTACTATACAATTTTATAAGCAATGTAAGTCAGGTATAATTATTCCCTTGTACAAAGGAAAAGGGGAAAAAGAAGTGTGTGGTAATCATAGGGGCATTTGTCTTCTTAGTATAATAGGAAAAGTGTATGGTAGGATACTTATAGACTGAGTTAGAGAAAGAACAGAGAAATTAGTTGGAGAAGAACAGGGAGGCTTTAGGAAGGGAAGAGGTTGTGTAGATCAGATATTCATTCTTAGATCTTTAGTGGAAAAGCTTCTAGAGAAGGGAAAGAAGTTGTATGCGGCTTTCATGGATTTGGAGAAAGCATATGACAGGGTGGATAGACAAGGATTGTGGAAAGTGTTAAGAATATATGGGGTAGATGGGAAGTTGTTGAATGCTGTGAAGAGTATGTACGATGGTGCGAAGGCTGCAGTGCGTGTGGATGGTGAACTAAGTGAATTTTTCTCTTTGAAAGTTGGGTTGAAACAGGGATGTGTCATGTCTCCATGGTTGTTCAATCTGTACATGGATGGGGTAATAAAAGAGGTACAAGGTAGGGTAGTGGATGTGGAGTGGCCCTGGTGAGAGAGGATAGTGTTTGGAAACTCCCTGTACTGTTGTTTGCAGATGATACTGTGTTGTTGAGTGAAGACGAAGGGGAGCTGCAAGGCTTGGTGGATGAGTTTGAGAGAGTGTAAGAAACGGAATCTAAAGGTGAATGTAGGGAAGAGTAAAGTGATGGTCTTTGAGAGAGGTGAAGTTAGTGAATGTACAGCGAGGTTGGATGGTGAGGAATTGGAAAATGTGAGTACGTTTAAGTACTTGGGTAGTGTGCTGAGTAAGGATGGAGGTTTGGAGGATGAAGTGCTTGAAAGGGTACAGCAGGGAAGAAAGGTTACTGGTTCTTTGAAAGCAGTGATAAGAAACAGGGAAGTGAGCATGGAAGTGAAAAAGTTACTACATGACAGTATTGTGATACCAATTCTAACGTACGGAAGTGAAGCTTGGACATTGTTGGAAGGACACAAGTCAAGAGTGAGAGCAGTGGAAATGAGTTATTTAAGAGGAGCCTGTGGAGTCACGTGGAGAGACAGGCTGACGAATGAGGATATAAAGGAGCGTTGTGGTGTGGATGTGGATGTGATAGGAAGCGTTATGAGGAACACACTGAGGTGGTTTGGCCATGTGGAGAGGATGGAGGGTGAAAGACTGACGAAGAGAGTGTATGTGAGTGAGGTGGAGGGGGGAAGAGGGAGGGGGAGGCCGAGGATGAGATGTAGGGATGGGGTGGAGAGGTATATGAGAGAGGGGGGTGTGAGTTGGGCGCAGAGCAGTGAAATGGCGGGGGACAGGGCGACTTGGAGGCGATTTGTTTGTGGCCACCCCAAACGGGATTGAGGCGTCTGGCAATAGATAGATAGATAGATAGTAAGTCGCTCCAGCTATGAAAATTTTGGAATGGAGAAAAAGGGAGTAATTTGGAAAAAAAAATACAGTAAAAGTCCTTTAATCCGAATGGCAGTGGACCGAGAATCATTCGGCTTACGAGATTCTTCCGATTTTGGGGTGGGGCCCCTAAGACAATTTCATCTTTAAATTGAAATTTTACCGAATGGATCACTTTTCATTCATTCATAATACAATATGGGACATTTTAGTATTACGTATTACACAGATTTTTTACTTAATAATGTATTACTGAAGACACGAACTGTAATTGATAAATTAAGAGATGTTATGGGTTGTTTAACTCACCAGTAATGTGTAGTGTTATAACCAGCCGTTGTAGACAGGTAAATCCAATTAGAGAAAGTCCAGGGTTAATAATAATATACACGTATTGTAAAAGCACAGAAACTTAATATGTATTACTGTGGATAATTCCTTAAGCCTATGGTACAGATTCAAAAGGTTGCGAGACAGTTCGCTCTCAAAATATGGACTATTCCCCGTCAGGACAATTCCCAGTTATTCTATAAATATACTTATTATTGATTAATTTATACATTAATAACTCAGTTTTCAGGGGGATCTATCAGAGTCTATGTTCACTCAATAGCATAGGCTTTGGATATCATTTATAAATTGCACTTTTAGACAATAATTAACTTGTTTCTACCCCTCTGCAGTTGACTTTGAATTATATTCTAGTATCACCCATAGCTGTCTTCATTAATTTCCATTGGTACTACAATATCCTGGGTGTATCTTAAAACGACTCTGAAGAGGTACAAGTATTCAAAAACTAGAGTACTTGCGAAATAAACTGATATGTAAATAAACGACGGGGAATCGTCCTGACGGCGAATTGGTTTGTTATTGTTGTGACGGCAAAGTGACTTGATGGCAAAATGTCTCGAAACCATCCAAAAGTGGTCGGTTGTGTACTAGGAGTTGCCAATCCATGCATTACATGTTCCATGACCACACCGTTCGGCGCTTCGGCGCATTTGGTGCCCAGTTTGATTTTTTATTTTTTTTTTAATTTATTTTTTTTTTTTTTTGGAGTTTTTGTCAGCCTTCTTCAAAAATTCGGATTAGCGGGATTTTCGGATTATTGGTGTTCGAATTAATGGACTTTTACTGTAATAACTGATAGTTAGTTCTCTTGTGTGAGATGTGCTGCACCATCACTATTATTATTTCTTTAGGGACTTTCAATTCAATTTGCTGTTATACATGACAGGAGGACAAACGGAACACTCGCCAAGACATGAAAGTAAGAGAAGCTGCAAACCTCGGATCTTTCCGACAATCAAACCAGTGCTCTGCAGGAGAGTGGATGGGTGATGGGGGGTAATCTTGTGCTATTAATCCTGTTCTCTGTTGGCAAACTTTTGCCATTTACCCTCCCCCCCCCTTTTTTTTTTTAGTGTTCACGACTGTATATCGGTAACAGAAAAGGACAATACTACATCTGTACAGCCTTGCCATTGCACTTCTTCACGATTAACATGACGTTTTATTACTAATTTGTTGCCACAAATGAGCACAGAAGATGTAAGGATGTCAATTTTAGACCAAATTCGAGTCCAGGTGCTTTAATGAATACTTAATAAATACTGCATCAAACACCTTTAGACCCAAAACTCTAACTTAGGTACAATATCAGATCGTCAGGGGATTGTAGGGCATTAATTATTAAAGAGAGTACAGATTAACCGATTAGCCTACTTTCGGTAATATAATTGCTTTTAGTTTATAAAAATCGATATATATATATATATATATATATATATATATATATATATATATATATATATATATATATATATATATATATATATATATATATATACATATATATATATATATATATCGCGTCCCACCTCAGGCGAGGGTTAGGTTCCCAAGGCCTCGCGTAAAGCCAAAAATCGCGTGGAGACAGGATGGCCCACTTAACACCCCTAAATCGTTCTTAAGTTAAGAAAAAAAGTATTGATATAACAGTGGAATAAAACTCACTTAATATTTAGATAAGCTTTTTTTTTTTTTTTTTTTTTTTTTTAAGGCGATGGAGCTCATTTGGCGTCTGGTAGTGAATGTAAGTGAATGTAAAAGAAAACCTAAAACTGCCATCGAACTAAACTCCATGTACATGAGGCTGTTTATAAATGGTACATACGGCAGTGATCATATGGAGTGGTACGTGAATACAGTACTGCTTTTTTTTTTTTTTTTTGTCAGATGCAGAGGAGTTAGTGAACTTTTCAGCAGGACCTGATCTAACCCCACCCAGGGCAGTGCATTGGTGCTCAACTCGATCACCACACAGTGCACTACCAGCCACCTATTGCCACCACAGCACAGCTTCGTTTGTAATTTATCAAAACATTTCGTTATTTATGCTTACAATATTGACAAATTTTGGTTTTAAACAGATTCTAACACACAGTAATCTTTGGTACTAATATGAAAAAATAAAACATAATTAATTAACTGTGGAGTCGTTTTTGAACAACATTATTTTCACCTAGCGGGCGAGGCACTTTGGTTACCGTACCAGTCCGTGACACACCTCGACACACAGTGACAGTGCAGCAGTCCACCACACCCAATAAACAGGATGTCTTAATGCACAAACTTTTCATTGTTAAACACAAAAACGTTATCTATTCATGGTTGCTGAGCAGTATTTTGCTATTAATATGTCCTATAATAACTGTTGAATTGGTAAGCTCGTAATATTTTAAAGTAATTGCGTAGGTCTGTAAACTGTAGGCGACTGCGTGCCTGGTTGGTTCGTATACACAACCACTTTACAACAATAATACGATAACGTCCAATGTAGTAAATTCTTTCACAAAACTTTATTAATTTTTCATTACCTAAATCAAACAAAAAGACCGCCTTGGAGAGAGTTGCAACGTAATTGCCCTTTTTCCTACAACTAATCCTTCAACTTATTCTCTTAATCTTTTCTCTCCGTTGGGCTCCATTGATTACAACCTTAATATTTTAACGTGTTCAGTCGCTCCAGTAAGTCCTGCAGACCCTCCCAAGCAGCAGTGGCTTTGGCAATTTGTAGCTGTGTAATCGGGAGGCCCTCAGGTACTACCTTGAATTTCCATAGAATGATTATTGTTTCCATGTCCAATAGCCATCTCAATGTGCCTTGAGCATTACGGAGGTTATTTTCTTGGCCATGAAAGCATACATTCCTTTTCCTTATCTTGTGACTTAAGAAAATAAAAACGTGGTTTAATCACTCTTGTCCTAATGTTGCCTACAACAAAGAGATCTACAAAAGGCATTGGAGCAAACCGACCCCTGATTCTCATCTCGTTTATGTTTCTACCAAGAACCGTGTTACGTGAGTCCTTGGCTCTGCTAATTATAATTTCGTACTAAACCCACTAAATGCTCCAACTCAAATTCTTGCTACTCCTTGTGGCATCTTGCCAAAAAATTTTCTATTAACTTTATCATCCCTCCCTTTTCTTTTTCCATTCTGATGAGTTTATAGCTGTTTCTGCAGCTAATATGGTAGAACTCTTCACTCAGACTTTCTCATAAATTCAACCTTAGACGATTTGGGTACTGTTCCTCCATCATTCCCTCTGACTTCCTCATGGCTGACATTAAAATTTCTTCAACTGATGTGTTTCTGTCCTCACTGGCTCCAGCATTAACAAGACGTTTTGGCTTGGTGGGATCCCTCCTGCTGTCATCAGCACCTGGGCATCTGTGTTTACACGCTGTCTAGGTAAACTCATTTGCCTTTGTATGTCAACTTGTACCTTTCCTTCTTGCTGGAAGTTTGCTTTCATTCAGCCTCTCCGAAAGCAGTGTGACCATTCCCAGCCCTCCAACTATCGCCCCACTTCTTTAACATCATGTATTTCTATTTTTTTAAATATTTTCTTTTAAAAAAGAAACCTTTAAATTACTTTTCCTTTCATAACCTTTCCGATCATCAGTATGGTGTATGCCAGAGTTGCTCCACTGGCGATCTTCCCACCTTCGTTTCAGACTCCTGGTCATCCTCCTTTCGGTACTTTGGAGAAAACATTACCACTGCACATGACATGCAACAGGCTTTCAATCGAGTCTGGTATGAATCTTTAACTTCCAAACTGTCCTCTTATGGTTTTTATCCTTCTCTCCATGCCTTCATCTCTAGTTTTCTATCTGGTTGTTCGTTCTATATCTGCTGTTGTAAACGACTACCGTTTATCCCCTAGGGCTATTATTAGTGGTGTTAGACAGGGCCCTGTCTTGTCACTAACTCCCTTCTATTCGTTAATGACTTTCTAAACTGTATATCCAACCCTATTAGTTCATACGCTGATGACACCATCCTCCAAGTTTCCATCAGTTTCATGCAGTGCTCACCTCTTCATCATGGCTGATACTAAAATTACCTCAGTCGATTAATTTTCTTCCTTGCTGGCCTCAGTACTAACAAAGGCATATAGACCTGACGGGGGCCCTCCTGTTGCCCTCAAGAATTTTGCATCTGTGCTTACACCCTGCCAAGGTAAACCCTTTCGTTTTTGTCTACCATCTTGTATCTTTCCTTGTTTCTGGAAGTTTGCTCTTATTCAGCCTGTCCCAAAGAAGGGTGTCCATTCCCAGCCCTCTAATTATCGCCCAATTGCTGAACATCCTGTGTTTCAAAAATTTTCGAGTCTAGTCTTAACACAAAAAAATTTAAAGCATCTTTTCTATCACAACCCTCTGTCTGATCGTCAGTATGGATTTCGCCAGGGACTCTTTATTAGCGATCTTCTCACTTACCTTTAAGACACAAGGTCATCCTCCTTTCGGGACTTTGGCGATAGCTTTGCCATTGCACTTGACATCTCAAAGGTGTCCCATCGAGCCTGGTATAAATCTTTAATTTCCAGTCTGCACTCTTACGGTTTCTATCCTTCTATCAATGCCTTCATCTCTAGTTTCCTCTTTGGTCATTCTGTAGCAGCTGTTGCAGACGGTCATCGTTCTTCTCTTAAAGCCATCATTAGTGATGTTCCTTAGGGCTCTGTCCACTCACCAACTGTCTACTTCTTATTCATCAATGTTGTTTTAAGCTGTATATCGAACCCTATCCACCCAAACGCTCATGACTCCACTCTTCACCTTTCCATTTGCTACATGCAGCATCCAAAGCAGCAGTTAATAATAATAATAATAATCTGGCCTTTTGATTCACAAAAGCGCCAGTTCTTCCTTTTGGGAATTCACTAGCGCTCGACACACATACATTATTTTTACAATTATAAGAATTGTGACATTTCTTGTATATAATACAAGCTACATCATATATACATGAAAGTGGCAAAAATTAAACCCTATAATCATCCGTCATAGTACCTCTCTCCAGGTCGTAGCATTTTGAAAAAAGAAAGGCTTTCAGCTGTCTCTTAAAGGATTCAACAGTAGAGAGTTGTCTTATGGAGAATGGCAATCTGTTATATAATCTAGGGGCTCTATATGCAAAAGAACGATCAGAGAAAGATGACTGGTGAATGGATCCTGGCTCATCAAGACGCAAGGAATCATCTTCGCTGCGTTACATCACACCCGGGCGTGTCGATGGGAGTTTTAACAATTCAGCAAGATACCTCGGTTCACCAAACTTAAGAACCTTGAATGTAATAAGGCACAGTTTAAGTTCAATTCTAGCCTTTACTGGTAACCAATGCAATTCAATCAGAAACGGGGTAGTTGAGGTTCTCGGGGGGAGACCAAAGATAAGCCGTGCCGCCCTGTTCAACACAGACTGAACTTTTGTTAGTATATTATTTGGAAGACCAACCCACAGTGAATTACAATAATCAACACGAGACAAGATCACTGCATGGACCAATGTTAAGAGGCACTGTCTATTCAGGAATCTTCTCACAGAGTACAGATTTCTGATATGCAAGTTACACCCTCTTACAACCTGATTAATGTGTTCTTTGTAATTTAACTTAGAATTAAAATAAACACCCAAATTTCGAACAGAACTGACTGGATGCAGCTGTGACATGCCAATGTTCAAAGCCAGGGCATTGTTAGTGTCATCACCCCTTCTGTTTCCTCTGATGATGATGATCTCAGTTTTACCATCATTCAGCTTAAGTTTCCTCTTAGCCATCCAAATCTTAATATCAGACATTAGAGATTCAAACTTTATCTTAGTATCGTTGATATCTGACATCTTAACATAGAGCTGGGTGTCATCAGCATAAAAATGATAGGACACATCATGAGCATCAAGTAGAGACGATAAACTACTTGTGTAGATAGTAAATAGAATTGGACCCAAAACTGATCCTTGAGGGACTCCACATAGAAGAGAAGCAGAATCAGAGCTAGCGTAATCAACAACCACTCTCTGAGATCTGTCCGACAGATACGACTTAAGGAGCAAATGGGCACTATCACGAACGCCATAAAAATACAGATCATCCAACAATAGTTTATGATCTACTGTATCAAAAGCTGCAGACAGATCCAAAAGAACTAGGAGAGAGGACATCCCACTACAAGTGTTTGCCACCAAGTCGCTCTGAATCCTTGTTAGTGCAGTTTCAGTCGAATGGTATTTTCTGTATGCTGATTGAACAACAGGAACAACTCTGTTGTGTTCCAGTAGTGGTAAGAGTTGGTCGAGTATGGCCCGCTCAATAATCTTGGATAAAAAAGACAGGTTAGAGACAGGACGATAATTTGTCATGCTCTTGACATCAAGGCCAGGTTTCTTAATTAGGGGCCTAAGCAAAGCACGTTTCTCAGACTGCACAAAATTACTTTCTAAGAAGCATCTATTTATTATGTTGCAGATAAAGTCTGCAGCATGCTCATACACATCAGGCAGCTGTGACATGTTACATGGATCGAGTGAGCAAAATGTTTTATTAAGTTCTCTGATGTAACATTTGACTTTGTTTACATCCAGTGGATGAAATGTTGAAAGCAAATGATCCCCGGTGCACCGTGGCTGGAAGTCAACTGAGTACGCTTCACTAAGAGAACTGCTGTCTAAATCACTTCTTATGCGAGATATCTTACTTGTAAAAAATGAAGCAAAATCAGAAGCCAATTGGGCATCAGATAAAGAAGTTGGTTTAACAATTACATTCCTCCGACCAACCAAATTGTTCACAACTGCAGACAATTTTTTTATCACCACCACATGAATCAACTTTATTTTGATAATACCTAGCCTTTTGGGCTTTTACACTGTGAACGACTGCTCTTCTCGCAAAAACATAACGCAAACGAGTTACTTCGGTCCGCTGCAAGCGCCACTCACGTTCTGCCCTTCTACGTTGTCTACGCAAAGAATTAATGGATGGACCATACCACGGAGAATTATCACGTACAGTGATTGTTTTTACTACCTCAGGACAATAATGGTCAAAAATTTACCTGAGCTCGTTGTTGTAAATATCAACCAATTCACCAGAAGAAAGACTTGAAGAATCGATGGAGTTTAAACGTTGATCAATTTCAAAACACATCAACTGGCGATCAACATTGTTGTAATTTCTGAACCTGATACCTTTTTATATGAAGGGGATTTCGGGACATCAAAACTAAGAGTGATCAGAGCATGATCAGAGATGAGGGGGTCAAATGAGTCAACCTCCACATCTGATACACGCCTGCAACCAACAGGGGACAAGATCAAGTCAAGGACATGTCCTGAGACATGAGTTGGATTACTCACATGATTGAAAAAATTGTTCTGGGTGATCAACTCAAGGAATTCTGAAGAAAATGGTTTTGACACTGGACTGTCAACCCAATAACTGAAATCACCACAAACAAGAAGTCCTCCAAGTTTAAGAGAAAACCCTTCAAGAAACTGCCCAAACTCCTCCATAAAACCTCGATCTCTGCCCGGATGACCTGGTCGATAGACAATTGCAATTCTAATGGTATTCTGATGGAAATTTATTAATACTTCCATAAATTCAAATGATGATGGGGTCAGGTCTGAGTCAATGAGAGAAACGTTTGCAAGTGCTGCCGAGTAGATGAGTGCTGCGCCTCCTCCTGGATAGTCAGCAGCAGGCCTGGGAATACTAATAATAGAATGTGTCTTAGGCAAAGCATTACGAATAATATCGATATCAGACTCATACAACCAGGTTTCAGTCAAGCACAATATGTCAAGCTCGTGCTGATTTAGGGTTTCATTAATATAGTCTATCTTATTACGGATGGAACGAATATTTAAAAGACCCATCCTTAACTGGTTCAAGAGGGACGTAGTCAGTTTTTTGAATGGTCAAAATTGGTGTTTTCAATCAATCTATTCCTATGAGAAATCATAATTGGACATTCTCTACTTGAAGCAAAATGGGCAGCCACCTGTGACTTTGAATTAGCATCTTGATGTCTTAAAGAGGAGCAGTTGATGCATTTGGGAGAATTTCTGTTACTACAGTCCTTAGATTTATGGGCTCCAGCACAAAAGACACATTTAGGTTCATCACTTTTCCTAGAACATCTCTCAAATGTATGACCAAAGCCTTGACAGTGATGACACTGTGTAACCCAGAATCTATCGAAAGGGCGGCATCTTGTAAGATCCACATAGATGTAATTGCCCTGTTCTACAATGGAGGATCTCACCTCTGGTGACATCTTCAAGACAGCAGTTTTGGTGTCATTCCTTGTCCTTGTGAAGAGAAGGTTGAGAGTACAACCTCGATCAACGAGCATCTTAATTTTATTGTTTTTTCTCAGAATATTTGGGATGATGTCAGAGTCATCCAAGGAAGAGGAAAGGCCTGTCACGGTCATTTTAGGCAACATTTTCTTTGGCTCTGATATGCAAAAAGTGCCCTCAGAGCCAAAATGATCAGTCAGCACCCCAGTTGCTTTCCCCTTGGCCTCAGCTGACGGAAACTTCATTACCAGCCCACCAGCCTTGGTCTTAAGGCAGCTGTCAACCGGTACCGAGTTAAGTATGTCTCTGATGTCTTCTGGTCCCATCTAATTTGTCAGGGCACTAGCGCCACTTTCTGGTTTCACAATCAGTACATGCTGACTATGAATGGCTTTTTTCTGGCCATGAGCACTGATCTCAATCACGCCCCCAGGCAGATCCTTCCCTCCCCCCACGAGAGACCCACGAACAGCATCCGCAAATGACTTGGCCTGATCTTGTGTGACCGCCATAGGTGATGAGACCTTGGTCTCTAGTGCCTCCAGTCTATTTGATACGTCTCTGATTGCTTGAAAGATTGGCCCAATAACTTTATCTTCATACTCCTTCTTGGTACTACTTCCTCCACCAGCCAAGACCTAGTCTGCTGGTGCAACACACTGGCTACACAGCCAGCGAAAGCCCAGCTGGTGGCTCCTCTTCATGAATGGATAGTCGCCTGCATCCAAATTTTCACAAGCTATATGAATCCACTCGCTGCAGTAGGCGCACTTCAGTGCTTGTGCACTTTTTGCTACAGACCTACTGCAGCGAGGGCACTGGTGTTGTTTACTCATGATAAAGGAGAACAAAAAAAAACAAAATGACAACAACAGCAAAACGTATATACAATACTACCCGGGAAAAAACCTGGGTAGCGCTGCCCCCGTTTGTGTCACCCTATTTTAGGAGGAAAAAAGAAAACCGAAGGAAAAAAAAGCACAAAAAACAGAAATGGAAAAAAAACAAAAAAAAAACAGGGTGTCTGCGAGGTCACCACGAGCAGGTGGGGTACGACTTGACTACCCTTATAGGTAACCCAAACCGAGGTGCCGCAGAAGTGCTGAGATGGTATTGAAACTTTTCCCAATTCGAGCTTTACAGCAGCAACAAATACGTCACTTAGGCAAGACGTCATTGGTTACGATACTGCCACTGCGCAAAGCAGTCAAGGAATGTCGCTATGGCTCACCTAATATCTAACTTGGCTCATATCTCTGGTTGGGGTAAAAGTAATCTTAATTTTTAGTGAATCAAAAACTCACTCCTTACATCTGTCAACCTGATAAAATCTTGCACAGGACTCTCCTCTCTCTCTCTCTCTCTCTCTCTCTTTTTTTTATTACCAGCATCCTTCTCATTCCTGCATCATCTTTATACATAACTGGGGTTTCATTCTATTGAGGTATATCTTTGAAAGATCATATTACCCCTCTTGAAAAGTCTATTTCAAAGAGGTTAGGTGTGCCAAGCCGACTTCATGCCTTCTTTACCCATGCACAGTTGTTGACTTTATACATGGGTTTTATTCGCCCCTGTGTAGAATACAACTGTCACGTGTGGGGAGGCTCCCCAAATACAGCTCTACTCAATAAGGTGGAGTCAAAGGCAATTCGTTTCATTAACTCTCCTCCTATTACTGGCTTCCTTCAACCTTTGTCTCTTTGCCGCACTGTTGCATCTTTATCTCTTTCTATCATTACTTCAATGGTCACTGCTTCACTGAACTGCCTGTTTGTTTCCCTCTAACGTTATGGCTGGCCAGCAGCACTCGTCTAGCTACAAACACTCATCCCTTGTCTGTCCAACTCTCTAAAGCAAGAGTTAACCGCAACTTCCAGTCCTTCATATATTCAACAGGTAACTTCTGGATCTGTCTCCCTCTGTCTGTATTACCTACTGCGTCTTTCAAACGCAGTGTGTCCAAGCATCTCGAAATGAAATGAATGGCTCTTCAAATTGCCTCTGTGATGCTCTATTTTTTTTTTTCTTGAAGGGAACAGTATCTGGTCTCCTGGCCTTTGGTTCCTCCTTCCTTAGATTAAAAAAATATATATATGTCTCTTTTCAACAAGGTCTAGTCAAAAGCCCTTCATCTCATTAACTGGGCTTCGGTCAACCTCTTTCTTTCTTTGCTGTTGTGTCTTTACTGTATTTCTTTTCTATCACTACTTCAATGGTCATTGCTCCACTGAACTGTCTGCTCGGATCCTTCCATCACCATGGCATGTGAATAGCACCCATCTAGGAGCAAACTGTCACCCTTTATCTGCACAAATCTTTAATGCAAGAGTTTACTGTTACTCCCAGTCCTTCATGTATGCAACAGTCAACTTTTTTCTTATGTCTGAATTTCCTACTAGGTATATCCAGTCTTTTAAATGCTATGTGTCCAATAATCTCAGAATGAATGGATCTTCGATTTAGCTCTATTATCTTGTTTTCATTTTTTCTTGGAAGAAGCAATTTGCATTTGCTTCATTCTTCATTGCACTTGTGTATTCGATAGCCAATAAATTAAGTCTTATTCTAATCTGACCTAATTAATCTAACCAACCCTAACCTAACCTAACCTAAAGCAACCTGACAGCATAAACCATCCATCCATCCATCATTCAATCCTACGTTGCCCCATGAGGAGCGTAGAAGCCCGGGGCTAGGCAGTTCGTCCTGACATTTAAGATGAGAGTGACCAACCTCACTCATCCCTGAGTGGCATTACGTGAGCAATAAACCCCAGTCACCCCTTGGATATAAACCTTCACCGGCTCAATCCGATTGGAGCACAATAATTACCCACTAAACCACCAGGCTCCAAAAGTTGGTTATATGGTTACCACCCAGCATAGTAAATGGTTTCCTGGTGTACAGGAAACCATTTGGCTTGTAACTCAGCGTAGAGTCACCCACAAGCAGAAGGAAGAGGAAAGAATGAAGGAATGAAATATGGAAGAGGGAGTGTAAAGTCACCCGCAGGCAGAAAGACGAGGAAAGTATGAAGGAAAGAAAGACAGAAGAAGGTGGAAGGAAAGAAGGATGGAGGAGAGGACAGGGCAGACACCCGAGAGCATCTTAAAAAAAATAACCAAATCTAACTAGACGGTAGGCGACGATGGCCGGCTCTAAGCGGGCCGTTGCTAGGGAACTAGTAGCTGGCTAGAAACCAATACCTTGCAGAGAAAACTAGGTTATTGGATGGTCATTATGTCCAGGTTTGGTAGGAAGCAGTTAATTCTGAAGAGTAGACGTCCCTGCCACAATTAAACAAGACTGCTTGGGACGCTGAGGCCCATATTAACAGGGTTGCCACTCAAGGACTAGAGGAGAGAGGGAAAAAATGGATGGATCACTTCCGATAGGGAATGGCCTCAAGATAATGCCTAAAAAAGTCAGAGCTTTCTATGCCCAGTAATAAAGCTTCTACCGTTCAAACCATAATTAGTAAGAAAAAAATGCGTTTTTTCAGCCGATGCTAGCCAATGATTAGTTGCAACTGGAACCTTGAGGACACAACTAGGTCACAGGCTGGTCATTATGTCCAGGTTTGGTCGAAATCGGTTAACTATGAAGAGTAGAAGTGCCTGCTACAATTAAACAGGAAAACAAGAAAGAAAGAAAACGCAACTAACAATAAGGGCAGCAAGAGCTGGCCAACACAACCTAACCTAACCTAATCTAAACCCATCTTAACTCAACCTAATCTAACCTAACCACACTAACACACCTATTATATCCAAACATAATTAAACTAATCTAACACAACCTAACATAATTAACCTAACCTAAACAAACCTAACCTAATCCAACCTAATCTAACCACACTACACCTAACCTAATCTGACTAACCAGACTTAACCTAACTCTTCGACAGATTGGAAAGGTGCTGCTTAATCGTCCATCATGAAGGCACTGCTGACTCTGGTAATGATGATGATGGCAGCCTCTGGGTCAACGGACGAGACAGGAATATTTGGTTGTCATGCTGGTACTCCGTTCAAGTTTAATCTCAGGGACCTCTTTGATTGGGAGTTAGGTGAGCAGAATTAGTTTGTTTATTTTTAGTAATGCTGTGAGGAGATTAAACAGCATTAAAGCAGCAGATATTGATGTTACATGTGTTCTATTCTCGTCGGGAAACGAAGCACCTTAAGACCTTTTCCTTAGCGATTTGTTTTTGGATATGGCTGGTTAATATCCTTTCATACGTCACTTATGCAGATTATGGTGATCGTGGAATAATTTATGTAACGCGGACAAGGACAGTAAGGTATAATAAAATAAATTGCTTAGGAAATAGTGTTAGTGAGTTTCCTTAACTGACGAGAATACGGGCGTAAATGTAGCGTGGAGTGGCAGAATTATTTTTCGTGGATTTTACTAGGAGTTAATAAAAGAGAAATTATAGCACTGGAGTGTAAGATTGCCTTAGTTATGCTACTGTTCAAAAAGAATGGTAAAAGAAGTGAGTGTAAGTAAAAATATAGTATAATTAGTATGATGAGTGTATTTAGGAATCTGATATGGAAGAATAATTAGAGGAAAGGTGGGGAATATATCAGAATGTCTGGTTTGTGATGAACAGTACAGTAAGATCTAGCATCTAACGAGTAATAGGTACCAAAAAAAACACTCGTTAGATGCGAATTCGTTAGATGCTAATACATAAACATATGGGGAAAATTATAACAGGTAAAATAATTGGACCGAACCCCTATTTTGACACTATTTTCACTCATTATGTAAGTTATTGGCATTAATGTAGGTCATAAAATTATACATAGTGGTAAAATATATAATAAAAAGTAGAAATAATGTGGATAACTCACCTGTGAGTGATGAATGAGGTGCGTAGGTAAGACGAAAGGTGGTATCCGAGGCGGGAAGGGAGGCTGTAGGCCGCTCCTCCTCTCTCCCCCTCACCTACGCCACCACCACAACCAGCCTCCTCCCTCCTCTCGCTCTCCACTGCCTCTCGCGATGCCTCCCCGAGTTTTATCTTCTAGTCTGCATTCTTTTCCTTCCCAACAAATCCAGAAAAGTCATCAGGAATGTCACCAAGAAGATTCTCTATCTCTGTGTTCTCATCATCACTCAGTCTCTTGTCCTTCATTTCCACTGAGATTTGCCACAACTTCCCTAAGCTCACGGCGTTTGTTTAAATATTCATTGATAACTGTTTGTCTTCTTTCATTCACTTTCTTTGCACAGGTTTCACTGACCTTCTGGTTTGGTTTCTGAATCAAAGGTAACACCTTCCCCACCCACAGAGACTCTGATGTGCCAGTACTACACAGAAACACTTCCATTTTTTGTGCCAGATCGACGGGAGATTTGAACCGTGCGCCCTGGATTATTCTCGTTAGATACGAATATGGGTAGAGGTCCAATAGTGTCGTTAGATGCAAATTCGTTTGCTGTGAACTCGTTAAAACCGAGATCACACTGAATGTTTTCAAGACCGGTATTCTCGTCGTTAAGGAAACTCCCTAATACCTTTCCCCTTGAGATTTATTTCCTTACACTACCTTACTGCTGCCTTTTATGTTGCACTTATCTTTTAAACACCAACATGGAAGGCAAAATTAACACACAAGTGATTATTAATGAGCTGTTTGCAAAACTAACTGGTAAGGAAAAGATGCTGGAGAGCAATCTTGACCGAGGTTAATACAGGTTCAAGATTGGTGGGGGATGTGTGTATCTATTATTTACTGTGAGAAAAGGGAGAATGCAAGTGTGATGGTAGGTAAGGTATTTTTGCCATTCATGGATCTGGAAAAAGTGTATGACAAGGTGAATAAGAAGGATTATGGAACGCTTTGCGGATGTATGGTGTGGACATAGAGCTGCTGAACATTGTAATATTTTAATGATGGTAATGTGGCGTGGATTTCTAAGGGAGTGCTTAAATATGAACAATGGAGTGAGACAAGTGTGTATAATGTATTGATGTATCGCGAATGTTATGATTCTATAGGCTACCGGTATATATATATAAAACCCAAAGCTTCATTTCATATATATAACCCAAAGATTCAGAGAGAGAGAGAGAGAGAGAGAGAGAGACGGTCATGCCGGCGTGCAGCAATATTTGCCGTCACATCGCTTCATTCACGTGTCAGAATCTCACAATAACTTCCTTCCTTTCCCCAGCGCTAACTCAGTGCAGTAAACCAAGGACGATGGAGTTTTGCCAGTCTCAGCTGGACAACTGCGTCCAGGTAACACATTTCACAAGTGTTAATTTTATAAATTTTTTGGCTTTACCTTAATTATTCCATCTGTTAAACGTTTGGCAACAACACACATCCTCTCTCTCTCTCTCTCTCTCTCTCTCTCTCTCTCTCTCGAAGTTTACTCTTTTTCAGTCTGTCTCTAAAAACATCAACCGCTGCCATGTGTTTAATGTTTTTTTGCGCTGCTTTTTTTTTTTTTTTTTTTGTATAATGACTTGATTGCTTTCTAGTTTTTACATTAACTGTATCTTTGTGTCTATTTCTTGTTTCTTTTTGGTCGGCCTTTAACTGTACCTGTTGCCGTACCTGTTGCACAGCCAGGAAAATTTCTTCCATCCATCCATCAATCAGACCTGTTGTTTTCACCAAAACGGTCTCATCGCTTGTATTTCAAATGTCTTTGACTCTGTCTTAACTATGACTCTGAAGCATCTGTCCATTCGTAAACCTTTCTCTGACAATCAGTATGGATTCAGTCAGGGATGTTTTACTTGCGATTTTTATTAAAGGGCTTCAGTTGTATGTAAAAGGAAAGGGAAATGTTCTCCCGATCTAGACTTTATTAGATCATATAATTCTCCTAGATGACAGGAGAGCACTACCCCTCCCGGCATGGCAGCTACCGGTCGTGGCTCGAACTCACGGTCCCAAGGTCCCGAGTCAAATGCTCTACCATTGAGCCCCCCTGCCCCCCCAGTTGTATAAAAAAGGCTGATTGTATATATATATATATATATATATATATATATATATATATATATATATATATATATATATATATATTAGAGTTCAGAGGGAGAGCAAGACCGACAGCCATGGACGACGCATCTCCTGCTATTGCCTGCGACCCGTTGAGGGGGGCATTTAATAAACCAAAGTCTCCAGCGGCCCAGAAAATCAAAGGGACTGTGGTTTGGTTTAACGTTAGGGTGGGGTACAGATTCATCAAGTGCCAGCATACTGGCGTTGATCTTTTTGTGCACTGCCAGGCCATCATTAAATCAAACTCATGGCAAACCCAACGCTCCCTTGTAGATGGAGAGATGGCCCTGTTTAATCTCTTCGGAACTCCTAAGGGTCCTGAGGCATGGGATGTTACTGGGCTGGGAGGTGTGGCCGTGCAGGGTTCTGCCGATGCACAGCGACGACTCACGGCCAAGGGACGCCAGGCCAGGGATCCTACAAGTTCTTGGGAGATAAACACTATTGTTGAAATGTGCATTGTGATTGCGAAGGCTTTCTGTGGTGGTAATAAGGGGGTTTGCATGTTCTCCTCCCCAAAATGGTTGAGGAGAACGGGCTGCCTCTCCTTATTATCCCAGGGTGCTTTGCCCACAACATATATTCTGCTCCTCACCGAGGGAGATGTCGGGCCTGGCTGCTGCAGCCTACCACCCCCTGCACAACACCATTGAAGAGGCTTCAGCTGGAGTCCCCACTCAATAGGAAGAATGTGACTCTGATCACTGACCCGGCTTTGGGAATGAACACGGCACAGACCATGGCAGAAGTTCACCATCTGCCATGAAACACTGAGGAGGGGCAGGACTCTTCTGACACCGCCTTCATGGCCAAGGTTGCATTGACCAGCTCCTTGGCCTAGGAGGAGGTCGATGAGTCCTCCCCTCCTCCTGCAGTGGAGGGCAATTTGTCCCGCCCTCCCATCATGGACCACAAGGATCGGCTAGACACATCTTCTTACCGCCGCTTCCTGACCCTAGTGCCCACACCCAGCCTACCAGCTTGGAGCCACGATCTACTCCAACCTATACGACCTGCTCTAGGCTGCCAACCAGAGTGAGGTGATCTGATCAGTGTTTTTTGTCAGGGGGAAGGATGTGCATCTAGCTGACCTTTGAGCCTTTTATCGTATGTTACCTCCACGTCTGGCCCCTTAGAATGGCCTTTATGTGAAGCGCTGGTGCAATGATGACAATTTGATTTCCTCCACCATCTAATTTGGCCTAACTCTTATCCGCCGGGGGTTCTGCACCATCGCCCACTCCTTACAAGTAATTTGCGAGATTTTGGGAAAAATACCCTTATTTCAAACCCTAATAACTGCCAAACTCTTATAGTTAGAGAAAATATTAAGTATACATAAGACTCAATCACTCTTTCTCTTTCAAATTAAAGTATCCAGAGGTCTCCAGGTGGTCCAGTCGATGAGTAAGGATAAGTTAAAGATGACTGGTTTTCTGTTTTTTGGCGGGTTAATATGGTAGGCCACCACAACCTTGGACTTGCTGGCTAGCGTTGGCAACACTGACCAGAGTGGTGATTGTAACACTGACCGGACTCTCGGAAATTTCCAATCTTTTTTTTTTTTTTACTTTTCCTTACCATCATAAGGAAGAGTCATTACCCCCTTCATGTGGCTCCCCATAGAGTTCTCTGCCCGTTTCATAGCACAGCCATGCCCCATAGATGTAAGGGGAAAGAATAGCTATTTTCTGTACTCGCGTCTTGCGATAATTTTAATAATTTCCCACTACTGCAACACTTATGCTTGCACTAGACATCATGATTACAGGTAACTGCACTTTGAGAGGCAAATGTTCTGGCTGTTTCACGAAATATGGTTGAGTATGAGGTAACTACTTGTACTAAAATTGTGACTAATTTGTACTAATTACGGGCATCATAAAAATATTACTAATGTTATACACAACTTACATTTTTGTACTTCGCAAATACGCAAATACTCACATATTCACCATTATAATCTGAGAACGAGGGAAACAAGTTTGTTACAGCCAACCAGCTCATTTTCTTTCTCTCCCATACAGTTTTGGTTTTCTTTCATTGTATTAGATAGGGTTATTCAAGGTATTTCCAATCATTGTTTCACAAATACTCATAAACAGTAACACTAATTGCAATGCACTTGTAAAACTTACTATGAAACACTTATTTCATAACACTTGCAAGATATAACTTATAATATCTTACATTTCACCTACGTATATTGTCATAGAAAATGGCCACGAGTTCAGAGGGTGGCGGGAAGGTGCCTGTGGCATATCCCATCAGCCGGTGGTGCTCAGCGCCCTGAATCATGACGGTTGTCAAGTCAGCCGGCGTGTAGGACTAATGGCCCACACAGAAGGCGATGGCCGTGAAGCCACAAATATATATATATATATATATATATATATATATATATATATATATATATATATATATATATATATATATATATATAGTATATCTTCACTACATTTATAAGATGTTGGACAATGAAACTTGAGTGAATCATAGGAAAAATAAATTAAAGCCATGATATTAATACTGTGATTGAGTTCTCGTTAAATATAATTAAGTATGGATGAATATCTCCGCACCCTCTCAGCGGACATACAGCAGTAGTAGCGGTAGTTGTAGTAGAAGTAATAGTAGTAGTAGTAGTAGTAGTAGTAGCAGTAATAGTAGTAACTGCAACCCTAGATTTATCTGAATGTGAGCCGAGTGACTGCAGGCTGAAGTTACCCTTCTCCTGTGGATGACCATCCTCCTTTTGAGGGATAGGGTGTGACTTACAGAACATTTTTATTACCAGGCAGTGGGTCCACCTGGTCATATCGGTGTCATCACGTGAAGGGGTCCCTCTCCAGCACCGGACATACCGTAAACTGAAAAAAAAAAAAAAAATAGCATCATTGAAAATATCGGTCTCTATTATGTCAGATTAAATTGTCCTTGCTTCACAGTGAGGCCAGACTCGTTAGGTAGAATCTGAGTGGGTTAAATCTTTATATTTTGGTGATTAGCTGATTTATTCTACCTTCATGAACCTCCTTTTGCACTTGACAATATAATTTCCTATTCCAAGTCAGTTTTTCTATACTGCGTGGTGTTCTTTCTCACCATTTCTTGTCAGTGTTTACTGGAGGGTTTAGTGGGCAGGGGAGAGCTTTCTTTAATGCTATCCGTATTTTATTCTTGTAGTTTAGTCACACTCTTTTAGGAACTGCCTAGCATGGCCTTCTGCAGTTATCTTCTCTTCTTATGATCTAATGTACAAAACGAGATATTCTACCCAGACCCACCTTGCAAGACCTATTGTAACTGTAAACTAACGGGTCTTAATTATTTTTTTCTTACTATGTGGCTTCTAGTATCGTAATGAGTTAAGGGTACCCAATCTGATTATGAATGGCAGATGGGAAAGAAAATATAATCAGCTTAGTTCTATGGGCGGTAATCTCGTGCAGCTGGGAAGGTTACTAACACCTCTTTCTTTCCTTCCATATTTACTGCCATTTTGGTTTACGTGGAGGTGGCTGTGTTAGGGTGCATCCGGACTGAGAGTGGGCATGCAGTTGCGAGCCAGGGAAGGTTGAGGCGGGAGGTTTTAAATCACAGTAGCTAATACAGTTGGCCATATGCAACTCTTTTTCTTCGGGTAGACTAAGTCATTCAGTCATATTGGCACTGTCCGATTGAGTCCTTAGAGAAAAGTGGCAACATCACACATTTAACATCCTCCCAAACAAAATCAGGTATTATGGCATGTTAATATTAGGTTAGACCAACGTTGGTTGGGTATACTGTAGGTTGATTTAATGTCAAAACACGTTTTTCCTGAATATTTTTGTGGTTTGATTACGCGAATTCTTTCATCTACTCCCAAGTGAGGATGCGACGGTGCCGAATTATTTAGCGCTGAACACTCTCAGATGTTACCAATATGATTGGATGACTAAGTGTACTAAAACAAAAACACCTGGCCATACTGCCAGTGGCTGCAAGCAGGTACCAGTGTGAGCCCGCGCGGGTTCACACTGTAGTTGACAGTTAACTTGAACCCACGCATGCAGGATGGATAAAGAGCAGTTTAAAATTGAGGTTTCACTAACATCATCTATATAGGAGACATGCCATATGATGTACAGTGACAGAGCATTTGCTTATATTGCACAGCAGCAGAAAAGGACTGGTGGGGAAAAAAAAGTGTATCTAGTCAGTTTATTTTTATATACATAAACATACTCATCTGGTGACAGCCTTTTTGTCCATGAATTCCCATTACAAGGCAAATGAAAATTTACACTATAGTTACTGTGAGAGATAATGAAGATAATTAGGCTGAAAATTGCACCAATAAAATAATTGGACTACCGCAAAGCTCTGCTCATGGGCAGTAAAGCAAAAATTAAGTGCGTTTGCCAAGATACTGAGCCTACATCTGAAAAGAAGTATTTTTGTTATTTTTACAAGTGTCTCTCACATGTGCTTTTCCATTTTTTTTTTTTAACTTTTTCCTGTTGAGATGTAAAACCAAACATTTCTGACCATACTTTTTTACTCTAACCATCTGTAATCATATTTGAATAATTTCTTAAACTTGCAAATTGGGATAAAAACAAAATATATGTATTTAGTAGTGTGTCAGTATAACAGTATGTGTATCTAGTACCGTGTAAGCACAACAGTATATGTATCTACTAGTGTGCAGCTGTATCATGCCTACGTGACCATTAGTGCAAGTCTCAGCAACTTTTGAAGATGTGATGACAACTGTAGCCGACTCCCCACACCACTGCTGCACCACTGCTGGCAGTTGAAGGGCTGGCTTAGAACGGTTTAGACCTGTTAGCACCCATTAAAACTGCATCAATACTTTTGGCTCACTCCTAATTGGGTGTGAGTGGTGGAGCACATTACCAGGATTTTCATTCACATAACCTACGGATCTTGCTGTTGCACCCGTTACCTCTTCTGTAATAATGTTGTACTGAAGGATGCATATAAACATTTAGTGATCCATATAGCTTTATCGAAAAATTTCTTTGTTTTGTTTATTATTCTCAGTTTTTGTCGTAATTTTCAAAAGCAAACTCATATTCATCTGGCTACCTCCATAGGTGGTATTTAACACATTTTTGCAGGTTTCAACCCTGTCTAGGGTATGATGTGTCTTTCAAGAAGCAGTTTGTACACCAGCATACTGTACTTCAGCAGGACTTTCTTAAGAATACCATCTACTTTTTTTTTTTCTCCTTAGCGCCAGCAATCTTGCTGCCTGCAGTTCCCGAGGGTTACGTGATGACGTTGCCATGGCAACACCAGCCTACTCGCCTCTAGTTCGGACGTTCAAACCTTCCAGCTCTCATTCGCCTCGCCAGCCCGCTCGCAGTCAGGACGCACTCCTGTGATCAAATACTTAAGGTTCTTCATAACTACTTCCACAGATCCTGCATAAACTCCACGGTGAGGTGAACGAGCAGATCTACAAAGACGTGCTTGGTTATGTTTCTGAATGTTCTGAGTTCTTGGGCGCCAACATTAATGTAGAGAACATCCCTTCAACCCTGGCTGGTAAGTTAGTTGTCTTCTGTTTCTCTCTCTCTCTCTCTCTCGTTCGTCCACCTTAACATAAAGTTTTCTCTTTTTTTTTTCAACTTATCTCCAATACTATAGTGTTAGAGGAAGATTTTATGACCTCATACTTTACTTTCTCTCTCTCTCTCTCTCTCTCTCTCTCTCTCTCTCTCTCTCTCTCTCTCAAAACAAGAATAAAAACAAAATCTGTCACTGAGGAGAAAGGGCTTATTAATACCCGAAATTGCCACCCTCTGCACAAATCCAAGAGATTAGGTGTGGTAAGCCGACTCCTTGCCTTCTTTACCCCTGCACAGTTGTTGACTTTATACACGGGTTTTATTCGCCCCTATGTAGAGTACAACTCTCATGTGTGGGGCTGCTTCCCACATGCTGCTCTTCTCAATAGGGTGGAGTGAAAAGCTTTTCATCTCATTAACACTCCTCGTCTTACTAGCACCCTTCAACCTCTGTCTCTTCACCGCACTGTTGCCTCTTTATCTCTTTTCTATCGCTACTTTCATGGTCACTGCTCTTCTGAACTATCTGCTTGCGACCCTCCACCTCAACGACGGGTGCGTAGCACACGTCTAGCAGCAAACTCTCATCCCTTTTCTGTCCAACACTCTAATACAAGAGTCAACCTTTACACCCAGTCCTTCATTTATGCAACAGGTCAACTCTGGAACTGTCTGTATTTCCTACTTCCTATAATCTCCAGTCTTTCAAACGCAGTGTGTCCAGGCATCTCCAAATAAGCGGATCTTGAATTTGGCTCTATTTTGTATTGTTTTTTTTTTTTTCCTTGGAAGGAACTCTTTTGCGGGCTCCTAGCCTTTGGGTCCTTCTTTCTCGCATTAAAAAAAAAAAAAAAAAAACCTCATGCAGGGTTGTCCAAATATTGCCCATCCATTTCTCAGCTGCTTCGGGGACGACTCTGTCAGCGATACCATGCAGTGCTTCTCCAAAATCATTTTCTATTTCTCATTACGCCTCTTCTGATTTATAGTACATTTTATTTTACGTTCATAAATTGTACCGTTTTTACTAATTTCAGAGACAAATCAAACTCTCTTTTTCCCACATCAGAAGACTGAGCCGTCTTTACAACACACAACTTTTGAAGATGTGATACATATGTGGATCACCTTGAATATCCCGAAGACAAGAGAGATAATATAATTTTGATATTTGCTATTACAGTAATAATAATATTAATGATCATCATCACCATCTGTACCTCGTTTCCCACCCTAGGGCAGGGTGAGGAGTGACACATCCAGATAGCCAAAGTTTGCCCAGTCCAATGGGCCACGCTTCCATTCACTCATCATTCAAGCCCCCGGAGTTCTGACTCTATCTGATACGCCAAAAACATTCACCACATTCTGTAGCTTCATAACGCATCCGGTAGAATTAATCCGGACGCTATCACGTTAAAAAGGGGTGCCAAATCCCTGATTATGCACTTCTTTTCACAACATTCATCCAACCAGCTCGATCTATTGTCAGTCCCTTTCCCTCACCAACATCCATACCTCTCTTCCTCACACACTCATCCACAATATCCTTCCACTCTCTCCTTGGCCTACCTCGCCTGCTTCCTCTTTAAATTCGCTCAGATATACTGTACCTTTCTTCACCACTACTGTTAGCCATTCGCTCCACATGACCATACCATCTCAGTACACTCTCTTCCACAATGGTGTCCACAGATTCTCTCAATCCACATCTTTCACGAATCACATTATTTCATATCCTATCCACTCTCTGTACTCCACATACATTCCTGTAAACATGCTTACATTGGCTCTACTCTCTCTATCCCCATTCATCAAGCTTTCAAAATATTCTTTCAATCCAGGGGCGTCATTGGGGGAGGGGCAGCGAGGGGCGCTGCCCCCCCCCAAGCTTTCTGAGGGGACTCCAAATCAACTATAGTTAATGAAAAAAATATATAAGGTTAACACTGTGATATTAAAAATAGTGTGTGTTTAGCCTCAATACGGTTTGAGTGAAATATATCGTGTGTGTATGTGTATGTGTGTGTGTGTGTGTGTGTGTGTGTGTGTGTGTGTGTGTGTGTGTGTGTGTGTGTGTGTGTGTGTGTGTGTGTAATAATCACAATAATTTACTAGGCATATTAAAGGATGTCAATATAAATATGTTCCTATCCACCTGTTCAGTTAACTTCAGTATCGAGCTGCCTTTTCTATTGTATTCTGGCTATCATTAATAGCTTTTATTTATTTTAGGAAGTACGTACCTGTAGGTAGGAGTCTTAAGAGTTCATGTAGAGCAGTGGTTCCCAGAGTGGGCGTTGCTTTACTGATTGAAGAACTTGAAGCTCTACAGGCATCATCATGCTGTATTGTGGAAACATATACAATATATATATATATATATATATATATATATATATATATATATATATATATATATATATATATATATATATATATATATATTCAACTAGTAAAGCAACTAACAATACTGACTTAGCCACTACATCATCCCCTAGTCAAGACTCAGATTTTAATTCCGTTGATGAAGCAGAAATCACATTAGCACATACTGTTGCACTGAACCAGGATAAAAAGATACAAAAGACAGTCCATCCACATCAAAAACTCCAGCGACTCAAGCAGCTGATATATCTAAGTCCCCCTGTGATAAACCCAGTCAACCAAAATTGCCAAGCTACCCAAGCAACCAGAATAATAGGAAACTGAGAAGTCCCTAATTTGATTTCTTTTCTTGGTTAGAACACTCAGTCTCACAAGATGCGTGTTACTGCCCTCCATGTAGGCACTTTGCTGGAGCATCTGTTCGTAAGGTGGAAGGATTAGGTAGGCCACAGTTTATTGATGTTGGAACAAGGAAATGGAAAGATACCAGTACCCTTCTCAAATAACATCAGGCAAGTGAAAGACACATTAATAATATGATCGCTTGGTCTAATGTCAAGGATATTCAGTCAGGGTCCACTCAGTCTGTAGCATCTTCTCTAGCTTCAGCTAGGCCACAAGAAACTGAGGACAACATGTAACATGTAAAGTTACTTTTAAAAGTCACTGCATTACTGGCAAGGCAAGGCCTGTTTTTTCGTGGACATAATGAGGGTGGTGATACATTAAACTCAAGAAATTTTGTAGAAATTCTTCACCTAATTGCTTAATCAAATCCCTGTCTAAAACAAAAGTTAGATCGACCAGAATGAGTTGACATCAGTTGTTGGAAGACATATCAAGGACACAATTTATGCTGAAGCACAAGAAGCCAAGTAATTTTCAGTTATGGCTAATGAAAGGAAACACTTGTCAAAAAAGGAACAGATGGCTATTCTTGTGTGGTACTTTAGTGAGGGTATTGTGAAGGAACGTGTCATTGGAACCTATCACATGGAAAAGATTGATGCTGCATGTTTAGCTGATTTTATTTGCAAGGAGATAGAACAATCTGGTTTAATTTAGTATAAGTGTGTGACTCAGTGTTATGACGGTGCTAGTGTAATGAGTGGATGCTCTAGCGGGATTCATGCAAGACCACGGGATAAAATTCCTCAAGCAGTATACATACATTGCCATGCACACAGGCTGAATTTAGCACTGGGCGTCTGCATGAAGAATACCAGTGGCCTCTCTTCATTTTTTTTTTTTTTCAATTATTAACACATTTTACACATTTATTAAGCAGTAACACAGGGAACCAACTTTTCACAGAGGCACAGAAAGCAGAAGATCTTCAGGTTTTGACACCAGAAAGACCTACTATAACTAGGTGCTCTTACTATTATAGTTCAATATCAAAGATTAAGCTTTTCTATGGAGGTTTGCTATCAGTGTTTCATACAGTTTCAGAGGGTTCTGATTTAAAAGCTGAGGCTGAAGAAATGGACTGTACAAAAAGTTAGTCTATCAGGTTCGTAATGGATCTTCCTATTAATGAACAAGTCCTTAGAGTTACCAATAGTTTGTCAGATCAGCTTCAAGCAAAGGAAGTCTTACTATCTGAAGCTTGCTCTCTCATACAGTCAACTATTAAGGAATTGCAGGTCTTGAGAACGGACGAGGCTTTCTCTGATATTTTTGACAAAGCAAAAGATTTTGCTTCAACATATGAGGCAGATACCAACTTGGAAAATTCAAATCAGTTGAGCAGACCTAAGCCTAAGAGAATTCAGGAGGTATCATCAGGACTAAAGAGTTTCTTAAATGATTCAGCTCTAGGGAGAAATGAGGTGAATACTTGTATTGCTACAAAGACTGAAATCAAAAGAACCTATTTTGATAGATTTATCTCAGAGCTTGATATTCGCTTCACACAAAACATGTCCCTAATAGAAGCAAAGAATGCACTTGAATGCAGTTCCAGAGACCTTCTAGAATAATATGAGAAGCATTCTATTATAGTACAGTCTTAGGAAGATATAGACATAGGTGAAATTCTTCTAGTTTCCCAAATATCTGTTGCAAAAAGACATTTTCTAAGTAAGAGTGACAAGCCAAAGAATCTGTTTTAATCATATGAACTCAGACCATTAGACTGTGCGTACAGTATCCAGAAATAATGAAGATTATCAAAATTCTTCTCATCCTTCCAGTAACTACTGCAGGCAATGAATGACTTTTATCAATACTTTGCTTAGTCATGACATATCTAAGAACTTCAATGAGAAATGATCGCTTAAGTTACTTGGTACTTATGGCCTCAGGAAAGGAACTTATTAAAAATCTTTGCTTTAACATCCTGGTTGATAACTTTGCAAAGCCGAGATGACGGAGATATCCACTGTTGCAGTAGTTTGTTCATCATACGTAGTTTAATTTTCAATTTCCTCTAATGAAATCTTATATTAATGTACTCTTCTTACGTAAGCCTCTTCCAAATTTAAAACCGTCATTTTATTTCTGCTAGCTCTTAGTGTACAGCTTACTTTTTCACATTACTTTATATGGTTCATGGGATTTTGGAGGCTAGTAAGCTAAAAGCTTTCCATTTTTAATTCAGTTACAAGATTACATCTTTTCGTTCTCAATTTTATAATAATTATCTTTTCATTAGGCTGTAAGAATGAAGTCAGTTTTAGCTTTCACCAATACAAATATTTTAATTCCAGTTTGGTCTATTATCCAAGGTCATTAGCATATAATGCAATGATATATACTTTACCATGCACTTTAAATTACATATTCAACTTCACACAGAAATACTGCCAATGCTAGAATATCCAATAGTGTGTCTTTGAGGAAGTAATTGGTTTAGCAAATAATTATATACAGTGTATATATTTGTTTACTGCTTTAATTCTCTAAATACAGCTTTGCATGTGGCTTCAAAATGTTCGCTTGCCACCCCACCCGTTTGGAGAGGTGGGAGTATGGGCGCCTCCTAAATAGCCTATGTCCCTCCCCCCCCCTCCAGGAAAATTGAAATGACGCCCCTGTTTCAATCTGGTCCTTACTTCATCCCTATGGATTAATAATTCTACCACCTACATCCATCACACCTTCACATTTCTTTCCACTGTCACTTCTAACATTGCGGCACCTCTTTCCAGAATAACTTCCTACAGTATTTTCAAAGTAGTTTGCATTAATTTTTCTTCCTGGATCATCATTTACCTCCTTTTTTTTCTTCAGTAGTCTCTTTACTATTTAGTGTAATAATAATAATAATAATAATAATAATAATAATAATGATAATAATAATACTAATAATAATTAATAATAATAATAATAATAATAATAACAATAATAATAACAATAATAATAATAATAATAATAATAATAATAAATACTGATGGAAGCAAAGATCTCCATCGATGTTAATAGGTGGAAATCAATATTAGAAGCAGCAGCAGCAATAGTAGTAGTAGTACCAGTAGCAGCAACAACAACTGACGTAGCAGTAGTAGTAGTAGTAGTACAATTGGAAAAATACTATTACTACTACAACTAATACTACTACTACAACTACTACTGCTGTACTACCACTATTTCAACAGAACTACAACTACTACTACTACTACTACTACTACTACTACTACTACTACTACTACTACTACTACTACTACTACTACTATTATTATTTTTTTTTTTATTATTATTATTATTATTATTATTATTATCATCATCATTATTATTGTTATTACCTAATCATGCTTCCCTCCTCTTTTCTACTGTGATGGTTCTGTAGCTATTTCTTCTACTGATAAAGTAGATTTCTTCACTCAGCCTTTCTCCTCCAATTCCACCTTAGACGATTCCAGTGTGTTCCTCCATCACTTCCCCCCTCTGACTTCCTCATGGCTGACATTAAAATTTCTTCAGCTGATGTATTTTCTGCCATCACAGGCCTCAATACTAACAAGGCATATGGGCCTGATAGAGTCCCTCCTGTTGTTCTCAAGAACTGTGCTTCTGTGCTTACATCTTGCCTAGGTAAACTCTTTCGCCTTTGTCTATCAACTTGTACCTTTCCTTCTTGCTGGAAGTTTGCTCTCATTCAGCCTGTCCCAAAGAAGGGCGATCATTCCCAACCCCTCTAACTATCGTCCAATTGCTTTAACATCCTGTGTCTCAAAAGTTTTCGAGTCAAATTTTAATAAAAATTTTTAAAGCATCTTTCCTACCACAACCTTCTTTCTGATCGTCAGTATGGGATCCGTCAGGGACGCTCCACTGGCGATCTCCTCATGTACCTTTCAGACTCCTGGTCATCTTCCTTTCGGGACTTTGGCGAAAGCTTTTCCATTGCTCTTGACATCTCAAAGGCTTTCGATCGAGTCTGGCATAAATCTTTAATTTCCAAACTGCCCTCTTACGGTTTCGTTCCTTCTATCTGTGCCTTCATCTATAGCTTCTTTTCTGATCGTTCTATAGCCGCTGTTGTAGACGGCCATCGTTCATCTCCTAGATCTATCAACAGTGGTGTTCCTCAGGGCTCTGTCCTATCACCAACTCTCTTCCTTTTATTCATCAATGACCTTCTAAGCTGTATATCTAACCCTATTCACTCGTAAGCAGATGATTCCACCCTTCACCTTTCCATTCGGTTCCCCCAACGTCCATCTCAGCAGTTACTTCAGCAAACAAGGGATGAGGCTATGGCACACCTAATGTCTGACTTGGCTCGTATCTCTGACGGGTAAAAAATAATCTGGTTGTTTTTAATGCATCAAAGCCTCTGTTCTTACACCTATCAACCCTACAGAATCTTCCACAGGTGTACCCACTAATATTTAATAATATTCAGCTTAATCCTGCATCATCCTTGAACATGCTTAGGGTTTCATTCGCTCGGGACTTATCTTGGAAAGATCATATTACATCTCTTGTAAAATCTGCTTCTAAGAGGTGTGCTAAGCTGACTCCGTTCCTTCTTTACCCCTGTACAATTGTTGACTCTATACACGGGTCTTATCCGCCCCTGTATGGAGTACAACTCGCATGTGTGGGGAGGCTCCCCACATACAGCTCTTTTCAATAGGGTGGAGTCAAAGGCTTTTTGTCTCATTAACTCTGCTCCTCTTACTGGCTCCCTTCAACCTCTGTCTCTTCGCCTCACTGTTGCATCTTTATCTCTTTTCTATCTCTGCTTTAATGGTCACTACTCCTCTGAACCGTCTGCTTGCATTCCTCCATCTCTACGTAGCACCCGCCTAGCAGCAAACTCTTATCCCTTTTCTGTCTAACTCTCTAATGGAAGAGTTAACTGTTACTCCCAGTCCTTCATTTATGCAACAGGTCAACTCCGGAACTGTCTCCCTCTGTCTGTATTTCCTGCCTTCTATGATCTCCAGTCTTTCAAACACAGTGTCCAGGCATCTCGAAATGATCGGATCTTGAATTTGGCTCTTTCTTGTGTTTTGTTTTTTTCTTGAACGGAACAGTTATTGCGGGCTCGTTGCCTTTGGTTCCTTCTGCCTAGCTTAAAAAAAAAAATGATGGGGTGCCCATCACTCACTCACTTGAAGTAGGGATGCCATATGGTCTCTACAATGAGTGGCAAGCCAAATGGTTTCCAGTACCCAAGAAACCATTTACAACGATGGTGGTATCCATATAACTGGGGTTCTTGGCCGGGTTGAGGGGAGCACAGTAGCTCAGTGGTAGGGTGTCGGGCTAGTAATCGTGAGGTTGCGAGTTCGCGCCCTGCCCGGTGACTGCTGTGCTGGAAGGGGTTGCAGTCTTCTGTAATCCTAGCAGGGCTATATGATCTGATGAGGTTTAGCTTGGGGATTAAATCCCCTCTTGGCTGGGTTGAGTGTTCCCCCGATTCGCCTATCTAAAATCATTTAATCATGGCAAATGTTTTGGAGAGCCTAGGAGAGCCCAATACCTGCTCAGGGTCCCAATCAAATGGGCAGGCAGATTCGTATGGCCATGTGGAACGTAAGAAGTATGAATGAGGACAGCAAGAGGGTGGAAGGGGTGAATGTGTTCAAAAGGACAAGATATACCGTGATGGCACTGTGTGAAACAAAAAAAGAAAAGGGTGTGAAATGGAGGAGTGGGAGGGTGTGAAATGTGTAAGATCTGGCATGAATGTGCGAGGAAGATGCAAGGATGGAGTTGCTTTGTTGAAGAATGAGGTGTGGCAGACTGGAATGAGAGATTACAAATGTGTCAGCAGCGAGATGTATGTATGTGAAGTTCAAGTTTGAGAAGGTGAATTTGGCTGTGATTGTAACGTATACGTCGTGTAATGACAGGAGTGAAAGACAGATTTCGGAATGAGGTGGATGAAGCAGTGGGAGAAATGCCCAAGAGCTATTTAGTGATCGTAATGGGCAATATGAATGGAAGCGTCAACACTGGTCCTGAGGATGACATAATTGGTTGTAATGGAGTCCCAGAAGAAAATGATAATGCAAAGCAGCTGAAGGATATGTGTCAGGAAAGGAGGTTGTGCATTTGTAACTCAATTTAAAAACAAAGATGCACATATATATACATGGTATGGAGGGAACTGGGATCATGCTGCAAGAAGCCTGACTGATTATGTGCTCGTAGGGAGGTCGATGCTGGGAATGGTTGCTGATACGAGAGCCATGCGAGGACGATGTGGAGGTCTGTCAGATCATATGATTGTTGAATGAAAGATCAAGCCGAGAGGAGTGAGATGTACCAGGAGAGAGAGGAGCTATCAGGGAGAAAGACTGAAAGTTGAGAAGCTGGGGATCAAAGAAATGGCAGATGAATACAGGGTCAAAGTAGGGGAAGAGTTAGAATCAGTGAACTGGAATTAAATGGATCTGGACAGCCTATGTAATGCATATAGGGATTGTTTAGTTAGGAATGCTAAAGCAGCATGTGGTGTGGCAAGAGTAACAACAATGAAGATAGGTACGACTTGGTGGGATGAAGAGATTAAGAGAGCAGTGGAGAAAAAGAAGATGAAGTGGCTAGATTCGTTACAGGACAGGGGTTCAGTTGAAATGAGAACTGAATATACTGAGAGCAAGAAGCACGCAATGAGGCTAGTGAAGAGGAAGAAGGAGGTAAATGATGATCTAGGAAGAAAAATGAATGCAAATTATTCTGAAAATTGGAAGTTATTCTGGAAAGAGGTGCGGAAATGTGGAAGTGACAGCAGAAAGAAATGTGAGTGTCAAGGATGTAAGTGGTAGATTATTATCCCATGGGGATGAAGTAAGGACCACATGGAAAGAATATTATAAAATTCTTATGAATAGGAATGATAAGAGCAGAGCGGCTGTATATATGATTGGTTTTGGGGGTGGGCAGAGAAGGACTGCTGTGCCAGGAAACGTGACACTCGCACACTTGAAGAACACTGTTAAGTGACTGAAAAATGAGAAAGCAGCTGGGGTTGATGAGGTGCATCCAGAGATGATTAAGGCTAATGGAGAGAGCGGAATGAAGTACTTGTTGGAGATATGTGAAAAGGCATTGATGAGTGAAACTGCCAGCAGAGTGGAAAAAGGCTGTGATTGTACCCCTGTACAAAAATATAGGTGAGCAAAGTGAGTGCAAGAATTTCGTGGCATAAGTTTATTGTGTGTGGTAGGGAAGGTATGTGGAAGAATTATTATAAAGTAAGAGAAGTCTCAGATGTCCTAGTGGGTGATAAACAGGGTGGCTTTAGGAGTGGTAGAGGATGTGTAGATCAAATATTTGGGGTAAGACAGATAGTTGAGAAGGCTTGTGGGAAGGAACATAAGGCGTTTATGGCATTCATGGATCTGGAAAAAGCATAAGACAAAATAAACAGACAAGGATTGTGGAAGGTTCTGCACATGTTCAGTGTAGATGGTAAGCTGCTGGGTGCTGTCAAGAGTTTTTATAACGGCAGTGAAACATATGTAAGGGTAAATGGGCATCTAAGTGAATGGTTCACGATTGGTGTGGGTATACGGCAAGGTAGTGTGATGTTTCCATGGTTGTTCAGTATATATATTAATGGGGTGATGAGAGAAGAAAAAAACACGAGTATTCGAGAGAAAGGGATGGCGTTGGTGATGAATGGTAATGGATGGAATATCTCAAATTTGTTGTATGCTGATGATGCAGTACTGCTTGCAAGTACCGGACAAGAATTTGGTAGGCTAGTGCAGAGCTTTGCTGATATCTGCGAGAGTCGTGTCTTGACAATAAGTGTGCAAATGATGAAAGTGATGGTTACTGAGAGAGAAGGAGAATCCCAGTGTGATGTTACAGTGAATGGAGAGAGACTGGAATTGGTGAGAGGTTCAAATATCTGGGGACAGTGATAGAAAAGAAGAGGAAAAATGTGCAAAAGAAGTGGGAAGTAGCTGGCGCAATGAATGTCTTGATAAGAAACAGAGGCTTGAGTGTTGCAGCTGCACGAGGCTTACATGATGGAGTGTTAGTGCCAACTTTAACATATGGATGTGAGACTATGGTGTGGGATGAAAATGAAAAGTCAAAAGTGAGACATTGGAGTTGGGACCACTGAGGAATGTATGTGGAGCACAGAGAGTGGACAGGATACGAAATAATGTGGTTCCTGAGAGATGTGGAGTGAGGAAGTCTGTGGACACCAGAATCGAAGAGGGTGTTCTGAGATGGTATGGTCATGTGGAGAGACTGGATAACAATAGAGTGGTGAAAAAGGAATATCTGAGCGAAATTGAAGGCGGGAGGAGGCGAGGTAGGCCAAGGAGAAGGTGGAGGGATATGGTGGATGTGTGAGGAGGAGAGGTTTGGAAGTCGGTGAGGCTAGACAAGAGATCGAGCTGGCTGGATGAATATTGTGAGGAGAAGCGCATGATCAAGGATTTGATCATGACAGCGTCCGGATTGATTCTATCGGATACGTTTCTGCGAAGCTACAGAACATGGTGAATGTTTTTGGCGTATCAGACAGAGCCAGGATTCTCCGGGCTGGAATGGTGAGTGAATGGAAGCGTGGCCCATTGGATTGGGCAAGTTTGAGCTGTCTGGACGTTGCTCACCCTACCCTATGGTGGGAAAAAAGATCGGATGATGATGATGGTTATTATTATTATTATTATTATTATTATCAATCTGTACATGGATGGGGTAATAAAAGAGGTACAAGGTAGGGTAGTGGATGTTGGAGTGGCCCTGGTAAGAGAGGATAGTGTTTGGAAACTCCCTGTACTGTTGTTTGCAGATGATACTGTGTTGTTGAGCAAAGACGAAGGGGAGCTGCAAGGCTTGGTGGATGAGTTTGAGAGAGTGTGTAAGAAACGGAATCTAAAGGTGAATGTAGGGAAGAGTAAAGTGATGGTCTTTGAGAGAGGTGAAGTTAGTGAATGTACAGCGAGGTTGGATGGTGAGGAATTGGAAAATGTGAGTACGTTTAAGTACTTGGGTAGTGTGATGAGTAAGGATGGAGGTTTGGAGGGTGAAGTGCTTGAAAGGGTACAGCAGGGAAGAAAGGTTGCTGGTTCTTTGAAAGCAGTGATAAGAAACAGGGACGTGAGCATGGAAGTGAAAAAGTTACTACATGACAGTATTGTGATACCAACTCTAACGTACGGAAGTGAAGCTTGGACATTATTGGAAGGACACAAGTCAAGAGTGAGAGCAGTGGAAATGAGTTATTTAAAAGGAGCCTGTGGAGTCACGTGGAGAGACAGGCTGACGAATGAGGATATAAAGGAGCGTTGTGGTGTTGATGTGGATGTGATAGGAAGCGTTATGAGGAACACACTGAGGTGGTTTGGCCATGTGGAGAGGATGGAGGGTGAAAGACTGACGAAGAAAGTGTATGTGAGTGAGGTGGAGGGGGGAAGAGGGAGGGGGAGGCCGAGGATGAGATGGAGGGATGGGGTGGAGAGGTATATGAGAAAGGGGAGTGTGAGTTGGGAGCATGGCAGTGAAATGATGGGGGACAGGGCGACATGGAGGCGATTTGTTTGTGGCCACCCCAAACGGGATTGAGGCGTCTGGCAATAGATAGATAGATAGATTATTATTATTCCGTTACGTTTCTTCTGCGATTTTCATCGTACGTCTTAAGGATGCACAGCACCATCATCCTATTACAATGACCCATTTTCATTGACCTTCATCTACTTTACTAGGTAACACTTCCAAGCATGTCCTAAAATCATAAAGTTCAGCCTCAACTTACTCCGACACTACCATAGTTACAGGAATATGGAAAGAAATCCCGGGATATAATTATTTTCTAAACATTTGCATGGAAAAGATCTGAGTCATTCATGCATGACATTTCGGACGCCCCACTTTCAACACCATTAAATTGATCTTCCATAGAGAGGGAAAAAAAAAAAACTATACATGCGGCACTTCTTGGCCCTACAAGTTTTGTCTGCTGCTGGAACAGGTTTTTATATTTTTGGTGGAAGCTTCGCCAACGGTTTTTGAGTCAGTACAAAAAAAAAAGTACAACAACATTCTCACGGGTGGAGATCAGTAACTATCTCTGACAGTTACAGTCCTCTAGTTAATATTATTATCATCATGAGATCAGTAACTATCTCTGACAGTTACAGTCTTCTAGTTAATATTATTATCATCATGAGATCAGTAACTATCTCTGACAGTTACAGTCTTCTAGTTAATATTATCATCATCATGAGATCAGTAACTATCTCTGACAGTTACAGTCTTCTAGTTAATATTATTATCATCATGAGATCAGTAACTATCTCTGACAGTTACAGTCTTCTAGTTAATATTATCATCATCATGAGATCAGTAACTATCTCTGACAGTTACAGTCTTCTAGTTAATATTATCATCATCATGAGATCAGTAACTATCTCTGACAGTTACAGTCTTCTAGTTAATATTATTATCATCATGAGATCAGTAACTATCTCTGACAGTTACAGTCTTCTAGTTAATATTATCATCATCATGAGATCAGTAACTATCTCTGACAGTTACAGTCTTCTAGTTAATATTATTATCATCATGAGATCAGTAACTATCTCTGACAGTTACAGTCTTCTAGTTAATATTATCATCATCATGAGATCAGTAACTATCTCTGACAGTTACAGTCTTCTAGTTAATATTATTATCATCATGAGATCAGTAACTATCTCTGACAGTTACAGTCTTCTAGTTAATATTATCATCATCATGAGATCAGTAACTATCTCTGACAGTTACAGTCTTCTAGTTAATATTATCATCATCATGAGATCAGTAACTATCTCTGACAGTTACAGTCTTCTAGTTAATATTATTATCATCATGAGATCAGTAACTATCTCTGACAGTTACAGTCTTCTAGTTAATATTATCATCATCATGAGATCAGTAACTATCTCTGACAGTTACAGTCTTCTAGTTAATATTATCATCATCATGAGATCAGTAACTATCTCTGACAGTTACAGTCTTCTAGTTAATATTATCATCATCATAAGATCAGTAACTATCTCTGACAGTTACAGTCTTCTAGTTAATATTATCATCATAAGATCAGTAACTATCTCTGACAGTTACAGTCTTCTAGTTAATATTATCATCATCATGAGATCAGTAACTATCTCTGACAGTTACAGTCTTCTAGTTAATATTATCATCATCATGAGATCAGTAACTATCTCTGACAGTTACAGTCTTCTAGTTAATATTATCATCATCATGAGATCAGTAACTATCTCTGACAGTTACAGTCTTCTAGTTAATATTATCATCATCATGAGATCAGTAACTATCTCTGACAGTTACAGTCTTCTAGTTAATATTATCATCATCATGAGATCAGTAACTGACAGTTACAGTCTTCTAGTTAATATTATCATCATCATGAGATCAGTAACTATCTCTGACAGTTACAGTCTTCTAGTTAATATTATCATCATCATGAGATCAGTAACTATCTCTGACAGTTACAGTCTTCTAGTTAATATTATCATCATCATGAGATCAGTAACTATCTCTGACAGTTACAGTCTTCTAGTTAATATTATCATCATCATGAGATCAGTAACTATCTCTGACAGTTACAGTCTTCTAGTTAATATTATCATCATCATGAGATCAGTAACTATCTCTGACAGTTACAGTCTTCTAGTTAATATTATCATCATCATGAGATCAGTAACTATTTCTGACAGTTACAGTCTTCTAGTTAATATTATCATCATCATGAGATCAGTAACTATCTCTGACAGTTACAGTCTTCTAGTTAATATTATCATCATCATGAGATCAGTAACTATCTCTGACAGTTACAGTCTTCTAGTTAATATTATCATCATCATGAGATCAGTAACTATCTCTGACAGTTACAGTCTTCTAGTTAATATTATCATCATCATGAGATCAGTAACTATCTCTGACAGTTACAGTCTTCTAGTTAATATTATCATCATCATGAGATCAGTAACTATCTCTGACAGTTACAGTCTTCTAGTTAATATTATCATCATCATGAGATCAGTAACTATCTCTGACAGTTACAGTCTTCTAGTTAATATTATCATCATCATGAGATCAGTAACTATCTCTGACAGTTACAGTCTTCTAGTTAATATTATCATCATCATGAGATCAGTAACTATCTCTGACAGTTACGGTCCTCTAGTTAATATTATCATCATCATGAGATCAGTAACTATCTCTGACAGTTACAGTCTTCTAGTTAATATTATCATCATCATGAGATCAGTAACTATCTCTGACAGTTACAGTCTTCTAGTTAATATTATCATCATCATGAGATCAGTAACTATCTCTGACAGTTACAGTCTTCTAGTTAATATTATCATCATCATGAGATCAGTAACTATATCTGACAGTTACAGTCTTCTAGTTACTATTATCATCATCATGAGATCAGTAACTATCTCTGACAGTTACAGTCCTCTAGTTAATATTATCATCATCATGAGATCAGTAACTATCTCTGACAGTTACAGTCTTCTAGTTAATATTATCATCATCATGAGATCAGTAACTATCTCTGACAGTTACAGTCCTCTAGTTAATATTATCATCATCATGAGATCAGTAACTATTTCTGACAGTTACAGTCTTCTAGTTAATATCATCATGATTATTATTATTGATGTTGTTGTTGTAGTTATTCCTGCACTTTTCCTCTCTGATGTTCTTCATAGATACTAGGGATGTACAACACCAAGACACTTTCACAGTTACAAAGTTTCATTGGCTTTTGACTTACTTGTCATGGGCATGTGTTTAAATATGTCCAAAAATCATGAATTGTTAATCTAAGTTTACTCCAAAACTGTTACAGATAGATAAACATGGAAGGGAATCCCGTGATAGAATGATTTTCAATATTTTTGTATCAAAAAAAAAAATGATGGACATTCGTGCATGACATTACAATATTTCGTACACCCTTTTCATTTTGCTCTTCCATAAAGGAGAAAACAAAACACGGTAAGGCAGTTTTCGGTGCGACACGTTTGTCTGATCCTGACATAGGCTTGTTTACTTTTTGGATGCAGTTTATTCAACGGTTTCTGAGCTATTATATATATATATATATATATATATATATATATATATATATATATATATATATATATATATATATATATATATATATATATATATATATATATATATATATATATATTGTGCCTGTCAGCAATTTTCTCGGAGGTGGAGATCATTAAATGTTTCTGACAGTTACATTCGTCTAGTTATTATTTATATTATTATTATTATTATTATTACTACTACATAACCGTACATCTGTGAATTTCATCATACTTATTGAGGATATACAGCAGCATGACTATTTCACTGACCCAGATTTAATGACGTTAACCCAATTCTAAGTATTGGTGCAGAAAGGTCCAAAAATCGAAATCATGAATTTTCGACCAAAATTTACTCCAAAACTATTCTATATACATGGACATGGAAGGAAAAACTGATGATATTATTTTTCAAATATTTGTACTGAAAACTTTTTAGGTCATTCATGCATGGCATTAAGATACTACGGACACCCTAGTTTTCAACATTTTTCAATTGCTCTTCCATACAGAAATAAATAAATAAATAAATGAGGCACTTCTTGGCCTAAGAAGTTTGGTTTGGTCCTGGACCTGATATATATATTTTTCGGTGGCAGTTTGACCATCGTTTTGTTAGTGAAAAAAAAAATAAGTTCAGTAATATTTACCTCGCCTGGACGGAGTCCGACAAAGTACTGTTTCATAGATGGAGAGCAGTAACTGCATTTGGCAGTTACAGCGTTCTAGTTGATCCCCACCTGTTAACACTGGTGGAGATCCTTGTATCTATCAGTATTTTTATTATTATTGATATCCACCTATTACCATAGGTGGAGATCATTGTATGTGGTTATTATTATTATTATTATTATTATTATTATTATTCCATCACTTTTCTTCACCGATTTTCATCACACTTATTGAGGATGTAAAGCACCCTGGCCCTATTACACTGACCTGGTTTCAGTGATTTATCGATTATCAAAAAAAAAAAAAAAAAAAACTGCACAACTGCTAGGGTCATATGCCATCGGGCAGCAAGGTAAAAGACGCTCCCCCCGCAAAACAAAACTCATACAAAAACAAAGAAGATATCCCCATGTAGAAATTAAGCACGTAAAATGACAACAGAATAATTAATTAAATATCAGTTACCTATAGAAGTGGTAGGAAACCCGCCTCCTGAAGAAAACCGAAAACATGAGTGAAATAGTCAATGGTCCTCCAAGCACTACAGACAGTAGGCACCATCCGGCCCCAGACAGCAAATGACGGTCGGTGAGGGGAACAAGGCTATCATCACAATACGGCTGAGTCCCATCACACATGAGGAACCCGTGAGTAAGCCCTGAGTGTCCAATGCAAAGCAGGGCAACAAACATCTCCAATCGCCAAGGCATGGGGGAGAGAATCCTCGGCACAACTACCCTATGATATATTTCCTGTATTATGAGAAACAGCTGCCACTGTCTCTGCCAACAACTGCGAATCGCATACTTCAAGGAAGGCGTCATATCGGAAGCGGGAAGTGGGTAGTTGGTATGGAGCCGTCATGAAGATACAGCTTTAGCTAATGTATCTGACCTCTCATTGCTCCCACACCAACATGCGCGGGAACCCAACAAACCTGGACAAGCTTACCATGCCCCTGTATCAGAAAAAGCCAAAATGGCTTTTATAGAAACACAAAAATCGTACAAAAAGCTCTCTCATTGTTAGAATCTGTCGAAAAGCTGAAACGGCAGCAGTCAGTTCTGCAGTAAAAACAGAGGATTCTGGAGGCATTGGTATTATTGGCACTAGTATACGAGGATATCTCGAATCACAATGTGTTGCATGTAGCATCTGCTGGAGGCATACACAGCCTCTCACTAGGAATGTCAATCCATATAATGTATGTCCACAATCTTGTTGTCCCAGACCACCAAGAATTTCTTAACACATGATGTATCTCAAACAATTTCCTTTTAGTCCAGACGATACAAGAATTTCATGATACGAGCAGGTTAACCAGACTGAGCCAGTTACCCGACCTCATGGACACTAACCATGGAAATCTACCAGAGACTACATCCCCATCGAGCTGTATATACAGTATTCTCAGATTTCAGACGGGCATAGACAAAGAGAGCCCGAGAGTACGATCGAGGACAGAAGGCAGAAGATAGAGTCAGCTAGGAGATTTGCCGTCACGCTTCATTACACTCTCAATCACATCTAGATATAACTGTTTACAATAAAATCCAACACCCAAGAGTGCTCTATAACTCATCTTACGATACACAGAGGGGGAAGATGAGAAAGAGAGAGACCTACCTATTCACTTTACTCAACAACGCACCATTTTACTAGCAGCGGCCCACCTTACACTCCACTGACGATAGAGGGGAAGCCATTAATCTACGATACACCTACAATTTTTCCATCTAATCAAACCAATTAGCTACGTTTGTCGATATTAGCGGCAGTGGTGAACAACGGTAAATTACGATAAACTACAGTCATCGATATTGCTGACAGCAGCAAGTTCGAGCCATATGCCTCGCGACTTTATACTGTGCTTTGACGATCTACAATTACAATTACAACCAACCGTCCTATCTCTTCGTCTATCTACGGCCACGTCATCGGTATTGGTAGCGAAAACAGTCGACTACACTCAATCTGGTGCCTTCACACAATCACAAGCAACAACAAAAAATAAATACATAAATAAATAAAATAAAAGCAAAGCAGAGAGCGAGTGCTGGTGGAGCATCAACACAACATAACATTGCCCCTAACTGCTCTTAACCACCTTAGGCACAACTCCACTATTTACAAGAAACAATAACACTGATAAACTACGTCTATCGACAACTCTACAAGCCTACAAGTTAATCACAACAAGTAAGGAAAATCAAGCACTACAAATTAAGAAGAAGAAGTGAACAAGGAAGTGAGCGAAGTGTGTGACAGCTTAGTTCAGCACAGCACAGAGGACCTCCACCATTTCCCTCCACTCTTCACCACCACAAAGAAAAGCATTGTGTCATTAGTCATTGAGTGGGGACAACGACACCACTGACCTACCTACCACCCTACCTACTTACCCACCCTACCTACTTACCCACCTACTTATGTATCTACCATTGGGAAGGCATGGCGCTGACGATAATACATCATCAAAACAACTGCCAGACTTCCTCCAACACCGTATCTACCACCATCACCACCACATTCACCATTACCACCACAGTTAATATCAGTGACTTGAGCATTACAGTAAATTTTACTCTATTAGTTTAATAGTACTACTTCATTTACATACATACACAGTGATAGCCAATATATATCCTTATATCAACATATAATACACATGAAAATCTAGTAAGACAAGATAATTAAAACATAAATACTTATATATCCTTCACATCACAATTGCAAGGGTAATACGGTAAAAATGGCTAACACAAATGAAACTGGAAAAAGTGAAACCATTATGCTATACTCAGCCAGACACATGAATGAACCTACTTCCAACCAATACCAAAAAGTAAGTACACATATCAAGTTGACTTCACAGCCATTGGAGAACTACAGTATAGTATCAAGTGATATGTGGTATAATGGAAACTGAATACTGAACATATTGTAAATATGTATATAATATTTTATATAAACTAACAAAGTATGGAGTTACATATAATGTCATTTAAATATAAACTGTGCAACATAACTAAGCCAATACACCTATGGTGTCTCAAATAAACTGATAGCAAGTACATCACATGTGGCTGATTCATGATACGATTGCCTACTGTAGACTTGCCATTGTATACCTATTATTGTATAAATTATATACATATGTATCAATTATATAGCTACAGTGGCTACACTTCTGACTCCTCCAGTTACTTTACAATTGCTACAGTTATGTAACTACAATTGTATAACTACGAACACTAGCATTACTGCAATCATATTACGATTGCTACAGTTCAGTAACTACAGTTTGTTTCAACTACATTTTGTGACAGTTGCATGATCTCGATGTAACTATCTTTTTTTTTTTTTTTTTACAGCCACAAATGTATAACAGTTGCATTAACACAATGTAATATTACAGCCACACTTGCGTAACAGTTGCATTTAAACAATGTAACTACAACTGCATTAACACGATGTAACTGCAATTATAATACAATATTTGTACAAAAATGTAACTGTTACAGCATTATATCATCAGCAGCAGCATCCGGACCTCCTTTCCCACCCCAGGGCAGGAGTAGGAGTAGCTATGTCCAGACAGCCCAAATTTGCCCAATCCAATGAGACACGCTTCCATTCACTCATCATTCAAGCCCCCGGAATCCTGGCTTTATCAGATACGCCAAAAACATTTACCACGTTCTGTAGCTTCACATAAACGTATCCGATTGAGTCAATCTGGACGCTGCCACTTTAAAAAGGGGTGCCAAAATCCCTGATCATGTACTTCTCACAATATTCATCCAGGAAGCTCGATTTCTTGTCGGTTCCGTAGCCTCACTGACTTCCAAACCTCTCTTCCTCACACACTCATTCACCATATCTCTCCACCTTCTCCTTGGCCCACCTCGCCTCCTCCCGCTTTCAAATTCGTTCAGATATACCTTTTTCACCATACGATTGTTATCTATTCTCTCCACATGATAATACCATCTCAGTACACTCTCTTCGATTCTGGTGTCCACAGACATCCTCACTCCAAACCTTTCACGAAGCACATTATTTCGTATCCTATCTACCCTCTGTACTCCACATATATTCCTCAGCAGTCCCATCTCCACTGCTCTTACTCTTGACTTTTCATTTTCATGCGGCACCATAGTCTCACATCCATACGTTAAAGTTGGCACTAACACTCTCTCATGTAGGCCTCGTGCAGCTGCAATACTCAAGCCTCTGTTTCTTATCAAGACATTCATTGCACCAGCTACTTTTCTTCCTTGCGTCACTCTACTTTCAACTTCTTTTGCACATTTTCCTTTCTTTTCTGTCATTGTACTCAGGTATTTGAACTCTCTCACCAATTCCAGTCTCTCTCCATTCACTGTAACATCACACTGTGAGTCACCTTCTCTCTCAATAACCATCACTTTACTCTTTTCTTCATTCACTCTCAAGGCATGACGCTCACAGACATCAGCAAAACTCTGCACTAGCCTACCAAGTTCTTCTCCAGTACTTGCAAGCAGTACTGCATCATCAGCATACAACAAATTTGAAATATTCCATCCATCACCATTCATTACCAGTGCCATCCCACTCTCCATTACTCGTGTTTTTACTTCTCTCATCACCCTATCCATATATATATTGAACAACCATGGGGACATCACACAACCTTGTCGCACGCCCACACCGATCGTGAGCCATTCACTTTCCTGCCCATTAACCCTTACACATTCTTCGCTACCATCATAAATACTCTTGACAGCACCTAGCAGCTTACCATCTACACCGTACCTGCGCAAAACTTTCCACAATCCCTCTCTGTCTACTTTGTTGTATGCTTTTTACAGACCCATGAATGCCATAAACACCTTATGGTCCTTCTCACAAGCCTTCTCTGCTATCCGTCTCACTGCAAATATTTGATCCACACATCCTCTGCCACTCCTAGAGCCACCCTGTTCATCACTCACTAGGACTTCTGACATCTCTCTTACTGTCTCTATAATAACTCTTCCATGTACCTCTCCTACCACACTCAGTAAACTTATGCCACGATAATTCTTGCACTCCCTTCGCTTACCCCAATTTTTGTACTGTTTGTACAACCACAGCCTTGTTCCACTCTGCAGGCACAGTTTCACTCATTCATGCCTTCTTACATATCCAACAAGCACTTCATTCCACTCTCTCCACTACGCTTAAGCATCTCTGCATACACCTCGCCAATTCCAGCTGCTTTCTCATTTTTCAGGTGTTTCACAGCACTCTTCACCTGTGCGAGTGTCACGTCTCCTGCCACTGCATTCCTTCTCTGCACACCCCCAAAACCAATCATGTTTACAGCCGCTCTGCTCAGTCTGTTCCCATTCATCAGGCTTTCAAAATATTCTTTCCATCTGGTCCTTACTTCATCTCCATGGGTTAATAATATACCACCTGCATCCTTCACACTATCACATGTCTTTCTGCTTTCACTTCTACATTTCCGCATCTCTTTCCAGAATAACTTCCTATTATCAGAGTAGTTCACATTCAGTTTTCTTCCTAGATCATCATTTACCTCCCTCTTTTTCCTCTTCACTAGTCTATTTACATGCTTCTTGCTCTCAATATGCTCAGTTCTTTATTCAACTGAATCCCTATCCTATAACCACTTTAGCCACTTCTTCCTCTTTTCCTCTACCGCTGTCTCAACCTCCTTATGCGACCATACCGTACCTTTCTTTTTTGTTGTTACTCTTGCCACACCACACACCACTTTAGCATTCCTACCTAAGCAGTCCCTATATGTATTCCACAGGCTGTCCAGATCCATTTCATTCCAGTTCACTGATTCTAACTCCTCTACTGTGGTCATGTAATCATCTGCCATTTCTTTGATCCTCAGCTTCCCAACTTTCAGTCTTTCTCCCTGATCCACCTCACTCCTCTCAGCTTGATCTTGCATACCACAATCATATGATCTGACAGACCTCCGCATCGTCCTCTCATGGCCCTCGTATCAGCAACCATTCCATCATTGACCTCTCTACGAGCACATAATCAATCAGGCTTCTTTCAACACGGTCCCCGTTCCCTCTACACCACGTATTTTATGTGCATCTTTGTTTTTAAAATAAGAGTTACAAATGCACAACCTCCTTTCCTGACACATATTCTTTAGTCACTTCCCATTATTATTTTCTCCTGGTGCTTCATAACAACCCATTATGTCATCCTCAAGACCAGTATTATATATTTTACTTATGTAGCTCACAAGCTGATTGTAATGTGGATATAATATGGATTAATACTTTATGACAGCACGTACTGTCGTGGGTACAACACCTTTGCATGAGCAAGCAATATGTTGGCATTATTGGCACTAGTATACATCTCATATCACAATGTGCAGTATGTAGTGTCGGCTGGAGACATACACAGCTTCTCGCTAGGAATGTCAATCTACATGATGTAAATCCACAATTCTGCTCTCTGAGACCATCAATAGTGTCTTAACACATGATGTATCTCAAATACTCTCTTTTTAGTCCAGACGATACAAGAATTTCATGATACGAGCAAGTAAACCAGACTGAGCCAGTTACCTGACGACATGGAAAATAACCATGGAAATCTACCAGAGACTACATCCCCACCGAGCCATATATATTCTCAGATTCCAGAGGGCAAAGGCAAAGAGAGCCCGAGAGTACGATTGAGGGCAGAAAGCAGGAGATAGGGTCAGCCAGGAGGTTTGCGTCATGTTATGTTACGCTGTCAAATACATTTCAGTATTACTGTGTACAATAAACTCCGTAACCCAATAACCTCGCTTACGATACACACAGGAGGAAGGTGAGAGTGAGAAAGACCTACCTATTCACTCAATGACTCATCATTTTACTAGCAGCAGCCCACAGTACACTTCACTGGTGATAGAGGGGAAGTCATTAACCCACCGCGTGCTGGCTATTTTTTTCCCTATGAGTCACCCCAGTGCCGGCCATTTTTCCACCGTATCCTAGCAACGGCCCGCTTAGCCCCTCAATCGCCCAGGGTCCAGAAATTGTCGGGACCCAGTGGCCTCTTCCAGCACCATTTTTTTTTTTTTTTTTCAGATTTCGAATATCGATTTTTTTCTTGCCAAATTGAAGAGAAACGTCTGGCTCACCTGGTGATGCACTTTTTAGTTTCCTTAACCCATTGTGAGCTTCACAGTGAAGCACGAAAATTTTAAAAAATGACCGCTACATGCCGATGAAAACATATACAGTAGAGGAGTGAGAAAACATTGCACTAAGAAATATCCATATTTTCACCCCCAGAAAAACTTCAGTTGTGCTGAAATTGTTTCAGATGACTAGATATGTGTGTTACAAACAAAATCAGTATATAATATGAAAGGTTTCATTAACAAATATATATATATATATATATATATATATATATATATATATATATATATATATATATATATATATATATATATATATATATATATATATATGATATGAATATTATTTTCACTTTTTTTTCCTGTGTTTTTCCAAGTACTGAGTTACTTCTGCTGTCTGGGTGGTTTAGTGTGTGACCAAAGAGAGGCGAGAGATGGTATTTTTAGACTTTAACCAGAAAAGGTTCCTCCTTTGTGTGTTCGTTCGTTCGTTCGTTCAAAGATTCCCTGCGCCTATAGTGCAGGCCGGGCCATACATTAGCCCGGTCAGTGGGGTATGGGCTGGTTAAAAAAACAGTAAGGACCTGGGGATTGCCCGGCACACAAATCCTGTCTCCTGGCTGGCTTTGTGGTGTGTGTGTGTCCCTTTGTGTGTACAGGCTGAACTGCAACGGCCCACTTAGAGCTGGCCATCGTCTCCTAAAGGCTTGTTGTTGGTTGTTGTTGTTGTTGTTGTTGTTGTTATTATTATTATTATTATTATTATTATTATTACTATTATTATTATTATTATCATTATTATTATTATTATTATTATTATTATTATTATTATTATTAAAATCGTCACCACCCACTTCACCACCACCATCTTCTGTACTGTACTCCACTGCAGTCACCACCGAATCCTCCACGTGGCCTCCAACAAACACGCCCACAATCACCACCATTCCATACGAGCAGATCTCCACCACATCACTGTCAGCTCCTCACTTACCCCTTTACCTTGTCCCTCGTCCACCTCACACCACCATTACTCATCTGTTTACCACCATACTCTTCCCCTGCATCAATATTACCATCGTCATCTCCCCCTACATCACTGTAACACCTTGGACCACAAACACCCCTTTCCCTTCACCACCACCATCTTCCTATTCATCACTCGCCACCACCATCTCCCCCCCTTACTATCACCACCACCACCATCTCCCTGTACATCACTATCACCAGCACCACCTCCCCTTCCATCATTGTCACCACCACCATCTCCCTCTACAACAGCATCGACACCATCATCTCCGACTACATCGCTATCAGCACCACCATCTCCCCCTACACCATCACCACCACCATTTCTTCCTCCACCACTATCATCACCACCATATCTCTCTCCATCACCCTCACCACCACCATCTCACCCTTCATCACTGTCACCACCACCACCTCCCCCTCCATCATCGTCACCACCACCTCCCCCATATGTCCTTTCCTAAAATCTCTAAGAGTACCCGTCACCCACCACTCCACCACTAACTTCCACCACCACTAACTTCCACCATCTCTAACTTCCACCATCTCTAACTTCCACCACCACTAACTTCCACCACCACTAACTTCCACCACCACTAACTTCCACCACCACTAACTTCCACCACCACTAACTTCCACCACCACTAACTTCCACCACCACTAACTTCCACCACCACTAACTTCCACCACCACTAACTTCCACCACCACTAACTTCCACCACCACTAACTTCCACCACCACTAACTTCCACCACCACTAACTTCCACCACCACTAACTTCCACCACCACTAACTTCCACCACCACTAACTTCCACCACCACTAACTTCCACCACCACTAACTTCCACCATCTCTAACTTCCACCACCACTAACTTCCACCACCACTAACTTCCACCACCACTAACTTCCACCACCACTAACTTCCACCACCACTAACTTCCACCATCTCTAACTTCCACCACCACTAACTTCCACCACCACTAACTTCCACCACCACTAACTTCCACCACCTCTAACTTCCACCACCACTAACTTCCACCACCTCTAACTTCCACCACCTCTAACTTCCACCACCTCTAACTTCCACCACCACTAACTTCCACCACCACTAACTTCCACCACCACTAACTTCCACCATCTCTAACTTCCACCACCACTAACTTCCACCACCACTAACTTCCACCATCTCAAACTTCCACCACCACTAACTTCCCGCACCACTAACTTCCACCACCACTAACTTCCACCACCACTAATTTGCACCACCACTAACTTCCCGCACCACTAACTTCCACCACCACTAACTTCCACCACCTCTAACTTCCACCATCATTAACTTCCTCAGCTTCTATCTTCCACCAGCACTACTCTCCACCACCACTTACTTCCACCACGACTAATTTCCACTACTGCAAACTTCCACTACCACTATCTTCCACTACTTCGAACTTCCACCACCACTAACTTCCACTGCTGCAAACATCCACCACCACTAATTCCCACCACCGCTAACTTCCACTACTGCAAACTTCCACCACCACTGATTTCCTCCGCCACTAACTTTCACCAAAACTAACTTCTGCCACCAATAACTTCCACCACCCTACACAAATCTACTACTAGCACCACCAAATTTCATTACTTTCACTACCAGCATTAACTATCACAACCACCAGCACCACCCACCACCACTACCACCACAATCTCCCTCCATAATCCTCCTTAGCCTCTCAGGTCTCTTCAAAGGCCAGCCAGATAATGCTGCGTATTGTTTCTTAACCAGAACTCCAGGGACGGTGCATCAGTCTGGACGATTACGCCAACATGGGCGTTACCATGATGAACATCTTTCCTATGTACAGATGTTTTGCCTACGAAATAAACCGGGTAAGACCTCTTGGTGCTGTTTGTCTCTGCTGGATTGCCACTTTTAATTCTCCATTATATCTCACAGAATTATTACTTTTTTTTTATTTGTTTTTGACCCCCTGAGTATTTTCTTACCTAATCACAATTTTATTTGTTTTACTCTTGACGACTTTATTTTCTTACCCATGACTATTCTGTTTTTGTATCCCATTTCTATTTCGTTTTCCCCATAACCCCGTAACTATATGTTTGCCCAATCAATATTTTTTACCCTATAACTATTTCATTTTTCATTCCAAGATTTTTTAAATCTCGTTATTAAATTCCCTTTCCTATACTGAATAAAACTTTCTTTTGGTAATTAAAAATAGAAAATGTAATTATACTAAAGAAAATTTCAGCATACTCACCGTAGTGTATTTAAACCCCTTCAGTAAAAAAGACTGTGTCTTCTGTCTGTTGTCAGGTGACTCTATTTTATCTCTATGCTCTTTTTTACATTAGATTAACCTAAACGTACCGTTCGTCAGCTTCAGTATTGACTTATAACAATCGATTAACACCAGACTATGACTGTAGCCATGGAGACGTGCTATGGAAAGGATACCTAGCCATAGCATTGTTTTTTTCTGCCACTGAGCTACTGTACGTATAATAAGCTTCAAAGGGACTGAAAGCTGGGCCAAGATAATGTGAAAGACCCATAGTGACGATGGGTCAATAAAGACTATATCTAACCCCCTTTAGTTCGGAAATCCTTCCAGTGTGCAAAATACCGTCTAAATTAAAGGAAAACGAACTTTATTGAGACATTTGTAGTCGCAAAGATATTATTGGTGATGTCTTAAGAAGAAGATAATATATCCAGCTAAACATACTAACCAAATTACTTCAGACTAATAACGTATATTATATGCTCTTCTTGCCAGGTCTAGACGGCCTTAGCAACCTCAAAATGGATTTTTCAAACAGCAAAGTGTCAGTCGTGGGCTTTGTACGTCACTATGGCTTTTATTTTATTGTATTCATTTTTTTTTTTTCACATCAAATGTTTGAGTATTGGATCCAAGCTTTAAAAAACGGATGAGTATTGCTCCCACGTTGAAGCAGCATTTTTTCTCAAAATTAGCTCCAAAAATTAAGTATAATCCCCCCCCCCACCTCCTGTAGCTGTATTGCATTGCTGATAATTGCCAAACCCGTCCAGCAGCGGAGTCCAGCATACTAATATATTAGTCTCTGAGTCACTCATTGTAACCAGGAGAGAACTGGGCCAGACTGGAGCCCACAGGGCGGCTCTAACAATCTTCTCTGTGCCTAACTGGATGCTAGGCGATGTGTTCTAGAGATCTGAATCATATTCAGATAGATTCTTCAGTTAACGTTGTTTTTTTATGAATACCTTAAGATTTTTGTGAATACGAAGTCAGATTCTTGAAACAAGATTTTTGTGAACACGAAGTCAGATTCTTGAAACAATCTCCATAGGATAGTCTTAAGCAATTCTTGTTCCTTTCAAGCCCAAGAGCCCCAAAGGGTTAGGCAATACACAGGTTGGTTTTTGTAATCATAGAGATGAGAGAAACAGCCCCATTGTAAGCCTCGTTATTAACCACTTTATTTACAGAATGGAGGACACCTGTAAACAGGTGCATGGGTTATTTTTTTCTTTTGTTTTTCCTTCCACTGTTCTGTTAATAAAAAAAAAAAAGTATACTGTACAATTTTTTTCATTATTTTTCCAGGAACAGATGGATCGTTTCACAGCCTGCATCAATGGACTGGAATAATTAAGGACAAGGGTAACACCTTCAGTTCGATGACGTATTTTGCTGTGTATTCTCGTTGCCTTCAGACGATTTTATTCAGCTGAGGTTGACTTAGGTTGTGACGGGGTTTATATATATGTTTAACCCTGACATAAGTGATGGTTTATTCTGAGTTGAGGTGATTGTTTGAAGCTGTCAAGGACACACACACACACACACACACACACACACACACACACACACACACACACACACACACACACACACACACACACAGTACGTCCGGATACGAGGTGTTGAAAATCGTCTCTCCCTGGAAGACCTTCGACTGGATTCAACATAGACCCCTGCACATCCACCCCTTCCCCTTCACTGCCGCTAGGTCATATTTTATTCCTAACACCTCCTGACGATTTTATTTAATTTGGGATGGACGTGTCTTAAGGAAGGAGTCAGAGAAAACTACAATAAGATCTAACTCTCCTTCCGTTTCAACAGTCTCTCCAAAAAGGATATAAAATCGTGTGGAGACAGGAAGATGAAATATGGATGACCTCTTCTTATGTGAAGTGGGTAAGATAATAGGATAGTTGTTAGGTATATAAAATTCTTTTATATTATAACCAACGTGTTCTCTTTTTTGCTTTCCTAGAAGTGCATATTGATAAAGTAATTTTTCCACTTGCATACTTCTTCTTTGCTTATTATTAGATCCTAACTCACCC
>NC_136971.1:25065137-25117637 GCF_032717465.1 Coenobita brevimanus
ATGGCTTTGTCAATAGCAAAAGTTCTGAAGTAAACACAGATGTATGAGTCGGCAACCGATACCTGAGGGCACATTCAGTCGACCACACACTTGCACCCACACATTCACTCGACTTGGAGCCGTCGGTGTACAATTGATGGGACCCCAAGTGACGAACAATGATGTTACGAAACAAGTGGTGGACCTCCGCCTCCGGCGCCTTGGCCTTTGGTGCTGGGAGCCATGTAACATCGACTGTAAAGCCGGGTGGCTCCCAAGGCGCTATATTTTTAAGCACCAACTTGTCATAGTCACTGGGGTCCACATCAAGCTCCTGAGTCAGTAAGTGGAGGCGAGTGGCAAGTGGCCGACGCACCCCCCGCAGAAGGTGGTGGTATTGACGCAGGGGGGTACAGGCCACATTGCCGATATTACTTTTCCTTAATGTCCTTATGCCGTAGGACAAGGCCAGGTGGTCACGGCGAATACGGAGGGGAGGCACATTCGCCTCCACTTCCATACGAGCCACACGGGTACACCGTACAGCTCCAAGACACATTCGCAAGCATTTATTCTGTAACACATCCAATCCTTTCAGCGTGGCATCAGATGCCGAGCCATACACCTTTGCGCCATAGTCTAGCTTTGATCGAATAAGGGACTTATACACCATTAATAAAGATTTTCTGTCGGCACCCCAGGTAGTACCCGCTAGGTACTTGAGGACATTTAACGGTTTATCACAACGAGCAAGCAAAGTATTAACGTGAAGTTTAAAATTCATTCTACGATCAAAATGTATTTCTAAAAATTTTACAGAATTTTGAAAAGGTACCGCCTGATTATCCAAAGTTAAGCACAAATTAGGTACGTTACGATTAGTGAAAACTATAGCGGCACACTTACATACGGAAAACTTAAATCCCCACTGCAAGGCCCATTGGTGGACGGAGTCAAGGGCTGCTTGAATCCACCCAGCCGAAAATTGTGCATTACGGGAAGAGTGCCATATTGCACAATCGTCAGCGTAGAGTGAGTATTTAAGATTCCTCGGGATGGGAGCTGATGACAGAATATCATTGATCATAATACTAAATAAAGTAGGACTAAGCACACTTCCCTGTGGCACCCCGTTTTCCTGGATAAATATATCCGATGTTACGTTACGGGGTAATTTGACAGGGAAAGTTCTGTCCCTTAAGAAATTTGAAATAAAAATAGGCAAATTTCCTCTTAAACCATAAGCATAGAGCTTCATTAGTATACCGTGTCGTCATGTCATGTCATAGGCTTTATGAATGTCCAAGAACACCCCTATCATGAATTCTTTATTGGCAAATGCCTCTGCAATACAATGCTCCAAATTCATTAAATGATCTAGTGAACTTCTGTATTTACGGAAGCCACATTGTTGATCATTTAACAAATTCTTCGACTCTAAAACAAAAAGAAGCCTATTGTTAACCATACATTCCATGACCTTACATAGACAAGAAGTCAACACAATAGGACGAAATGAAGTGGGATTCATAAGACGGCCAGCCTCTTTGGGTATTGGTATGACGTGCGCAAAGTGCCATGAGTTTGGTAACGTTCGAGACGCCCAAATCTCATTGTACAATGCTAATATCTTAATCAGGTTGTCCTGATTAAGATGCTGGATCATACCGTACGTGATGGTGTCTGGTCCAGGGCTGGTGTCTTTACAGGATTTAAGGGCAAGGAGTAGTTCATCTAGCGTAAACTCTTGGTCATATGGGGAGTCTACGTCTTCTGTGGCAAAGTCTAATATCTGTAGCTCAGCCGTGCGTTTATGATGTTGAAAACGCGGGTCATAATTGGCTGAGCTACTTACATGAGAAAATCTCTTGGTGAGGATGTTAGCAACATCCACGGGCTCGTCATAGGTGGTGTTATTCACCTGCGAGGTCGTGACAGGGAAGTATGGGCGTTTATTATTTAATAATCTTATAGTAGACCAGACTTTATGTAATGGTGTTGTACGAGTCACCGTGGACACAAAGGACCGCCAGGAGTCACGTTTAGCCCTTCTTATTATTCTCCTTGCCTCAGCCCGTGCCTGTTTGTATGCAATGAAATTTTCCTCAGTGGCCTATCAAAAATCCTGTATCTCCTATTGCGTTTTCTTAATGCTTGTCGGCAATCCGGCGTCCACCAATGTGCTCTATGCTTCGCCTGAACTGTAGAAGTCTTGGGAATAGCAGCCTCAGCTGCATGTAATATGGAAGTAGTTATATTTTCGACCTTAACATCTATGGTCTCCCCAGATATATCTAAATTGGCGATCATTGAGAAGGATCCCCAATCTGCTTTCTTATAGTTAAATTTTGGAGGTGGAGGGTCCGAAATGATGTCGCGTGCATAAGAAAGACAGATGGGTAAATGATCACTTCCGAAGGAGACGTCGTAAGGGTCCCACAAGAGATCTTGATGTATACCAGGGGAGGCCAAAGATAAGTCAATGGCCGAAAAGTTACCAGTACGATCATCTACACGAGTCGCTCTACCATCGTTCAGAAGACAGAGGTTGGACTGTAATATTAGGTCGGCTACTTGCTCCCCACGACCATCGATCTTCAAGCTACCCCATTGATAGTGATGGGCGTTAAAGTCACCCAACACTAACTTATTCCCAGGTAGATGTTCAACTAATGAATTTAAAGCATCACTATCAATGGGGCCATGTGGAGGACAGTAGAGAGAGCAAATAGACAGATACGTGGTATTAAATTTTACTCTGCACGCGACCACTTCCAGAGTAGAATTTAGAATCACTTCCGTTTGTGGGTGTGATTTGTGTGTGTATATGGCAACTCCGTGACCTTCATATCTTCTATACGAGTGGTAGTGTTTGAACTGTTGAGGATCAGGGTGATCCTCCAGGCGCTTCTCCTGTAAACAAACAACGTCTGGCCTGTGTATTGACAGCAAGATTGCTATATTTGGTAACTTATTCCCGACACCTCTACAATTCCACTGTAATACAGTGAAAGCGACGGTTTAAGATTTTCTTTGGGGGCCAGTGTGCTTCGTCTTTTTTTGTCGCCCGCCAGTAGGCGAGCGACTACCAGGGGACCTATCCCGGTGCTTGTTCACGGAAACCTCCATATTTTCATCAATAACTAGGTTCCCAGCCTCCCCCGAGGAAGAGCTAACCTTTCTCTCCCTCGCTGGAGTAGGAACCGGAAGGACATGAGGACGTGACTGTTTCGTGAGGGTGGTCATGTTATTCTTAGTAGGCTTATCAGGCTTCGCTTTAGGCCGTACTGATGGAGAGGCAGCAGCAGCCTGAGAGTAAGTTGATGCCTTAGGGATGTCAGTGAGAGAGTTGGAACGGACAGGAGGTCGAGATGGAGGTGTACTGTGAGTGGCAATAGGGAGAAAGACAGGGTCAGTCTGGGTCTCTACAGAGCACATCACAGGACGGGACATTACCGCCGAAGCATAGGACCTATTCGGCGTGGGAGTTGCATGCAACTCCTTCACCTTTTTCCTAGCTTCGTAGTAGGAAATGCCCTCAGTTGCCTTCACTGTGCAGACCTCCTTCTCCTCCTTCCACTTGGGACAATCCCTAGAGGAAGTGGAGTGAGCGCCCTTGCAGTGAAAGCAACAGACCATCTCAGATGTGCAATGTTCCGCCTCATGACCTTGGCTTGCACACCTGCCACACACTGGCTGGGAAGCCCGACAAGTCTTAGAACCATGCCCATACAACTGGCATTTCAAGCAACGGAAAGGGTTAGGGATGTATGGTCGAACGTGAATGATTTCATAACCAACTTTGACTTGACTAGGAAGAGAAATTTGGCAAATGTCAAGATAATAGTTGCTGTCTTCATCCTTATGCCTTCCGAGTAACGAGTTATGAATTTAGTTTCAATTACATCTTGCTGCGCCAATTCTTGTACGATTTCGTCCTCGCTCATCACCATGAGATCCCTGCAAGTGACAACACCCTTGCAAGAATTCATGGAGACTGGGATTTTGGCTTCGACATCGTAACAGTGGAATTTACGCAGTTTCAGCAAATCTCTCACCTGTGACGAGTTAACAGTTTTTACCAGGAGATCTCCGTTAGCAAGTTTTTTCACTTGTTCGACTTCTCCCGCACAGTGGTCAGTCACCTTCTTGATAAGGAAGGGATTGAGACTGGACAGGGGAGTCGAACCTAGAGCATGGATAATGACGAACGTGGCATGGTCAACAGGAACGTCAAGTGGGGCACGAGTTTGGCGTCCGTCAGTCTGGGGGTTGTCAGTCCGGTCGTTCCTACATTCGTCAGGACCACCTCCCCCCCTGAAGCGGGGGGAGGCAGCAGGGGCGTCCGTCATAGGAACCACTTCCCCCTCACGGGGGAAGTGGGAAGAAGGAGAAAAGCAAGCAAGGGACAAGGTACCTGGGGAAGACCCACCTAGGCTGAGATTACCCTCTCAAACCACTCTCGGGAGGATGCGCCTGTGTATAACTCACACCCCAGAGCGATCAGTGGGGGGTACACTCCAGAGGCGAGAAAGCAAAGGCAATCTCAGTAAACAGATACAGAGACCTACTATATCTCTAATAAGGGTAGGGAGGAATGTGAACGCTAGCTAACCTAACTTTATTCACGGAAAGTGCAAAACTATTGCCGGTGGGGCAGCCCTAGTATCTGGAGGAGAGTTCAGCACACGTCCGTCCTCTCCGCAACCATCCATCAAAGTCCAAGTCAAGTCATCTCGTGCAGTGAACAATTTTTTTTTTTTTTTTTTTTTTTTTTTTGCCTATCGACCATTGAGGCCGAAGCCTCTGGTCATTAAGGCAAATATATATATATGTATATATATTGACACATATATACATATATATACAAACATATATATATACATACATACATACATACACACATCCATGCATATGAACATACACACTTTCATGCACACGTACATATATATATAATAATTTTTATTTTATTATTTTTTTGTAGTTTTATTTTTATTATTTTTATTTATTTTTTATATTTTTAACCTTATATTACTTGTAAACAAAATACCTAATTTAAAGACCCTAAAACTAACCACCTAACAGACAAATCGCTAACCTATACTAAATCCTAAGAGACAAATAACTAGGCCTACACTAATATTCAAAAAGCCTCAACCAAGAGAACACCATCGACTGCAGATATGTAATGCTTTTCTACATTACATACCTGCACTCATCACCTGATGACTGTCAGTCGAGGCACAACCTAATATAGGGGACATCAATATATGAAAGGGAACCAGACGAGTCAGGAACATTTCCATATACGTCAGCTGTCGTCCCTAATTAGAATAACTTAAGCAAGATAATATAATGTATTTACATAATTTATACAAAAATTGAAGAACCTCGCCCAGCAGACTACCATCGACTGCAAGTGCCCAATACCTTCCTATATTGCACACTTGCACTCATCAGCTGGTGACTGTCAGGCAAGGAACTTGGCTTAATGTAGGGGACATCTATATTAGAAATAGATCGGTGGGAGGAGGAACTACTTAAAATATGTCAACTGTCAACCCTAATTAATATTACAATATATACATATTTACTGTTCATAAAAACCATAACCACACAGTAAAAAAGTCACATCACTCTGATCAGTCCGGTCTCTCTCAAGAAAGCCATCAATTTATCAGTCATAACAATGTCCCCATCACCCAGGATGGTGGAAAGGGTGAAGGGGACGTCTACTGCGCCGCAGTAATTCATAAGTGAAGCGCGTTCACGAATAAATCGCCGACAGCGCAGGATGATATGACTGATAGATAACACCGCATTACAGATGTCACAGTGCGGTGGGAAGCGTCTTTCCATATATGGTTTTATGTGGGTTAAAACGGTGGCATTCAGCCGTAGCCGTGCCAACACTTTTTCTTCAAGGCGACTGGGACGGTTGGCAGTGTCCCAGTCGCCCAGGTACGGCTTACAAGTTGGAATATTTAGTCTGGTCCACTGACCTTGCCACAGAAGATTTATTGATTTCTTTCCGAGAGATAGACTCGACCGTAGATCACGAGGAACGTCCCAAGTCTCCTCGAGCTCCACAGCCGACTTTGCAAGTAAGTCAGCCTGCTCATTGCCGTAGATACGACAATGACCAGGCACCCAGATCAGCGTGAATGCCTTGTTGCATGAATGCAACTTATTAACGATGCGGCCCTGGATCTCATGAGAGTCCGTAGTGCAAGATGCAATTGCCTGAAGGGCTGATTTTGAATCTGAAAATATGACAAATGAGTCATGTCTAGAATTGAGAGCATAGTCTATGGCTTTGTCAATAGCAAAAAGTTCTGAAGTAAACACAGATGTATGAGTCGGCAACCGATACCTGAGGGCACATTCAGTCGACCACACACTTGCACCCACACATTCACTCGACTTGGAGCCGTCGGTGTACAATTGATGGGACCCCAAGTGACGAACAATGATGTTACGAAACAAGTGGTGGACCTCCGCCTCCGGCGCCTTGGCCTTTGGTGCTGGGAGCCATGTAACATCGACTGTAAAGCCGGGTGGCTCCCAAGGTGCTATATTTTTAAGCACCAACTTGTCATAGTCACTGGGGTCCACATCAAGCTCCTGAGTCAGTAAGTGGAGGCGAGTGGCAAGTGGCCGACGCACCCCCCGCAGAAGGTGGTGGTATTGACGCAGGGGGGTACAGGCCACATTGCCGATATTACTTTTTCTTAATGTCCTTATGCCGTAGGACAAGGCCAGGTGGTCACGGCGAATACGGAGGGGAGGCACATTCGCCTCCACTTCCATACGAGCCACACGGGTACACCGTACAGCTCCAAGACACATTCGCAAGCATTTATTCTGTAACACATCCAATCCTTTCAGCGTGGCATCAGATGCCGAGCCATACACCTGTGCGCCATAGTCTAGCTTTGATCGAATAAGGGACTTATACACCATTAATAAAGATTTTCTGTCGGCACCCCAGGTAGTACCCGCTAGGTACTTGAGGACATTTAACGGTTTATCACAACGAGCAAGCAAAGTATTAACGTGAAGTTTAAAATTCATTCTACGATCAAAATGTATTTCTAAAAATTTTACAGAATTTTGAAAAGGTACCGCCTGATTATCCAAAGTTAAGCACAAATTAGGTACGTTACGATTAGTGAAAACTATAGCGGCACACTTACATACGGAAAACTTAAATCCCCACAGCAAGGCCCATTGGTGGACGGAGTCAAGGGCTGCTTGAATCCGCCCAGCCGAAAATTGTGCATTACGGGAAGAGTGCCATATTGCACAATCGTCAGCGTAGAGTGAGTATTTAAGATTCCTCGGGATGGGAGCTGATGACAGAATATCATTGATCATAATACTAAATAAAGTAGGACTAAGCACACTTCCCTGTGGCACCCCGTTTTCCTGGATAAATATATCCGATGTTACGTTACGGGGTAATTTGACAGGGAAAGTTCTGTCCCTTAAGAAATTTGAAATAAAAATAGGCAAATTTCCTCTTAAACCATAAGCATAGAGCTTCATTAGTATACCGTGTCGTCATGTCATGTCATAGGCTTTATGAATGTCCAAGAACACCCCTATCATGAATTCTTTATTGGCAAATGCCTCTGCAATACAATGCTCCAAATTCATTAAATGATCTAGTGAACTTCTGTATTTACGGAAGCCACATTGTTGATCATTTAACAAATTCTTCGACTCTAAAACAAAAAGAAGCCTATTGTTAACCATACATTCCATGACCTTACATAGACAAGAAGTCAACACAATAGGACGAAATGAAGTGGGATTCATAAGACGGCCAGCCTCTTTGGGTATTGGTATGACGTGCGCAAAGTGCCATGAGTTTGGTAACGTTCGAGACGCCCAAATCTCATTGTACAATGCTAATATCTTAATCAGGTTGTCCTGATTAAGATGCTGGATCATACCGTACGTGATGGTGTCTGGTCCAGGGCTGGTGTCTTTACAGGATTTAAGGGCAAGGAGTAGTTCATCTAGCGTAAACTCTTGGTCATATGGGGAGTCTACGTCTTCTGTGGCAAAGTCTAATATCTGTAGCTCAGCCGTGCGTTTATGATGTTGAAAACGCGGGTCATAATTGGCTGAGCTACTTACATGAGAAAATCTCTTGGTGAGGATGTTAGCAACATCCACGGGCTCGTCATAGGTGGTGTTATTCACCTGCGAGGTCGTGACAGGGAAGTATGGGCGTTTATTATTTAATAATCTTATAGTAGACCAGACTTTATGTAATGGTGTTGTACGAGTCACCGTGGACACAAAGGACCGCCAGGAGTCACGTTTAGCCCTTCTTATTATTCTCCTTGCCTCAGCCCGTGCCTGTTTGTATGCAATGAAATTTTCCTCAGTGGCCTATCAAAAATCCTGTATCTCCTATTGCGTTTTCTTAATGCTTGTCGGCAATCCGGCATCCACCAATGTGCTCTATGCTTCGCCTGAACTGTAGAAGTCTTGGGAATAGCAGCCTCAGCTGCATGTAATATGGAAGTAGTTATATTTTCGACCTTAACATCTATGGTCTCCCCAGATATATCTAAATTGGCGATCATTGAGAAGGATCCCCAATCTGCTTTCTTATAGTTAAATTTTGGAGGTGGAGGGTCCGAAATGATGTCGCGTGCATAAGAAAGACAGATGGGTAAATGATCACTTCCCAAGGAGACGTCGTAAGGGTCCCACAAGAGATCTTGATGTATACCAGGGGAGGCCAAAGATAAGTCAATGGCCGAAAAGTTACCAGTACGATCATCTACACGAGTCGCTCTACCATCGTTCAGAAGACAGAGGTTGGACTGTAATATTAGGTCGGCTACTTGCTCCCCACGACCATCGATCTTCAAGCTACCCCATTGATAGTGATGGGCGTTAAAGTCACCCAACACTAACTTATTCCCAGGTAGATGTTCAACTAATGAATTTAAAGCATCACTATCAATGGGGCCATGTGGAGGACAGTAGAGAGAGCAAATAGACAGATACGTGGTATTAAATTTTACTCTGCACGCGACCACTTCCAGAGTAGAATTTAGAATCACTTCCGTTTGTGGGTGTGATTTGTGTGTGTATATGGCAACTCCATGACCTTCATATCTTCTATACGAGTGGTAGTGTTTGAACTGTGGAGGATCAGGGTGATCCTCCAGGCGCTTCTCCTGTAAACAAACAACGTCTGGCCTGTGTATTGACAGCAAAATTGCTATATTTGGTAACTTATTCCCGACACCTCTACAATTCCACTGTAATACAGTGAAAGCGACGGTTTAAGATTTTCTTTGGGGGCCAGTGTGCTTCGTCTTTTTTTGTCGCCCGCCAGTAGGCGAGCGACTACCAGGGGACCTATCCCGGTGCTTGTTCACGGAAACCTCCATATTTTCATCAATAACTAGGTTCCCAGCCTCCCGCGAGGAAGAGCTAACCTTTCTCTCCCTCGCTGGAGTAGGAACCGGAAGGACATGAGGACGTGACTGTTTCGTGAGGGTGGTCATGTTATTCTTAGTAGGCTTATCAGGCTTCGCTTTAGGCCGTACTGATGGAGAGGCAGCAGCAGCCTGAGAATAAGTTGATGCCTTAGGGATGTCAGTGAGAGAGTTGGAACGGACAGGAGGTCGAGATGGAGGTGTACTGTGAGTGGCAATAGGGAGAAAGACAGGGTCAGTCTGGGTCTCTACAGAGCACATCACAGGACGGGACATTACCGCCGAAGCATAGGACCTATTCGGCGTGGGAGTTGCATGCAACTCCTTCACCTTTTTCCTAGCTTCGTAGTAGGAAATGCCCTCAGTTGCCTTCACTGTGCAGACCTCCTTCTCCTCCTTCCACTTGGGACAATCCCTAGAGGAAGTGGAGTGAGCGCCCTTGCAGTGAAAGCAACAGACCGTCTCAGATGTGCAATGTTCCGCCTCATGACCTTGGCTTGCACACCTGCCACACACTGGCTGGGAAGCCCGACAAGTCTTAGAACCATGCCCATACAACTGGCATTTCAAGCAACGGAAAGGGTTAGGGATGTATGGTCGAACGTGAATGATTTCATAACCAACTTTGACTTGACTAGGAAGAGAAATTTGGCAAATGTCAAGATAATAGTTGCTGTCTTCATCCTTATGCCTTCCGAGTAACGAGTTATGAATTTAGTTTCAATTACATCTTGCTGTGCCAATTCTTGTACGATTTCGTCCTCGCTCATCACCATGAGATCCCTGCAAGTGACAACACCCTTGCAAGAATTCATGGAGACTGGGATTTTGGCTTCGACATCGTAACAGTGGAATTTACGCAGTTTCAGCAAATCTCTCACCTGTGACGAGTTAACAGTTTTTACCAGGAGATCTCCGTTAGCAAGTTTTTTCACTTGTTCGACTTCTCCCGCACAGTGGTCAGTCACCTTCTTGATAAGGAAGGGATTGAGACTGGACAGGGGAGTCGAACCTAGAGCATGGATAATGACGAACGTGGCATGGTCAACAGGAACGTCAAGTGGGGCACGAGTTTGGCGTCCGTCAGTCTGGGGGTTGTCAGTCCGGTCGTTCCTACATTCGTCAGGACCACCTCCCCCTGAAGCGGGGGAGGCAGCAGGGGCGTCCGTCATAGGAACCACTTCCCCTCACGGGGGAAGTGGGAAGAAGGAGAAAAGCAAGCAAGGGACAAGGTACCTGGGGAAGACCCACCTAGGCTGAGATTACCCTCTCAAACCACTCTCGGGAGGATGCGCCTGTGTATAACTCACACCCCAGAGCGATCAGTGGGGGGTACACTCCAGAGGCGAGAAAGCAAAGGCAATCTCAGTAAACAGATACAGAGACCTACTATATCTTTAATAAGGGTAGGGAGGAATGTGAACGCTAGCTAACCTAACTTTATTCACGGAAAGTGCAAAACTATTGCCGGTGGGGCAGCCCTAGTATCTGGAGGAGAGTTCAGCACACGTCCGTCCTCTCCGCAACCATCCATCAAAGTCCAAGTCAAGTCATCTCGTGCAGTGAACAAAATTCGAAAGTTCTGGTTATTTATAGGGTGACTTTCCGAATCTGAATGATTTCGAATTGCAGAAAATGATGGTTTCGAGATTGAGAGTCCTGTCCTATGAGACCTTCCCTGATGCTCGGCAATCCTGGTAGCTAGATGGCGCTTAGTTTGACCAATATAGGATGCATTACAGCAACCACACTGAAATCCATACACCACCGAGGACTGCAGGGCATCCGGGACACGGTCTTTAAACATGAAACACTGAGACAGAATTTGGGGAGATTTAAACACCACCCTCAACGATATCTGCGGATAAAAGTTGTGAATTAGTTTGATTATCCTGTTACGTAAAAAATTTGATTTAGGACCTAAATACTGTATTGAAAAATGAACTTTAGCTTTCTCAACCGTGTGAATTTTTTTCAAAGTATTGGTTCTTAATTTTGTTAGCTGTATTCCAACATACTTATCTACAAATTTAGTTGGGAATCCATTGTGGTACAGGGTTTTCCTCAGAAACTGCAGCTCATTATGTAGAGAAAAATATGAGGAGCATAAATTATAGGCCCTAGTCACCAGAGTTAGAATTAAATTACGTTTATATTGGAGGGGAACGTTTGAGTTAAATTTAGTAGTTAATCCTGTATATGTAGGTTTCCTGTATACTGACGTTGTAAAAGTTCCTTCTGTTCTCTCCATGCAAATATCTAAAAAGGGGAGTTTATTATTTTGCTCCGTTTCACAGGTAAACTGTATATTTTTATGTGTAGAATTTAAATAATCCCAAAACAAGGGCACATGAGACGGGGACTAAAAATGGCAAACGTGTCATCCACGTAGCGTTTGAAATAAAGTGGCTTAAAATGGGTGGGACAATCCTTTAACCATATTGATTCGTGATAAGCTAAAAAAGCATTAGCAAGGCTGGGTCCAAGAGGATTTCCCATAGCCACTCCGTCGACTTGTTTAAAGTAAGAACCATTAAAAGTAAAGTAACGGTCTTGCACTGACAATGAGAGCAGTCTATGAAAATGGTCTTTATTTAACCCTCCAATGTTGTTAGTTTCATTAAACAAATTATCACGGCAGATATCCACAGTTTCATCAAGGGGGATATTTGTGAATAGGGATTTTACATCAAATGAAGCCATGAAACAATCGTTAAATTTAAGTTCACAAATTCCTTTAGCAAAAGAAAAAGAATCTTTCACAGTGTAATCATTAAAAGTTATCGGAGACAGCAATGGAACAAGATACTTAGCAAGATTATAATTAACAGTGTTTAGGGCAGATAGAATAGGACGAAGTGGGCAGTCCTCCTTATGAACCTTAGGCAAACCATACAAGACACCTGGTTTCGAACCTGATACAAATAATTCCGATTAAGTAGTTTCCTCAATTGCATGTTAAGATTTCAAGTTTCTAAGAAAACTGTTAATTTTATCTTCACTCCTCAATATAAACTGAAATATATCCCCAGTCACCCTACAAAATTTTGAAGAATCACTAAGTATATCAAGCATCTTAGAGTTATAGTCTGTCCCATTCATTAACACTACTCCATTACCATTGTCAGGTCTTAAAATGATTAAAGAGTTGTAAGATTTCAAATCCTTGAGGGCAGCATACTCTTCCTTTGTGAAAGAACTCCGAGCTTTATGATTATAAAAACTAGAAAAAGCCAGATGCTTTAAACTACTTTTAAAATAATCAAAGGTTCTACCCTTGTTGGGAAAAGAGGCATGGTTTGACAAGATTTTAAAAAGCTTCTCAAAAGGGAGAAAGTGGGATAAAAAAACTACTCTTCCTGGGGGGAAAGAAAACTTCAACCCCCTAGATAAAAGGGACTTTTCCACACTGCAGAGACTTCTCGACGAAAAATTATAAATTACTCTGTCGGGAGATATACCTTGGGGATCTACAAAACCAGTTTTCTTTATTTTTTTTTGGTGTATAAATATAGTTCTAGCAAGGGAATTTACGTTAGTGCGTTCAATTAAGCTAGTCAGATGTACATAATGAACATATGAAACTGCAGATTTTAATTTAACCAAAGACTCATCCAAACGTAGTTTTAAGGAATTTACATGTTTACTTTTAGTTTTAATTTCACTGGTAAGAAGTTTACGTTGGCAATTTTTATACAGCCGAGCAGACTGAAGGTATCTACTATGAGTTTTGAACTTTAAAACTCATAGTAGATACCTTTAGTCTACTCGGCTGTATAAAAATTGCCAACGTAAACTTCTTACCAGTGAAATTAAAACTAAAAGTAAACATGTAAATTCCTTAAAACTACGTTTGGATGAGTCTTTGGTTAAATTAAAATCTGCAGTTTCATATATTGATTATGTACATCTGACCAGCTTAATTGAACGCACTAACGTAAATTCCCTTGCTAGAACTAAATTTATACACCAAAAAAAAAAAAAAATAAAGAAAACTGGTTTTGTAGATCCCCAAGGTATATCTCCCGACAGAGTAATTTATAATTTTTCGTCGAGAAGTCTCTGCAGTGTGGAAAAGTCCCTTTTATCTAGGGGGTTGAAGTTTTCTTTCCCCCCAGGAAGAGTAGTTTTTTATCCCACTTTCTCCCTTTTGAGAAGCTTTTTAAAATCTTGTCAAACCATGCCTTTTTTCCCAACAAGGGTAGAACCTTTGATTATTTTAAAAGTAGTTTAAAGCATCTGGCTTTTTCTAGTTTTTATAATCATAAAGCTCGGAGTTCTTTCACAAAGGAAGAGTATGCTGCCCTCAAGGATTTGAAATCTTACAACTCTTTAATCATTTTAAGACCTGACAATGGTAATGGAGTAGTGTTAATGAATGGGACAGAATATAACTCTAAGATGCTTGATATACTTAGTGATTCTTCAAAATTTTGTAGGGTGACTGGGGATATATTTCAGTTTATATTGAGGAGTGAAGATAAAATTAACAGTTTTCTTAGAAACTTGAAATCTTAACATGCAATTGAGGAAACTACTTAATCGGAATTATTTGTATCAGGTTCGAAACCAGGTGTCTTGTATGGTTTGCCTAAGGTTCATAAGGAGGACTGCCCACTTCGTCCTATTCTATCTGCCCTAAACACTGTTAATTATAATCTTGCTAAGTATCTTTTTCCATTACTGTCTCCGATAACTTTTAATGATTACACTGTGAAAGATTCTTTTTCTTTTGCTAAAGGAATTTGTGAACTTAAATTTAACGATTGTTTCATGGCTTCATTTGATGTAAAATCCCTATTCACAAATATCCCCCTCGATGAAACTGTGGATATCTGCAGTGATAATTTGTTTAATGAAACTAACAACATTGGAGGGTTAAATAAAGACCATTTTCATAGACTGCTCTCATTGTCAGTGCAAGACCGTTACTTTACTTTTAATGGTTCTTACTTTAAACAAGTCGACGGAGTGGCTATGGGAAATCCTCTTGGACCCAGCCTTGCTAATGCTTTTTTAGCTTATCACGAATCAATATGGTTAAAGGATTGTCCCACCCATTTTAAGCCACTTTATTTCAAACGCTACGTGGATGACACGTTTGCCATTTTTAGTCCCCGTCTCATGTGCCCTTGTTTTGGGATTATTTAAATTCTATACATAAAAATATACAGTTTACCTGTGAAACGGAGCAAAATAATAAACTTCCCTTTTTAGATATTTGCATGGAGAGAACAGAAGGAACTTTTACAACGTCAGTATACAGGAAACCTACATATACAGGATTAACTACTAAATTTAACTCAAACGTTCCCCTCCAATATAAACGTAATTTAATTCTAACTCTGGTGACTAGGGCCTATAATTTATGCTCCTCATATTTTTCTCTACATAATGAGCTGCAGTTTCTGAGGAAAACCCTGTACCACAATGGATTCCCAACTAAATTTGTAGATAAGTATATTGGAATACAGCTAACAAAATTAAGAACCAATACTTTGAAAAAAATTCACACGGTTGAGAAAGCTAAAGTTCATTTTTCAATACAGTATTTAGGTCCTAAATCAAATTTTTTACGTAACAGGATAATCAAACTAATTCACGACTTTTATCCGCAGATATCGTTGAGGGTGGTGTTTAAATCTCCCCAAATTCTGTCTCAATGTTTCATGTTTAAAGACCGTGTCCCGGATGCCCTGCAGTCCTCGGTGGTGTATCGATTTCAGTGTGGTTGCTGTAATGCATCCTATATTGGTCAAACTAAGCGCCATCTACTTACCAAGATTGCCGAGCATCAGAGAAGGTCTAATAGGACAGGACTCCCAATCTCGAAACCATCATTTTCTGCAATTCGAAATCATTCAGATTCGGAAAGTCACCCTATAAATAACCAGAACTTTTGAATTTTGTTAGTAACGTACCTAATTTGTGCTTAACTTTAGATAATCAGGCGGTACCTTTTCAAAATTCTGTAAGATTTTTAGGAATACATTTTGATCGTAGAATGAATTTTAAACTTCACTTTAATACTTTGCTTGCTCGGTGTGATAAACCGTTAAATGTCCTCAAGTACCTAGCGGGTACTACCTGGGGTGCCGACAGAAAATCTTTATTAATGGTGTATAAGTCCCTTATTCGATCAAAGCTAGACTATGGCGCACAGGTGTATGGCTCGGCATCCGATCCCACTCTGAAAGGATTGGATGTGTTGCAGAATAAATGTTTGCGAATGTGTCTTGGAGCTGTCCGTTGTACCCGTGTAGCTTGTATGGAAGTGGAGGCGAATGTGCCTCCCCTCCGTATTCGCCGTGACCACCTGGCATTTTCGTATGGACTACGAACATTTAGGAAAAGTAATATCGGCAATGTGGCCTGTACCCCACTGCGTCAATACCACCACCTTCTGCGGGGGGTGTGTCGGCCACTTGCCGCTCGCCTCCACTTACTGACTCAGGAGCTTGGTGTGGACCCCAGTGACTGTGACAAGTTGGTGCTAAAAAATATAGCGCCTTGGGAGCCACCCAGCTTTACAGTGGATGTATCATGGCTCCCAGCACCAAAGGCCAAGGCGCCGGAGGCGGAGGTCCACCACTTGTTTCGTAACATCATTGTTCGTCACTTGGGGTCCCATCAATTGTACACCGACGGCTCCAAGTCGAGTGAATGTGTGGGTGCAAGTGTGTGGTCGACTGAATTTGCCCTCAGGTATCGGTTGCCGACTCATACATCTGTGTTTACTTCAGAACTCTTTGCTATTGACAAAGCCATAGACTATGCTCTCAATTCTAAGCATGACTCATTTGTCATATTTTCAGATTCAAAATCACCCCTTCAGGCAATTGCATCTTGTACTACAAACTCTCACAAGATCCAGGGCCGCATCGTTAATAAGTTGCATTCATGCAACAAGTCAGTCACGCTGATCTGGGTGCCTGGTCATTGTCGTATCTACGGTAATGAGCAGGCTGACTTACTTGCAAAGTCGGCTGTAGAGCTTGAGGAGACTTGGGACGTTCCTTGTGATCTACGGTCGAGTCTCTCTCTCGGAAAGAAATCAATAAATCTTCTGTGGCAAGGTCAGTGGACCAGACTAAATATTCCAACTTGTAAGCCGTACCTGGGCGACTGGGACACTGCCAACCGTCCCAGTCGCCTAGAAGAAAAAGTGTTGCCACGGTTACTGCTTAATGCCACCATTTTAACCCACATAAAACCATATATGGAAAGACGCTTCTCACCGCACTGTGACATCTGTAATGCGGTGTTATCTATCGGTCATATCATCCTGCGCTGTCGGCGATTTATTCGTGAACGTGCTTCACTTATAAATTACTGCGGCGCAGTAGACGTCCCCTTCACCCTTTCCACCATCCTGGGTGATGGGGACATTGTTATGACTGATAAATTGATGGCTTTCTTGAGAGAGACCGGACTGATCAGAGTGATGTGACTTTTTTACTGTGTGGTTATGGTTTTTATGAAGAGTAAATATGTATATATTGTCATATTATTTAGGGTTGACAGTTGACATATTTTAAATAGTTCCTCCTCCCACCGATCTATTTCTAATATTGATGTCCCCTACATTAAGCCAAGTTCCTCGCCTGACAGTCACCAGCTGATGAGTGCAAGTGTGCAATATAGGAAGGTACTGGGCACTTGCAGTCGATGGTGGTCTGCTGGGCGAGGTTCTTCACTTTCTGTACAAATTATGTAAATACATTATATTACCTTGCTTAAGTTATTCTAATTAGGGACGACAGCTGACGTATATGGAAATGTTCCTGACTCGTCTGGTTCCCTTTCATATATTGATGTCCCCTATATTAGGTTGTGCCTCGACTGACAGTTACCAGGTGATTAGTGCAGGTATGTAATGTAGAAAGGCATTACATATCTGCAGTCGATGGTGTTCTGTTAGTCGAGGTATTTTTACCATTAGTTTAGGTCTAGCTATTTGTCTCTGTAGGATTTAGTATAGGTTAGCGATTTGTCTGTTAGGTGATTAATTTTAGGGTCTTTAGATTAGTTTTACTTTGTAATATAAGGTATAAAAAATATAAAACCAAGAAAAAATCAAAAAATAAAAATTAAAAAATAAATAAATAAGATTAAAATTATTATATATATATGTATTTTTGCATGAAAGTGTGTCTGTATGTATGCATAGAAGCGTGTGTGTGTGTGTGTGTGTGTGTGTGTGTGTGTGTGTGTATGTATATATATATATATATATGTTTGTATATATATATATATATATGTTTAAATGTATATACATATATATATAAATGGCCTTAATAACCAGGGGCTTCGGCCCCAATGGTTGATAGGCCGGAAAGAAAAAAAAAAAAAAAAAATTGTTCGCGGACTTTGATGGATGGTTGCGAAGAGTGAAGACGTGTTTCTGAGCTCTCGTCTAGCTGCAGGGTTGCCTCACCGGCTTTAGCTTTGTTTTGTCCGCCACTAGGGCGTTTTTCAATAAAGTTAGGTTAGCTAGACCTCATTTTCCTCCCTGGCCTTAGTAGATATAGTAGGTGTATATATCTAATTACTGAGATTGCCTTTGCTTACTCACCTCTGGAGTGTACCCCCCACTGATCGCTCTGGGGTGTGAGTAACATACAGGCGCGTCCTCCCGAGAGTGGTTTGAGAGGGTAATCTCAGACTAGGTGTTTTTTCCCCGGGCAAATTCTCCCTTGGTTGTTTTTCTCTTTCTTCCCACTTCCCCCTCACGGGGGAAGTGGTAACTATGGCGGACACCACAACTGCCTCTCCCCCCTTCAGGGGGGGAGGTAGTCCTGACCGACCCCCGACTGCTGCACGGACGGACTGCCCCCAGACTGAACGGCCCCAGACACGTACCTGCCTTGACATTGAAGCAAACAATGCCTCATTCGTCCTGATTCATGCGGTTGGTTCTACTCCCCTGTCCAGCCTCAATCCCTTCATCATCAAGAAGGTGATTGATGGGTGTGCAGGTGAGGTGGAACAAGTGAAAAAACTTGCGAGTGGAGACCTTCTCGTAAAAACCATAAATTCTGCCCAGGTCAAGGATTTGCTGAAACTGAGGAAGTTCCACTGTCACGATGTCCAAACATCGATCCCGCACGCCATGAATTCCTGCAAGGGTGTTATCACCTGCAGGGATCTTGTGCTTATGGAGGAGGAAGAAATCGTACAGGAACTTTCTCAGCAAGATGTAATAGAGGCCAGATTCATCACAAGATATTCGGAAGGCATAAGGATGAAGACCGCAACAGTTGTTCTCACTTTTGGCAAAGTATCTCTTCCAGCCAATGTGAAGGTTGGATACGAAATTGTAAATGTTAGACCATACATCCCGAACCCCCTTCGTTGTTCAAAATGTCAGCTCTATGGACACCACGAAAAGGCTTGTCGGGCTTCGAACATCGTGAATGGCAAGTGTGCGGCTGTAGGTCACTCTGCTGACAACTGTACATCCGAGACCGAGTGCTGCTTTCACTGCAAGGATGCTCACTCCACTTCCTCGAGAGCTTGTCCCAAGTGGAAGGAGGAGAAGGAGGTCTGCACGGTAAAAGCAACACAGGGCATTTCCTTCTACGATGCTAGGAAGAAGGTGAAGGAGTTGCATGCAACTCCCAAGCCTAATATCTCCTATGCATCGGCGGTTGTGTCCCGTCCCGTGATGTGCACCGTTGAGACACAGACTGACCTAACATTCGCTCCACATGCCCGACGCCCTACATCTCAGTCTAAGCCTCCTGTACGCTCCAACTCTCTGACGGACATCCCTGTTGCAACTTCCTACTCCCAGGCTGCCGCTGCTCCTTCGCAGTCAGTGCGGCCAAAATCGAAGCCAGACAAGTCTGACAAGATTAATTTCACCACCCTCACTAAACAGTCACGTCCTCATGTCATTCCCGCTCCTGGTCCAGCGAGGGAGAGAAAGAATAGCTCTTCCTCGGTGGAGTCTGGGAGCCTTGTAATTGATGAGAATATGGAGGTCTCCATGAGTAAGAACCGGGAAAGGTCCCCCGGTAGCCACTCGCCTGGTCGCGGGGGGCATAAAAAAACTAAGCACACTGGCCACCCTCGAAAATCTTAAACCGCCGCATTCACTATACTACAGTGGAATTGTAGAGGTATTGGGAATAAGTTACACAATATAGTAATCTTGCTTTCACTACACAGGCCAGACGTTGTTTGTTTACAGGAGACGCGCCTGGAGGATCATCCTGATCCTCCACAGTTCAAACACTATCACTCGTATAGAAGATATGAAGGTCACGGAGTTGCCATTTACACACACAAATCACACCCACAAACGGAAGTGATTCTAAATTCTACTCTGGAAGCAGTCGCGTGCAGAGTAAAATGTAATAACACGTATCTGTCTATTTGCTTTCTGTACTGTCCTCCACATGGCCCCATTGATAGTGATGCTTTAAATTCACTAGTGGAACATCTCCCTGGGAATAAATTAGTGTTGGGCGATTTTAACGCCCATCACTATCAATGGGGTAGCTTGAGGATTGATGGTCATGGGGAGCAAGTAGCCGACCTAATACTACAGTCCAACCTCTGTCTTCTGAACGATGGTAGAGCGACTCGTGTAGATGATCGTACTGATAACTTTTCGGCCATTGACTTATCTTTGGCCTCCCCAGGTATACATCAAGATTTTTTATGGAATCCTTACGAGGACTCCTTGGGAAGTGATCATTTACCCATCTGTCTTTCTTATACAAGCGACATCGTTTCGGACCCTCCACCTCCAAAATTTAACTATAAGAAAGCAGATTGGGGATCCTTCTCAAGGATCGCCAATTTAGATATATCTGGGGTGACCATAGATGTTAAGGTCGAAAATATAACTACTTCGATATTACACGCAGCTGAGGCTGCTATTCCCAAGACTTCTACAGTTCAGGCGAAGCATAGAGCACATTGGTGGACGCCGGATTGCCGACAAGCATTAAGAAAATGCAATAGGAGATACAGGATTTTTGATAGTCAGCCCACTGAGGAAAACTTTATTGCATACAAACAGGCACGGGCTAAGGCAAGGAGAATAATAAGAAGGGCCAAACGTGACTCCTGGCGGTCCTTTGTGTCCACGATGACTCGTACAACACCATTACATAAAGTCTGGTCCACTATAAGATTATTAAATAATAAACGCCCATACTTCCCTGTCACCACCTTGCAGGTGAATAACACCACCTATGACGAGCCCGTGGACGTTGCTAACATCCTCGCCAGGAGTTTTTCTCATGTAAGTAGCTCAGCCAATTATGATCCACGTTTCCAACATCATAAACGCACGGCTGAGCTACAGATATTAGACTTTGCCACAGAAGACGTAGACTCCCCATACAACCAAGAGTTTACGCTAGATGAACTACTCCTTGCCCTTAAATCCTGTAAAGACACCAGCCCTGGACCAGACACCATCACGTACGGTATGATCCAGCATCATAATCAGGACAACTTGATTAAGATATTAGCATTGTACAATGAGATTTGGGCGTCTCGAACGTTCCCAAACTCATGGCACTTTGCGCACGTCATACCGATACCCAAAGAGGCTGGTCGTCTTATGAATCCCACTTCATTTCGTCCTATTGTGTTGACTTCTTGTCTATGTAAGGTCATGGAATGTATGGTTAACAATAGGCTTCTTTTTGTTTTAGAGTCGAAGAATTTGTTAAATGATCAACAATGTGGCTTCCATAAATACAGAAGTTCACTAGATCATTTAATGAATTTGGAGCATTGTATTGCAGAGGCATTTACCAATAAAGAATTCATGATAGAGGCGTTCTTGGACATCCATAAAGCCTATGACATGACATGGCGACACGGTATACTAATGAAGCTCTATGCTTATGGTTTAAGAGGAAATTTACCTGTTTTTATTTCAAATTTCTTAAGGGACAGAACTTTCTCTGTCAAATTGCCTCGTAACGTAACATCGGATATATTTATCCAGGAAAACGGGGTGCCACAGGGAAGTGTGCTTAGTCCTACTTTATTTAGTATTATGATCAATGATATTCTGTCATCAGCTCCCATCCCGAGGAATCTTAAATACTCGCTCTACACTGACGATTGTGCAATATGGCACTCTTCCCGTAATGCACAATTTTCGGCTGGGCGGATTCAAGCAGCCCTTGACTCCGTCCACCAATGGGCCTTGCAGTGGGGATTTAAGTTTTCCGTCCGTAAGTGTGCCGCTATAGTTTTCACTAATCGTAACGTACCTAATTTGTGCTTAACTTTGGATAATTAGGCGGTACGTTTTCAAAATTCTGTAAAATTTTTAGGAATACATTTTGATCGTAGAATGAATTTTAAACTTCACGTTAATACTTTGCTTGCTCGTTGTGATAAACCATTAAATGTCCTTAAGTACCTAGCTGGTATTACATGGGGTGCCGACAGAAAATCTTTATTAATGGTGTATAAGTCCCTTATTCGATCGAAGCTAGACTATGGCGCACAGGTGTATGGCTCGGCATCCGATGCCACTCTGAAAGGATTGGATGTGTTGCAGAATAAATGTTTGCGAATGTGTCTTGGAGCTGTCCGGTGTACCCGTGTAGCTCGTATGGAAGTGGAGGCGAATGTGCCTCCACTCCGTATTCGCCGTGACCACCTGGCCTTGTCCTATAGTGTAAGGACATTAAGGAAAAGTAATATCGGCAATGTGGCCTGTACCCCACTGCGTCAATACCACCACCTTCTGCGGGGGGTGCGTCGGCCACTTGCCGCTCGCCTCCACTTACTGACTCAGGAGCTTGGTGTGGACCCCAGTGACTGTGGCAAGTTGGTGTTAAAAAATATAGCGCCTTGGGAGCCACCTGCCTTTACTGTTGATGTTACATGGCTCCCAGCACCAAAGGCCAAGGTGCCGGAGGCGGAGGTCCACCACTTGTTTCGTAACATCATTGTTCGTCACTTGGGGTCCCATCAATTGTACACCGACGGCTCCAAGTCGAGTGAATGTGTGGGTGCAAGTGTGTGGTCGACTGAATTTGCCCTCAGGTATCGGTTGCCGACTCATACATCTGTGTTTACTTCAGAACTCTTTGCTATTGACAAAGCCATAGACTATGCTCTCAATTCTAAGCATGACTCATTTGTCATATTTTCAGATTCAAAATCACCCCTTCAGGCAATTGCATCTTGTACTACAAACTCTCACAAGATCCAGGGCCGCATCGTTAATAAGATGCATTCATGCAACAAGTCAGTCACGCTGATCTGGGTGCCTGGTCATTGTCGTATCTACGGTAATGAGCAGGCTGACTTACTTGCAAAGTCGGCTGTAGAGCTTGAGGAGACTTGGGACGTTCCTCGTGATCTACGGTCGAGTCTCTCTCTCGGAAAGAAATCAATAAATCTTCTGTGGCAAAGTCAGTGGACCAGACTAAATATTCCAACTTGTAAGCCGTACCTGGGCGACTGGGACACCGTCAACCGCCCCAGTCGCCTGGAAGAAAAAGTGTTGGCACGATTACGGCTTAATGCCACCGTTTTAACACATAAAACCATATATGGAAAGACACTTCCCACCGCACTGTGACATCTGTGATGCGGTGTTATCTATCAGTCATATCATCCTGCGCTGTCAGCGATTTATTCGTGAACGTGCTTCACTTATAAATTACTGCGGAGCAGCAGACGTCCCCTTCACCCTTTCCACCATCCTGGGTGATGGGGACATTGTTATGACTGATAAATTGATGGCTTTCTTGAGAGAGACCGGACTGATCAGAGTGTTGTGACTTTTTTACTGTGTAGTTATGGTTTTTATCAAGAGTAAATATGTATATATTGTAATATTATTTAGGGTTGATAGTTGACATATTTTAAATAGTTCCTCCTCCCACTGATCTGTTTCTAATATTGATGTCCCCTACATTAAACCCCGTTCCTCGACTGACAGTCACCAGCTGATGAGTGCAAGTGTGCAATATAGGAAGGTATTGGGCACTTGCAGTCGATGGTGGTCTGCTGGGCGAGGTTCTTCACTTTTTGTACAAATTATGTAAATACATTATATTATCTTGCTTAAGTTGTTCTAATTATTTACGACAGCTGACGTATATGGAAATGTTCCTGACTTGTCTGGTTCCCTTTCATATATTGATGTCCCCTATATTAGATTGTGCCCCGACTGACAGTCACCAGGTGATGAGTGCAGGTATGTAATGTAGAAAGGCATTATATATCTGCAGTCGATGGTGATTTCTTGGTAGAGGCTTTTTTACCATTAGTGTAGGTCTAGTTATTTGTCTCTTAGGATTTAGTATAGGTTAGTGATTTGTCTGTTAGGTGGTTAGTTTTAGGGTCTTTAGATTAGGTATTTTTGATTATAAGTCATATAAGGTATAAAAAATATAAAACCAAGAAAAAATCAAAAAATAAAAATTAAAAAATAAACAAATAAAATAAAAATTATTATATATATATATGTACGTGTGCATGAAAGTGTGTATGTTCATATGCATAGAAGCGTGTGTGTGTGTGTGTGTGTGTGTGTGTGTGTGTGTGTGTATGTATGTATGTATGTATATATATATATGTATGTGTATGTATGTATGTATGTATGTATGTGTAAATGTATATACATATATATATAAATTGCCTTAATAACCAGGGGCTCGGCCTCAATGGTTGATAGGCAAAAAAAAAAAAAAAAAAAAAAAAAAAAAAAAGAAAAAAAAAAAAAAAAAATGTTCGGGACTTTGATGCATGGTCGTGGAGAGTGTAGACGTGTTTTTCACTGCGCTCTTGTCTAGTATTCAGGGTTGCCTCACCGGCATTAGCTTTGTTTTGTCCGCCACTAGGGCGTTTTTCAATAAAGTTAGGTTAGCTAGACCTCATTTTCCTCCCTGGCCTTAGTAGATATAGTAGGTGTCTGTATCCAATAAACTGAGTTTGCCTTTGCTTACTCGCCTACGGAGGGTCCCCCACACTGATCGCTCTGGGGTGTGAATAAACATACGGTCGGGTCCTCCTGGAGTGGTTTGAGAGGGCAATCTCAGACTAGGTGTGTGGTCCCCGGTTGTTTGTCCCTTGGTTGTTTTCTCCTTCTTCCCACTTGCCCCGCTAGGGGGAAGTGGTAACTATGGCGGACACCACAACTGCCTCTCCCCCTTCAGGGGGAGGTAGTCCTGACCGACCCTGACTGATCAACGGACGGACAGGCCCCAGACAGAACGGCCCCAGACTCGATTGCCTGCCTGGACATAAATGTAAACAATGCTGAATTTGTTCTGATCCATGCTCTAGGTTCCACTCCCTTGAGCAGTCTCAATCCCTTCATCATCAAGAAGGTTAATGATGGCTGTGCTGGTGAGGTGGAACAAGTGAAAAAACTTGCGAACGGAGACCTCCTTGTAAAGATTTGCAATTCTGCCCAGGTCAAGGACTTGCTGAAGCTGAGGAAGTTCCACTGTCACGATGTCCAAACAAGATCCCAACTTCCATGAATTCCTGCAAGGGTGTCATCACTTGCAGGGATCTTGTGGTGATGGAGGAGGAAGAGATCGTAGAGGAACTTTCTCAGCAAGATGTAATAGAGGCCAGATTCATAACAAGATATTCGGAAGGCATCAGGATGAAGACAGCAACCATTGTTTTCACTTCCGGTAAAGTGTCACTGCCAGCCAATGTAAAAATTGGTTATGAAATTGTTCATGTGCGGCCATATATTCCCAACCCTTTCCGTTGTTCAAAATGCCAGATCTATGGACATGGTTCAAAGACTTGTCGGGCTTCCCAGCCAGTGTGAATGGCAAGTGTGCAAGCCAGTAGGTCATGATGCAGAACATTGCACATCTGAGACGGTCTGTTGCTTTCACTGCAAGGGCGCTCACTCCACTTCCTCTAGGGATTGTCCCAAGTGGAAGGAGGAGAAGGAGGTCTGCACAGTAAAGGGAACGGAGGGCATTTCCTTCTACGATGCTAGGAAGAAGGTGAAGGAGTTGCATGCAACTCCCACGCTGAATAGGTCCTATGCTTCGGCGGTAATGTCCCGTCCTGTGATGTGCTCTGTAGAGACACAGACTGATCCTGTCCTTCTCCCTATTGCCACTCACAGTACATCTCCATCTCGACCTCCTGTCCGCTCCAACTCTCTCACTAACATCCCTAAGGCTTCAACTTCTACTCTCAGGCTGCTGCGGCCTCTCCATCAGTACGGCCTAAAACGAAGCCTGACAAGTCTACTAAAAGTAACATGACCACCCTCACAAAACAGTCTCGTCCTCATGTTCTTCCAGTTCCCACTCCAGCGAGGGAGAAGAAGGTTAGCTCTTCCTCGGGGGAGTCAGGGAACCTTGTAATTGACGACAATATGGAGGCTTCCGTGAACAAGCACCGAGATAGGTCCCCTGGTAGTCGCTCGCCTGCTGGCGGGCGACAAAAAAAGACAAATCACACTGGCCCCCAACGAAAATCTTAAACCGTCACTTTCACTATACTACAGTGGAATTGTATAAGTATTGGGAATAAGTTACACAATATAGCAATCTTGCTTTCTATACACAGGCCAGACATTGTTTGTTTACAGGAGACGCGCCTGGAGGATCACCCTGATCCTCCACAGTTCAAACACTACCACTCGTATAGAAGATATGAAGGTCACGGAGTAGCCATATACACACACAAATCACACCCACAAACGGAAGTGATTCTAAATTCTACTCTGGAAGCGGTCACGTGCAGAGTAAAATTTAATAACACGTATCTGTTTATTTGCTCTCTGTACTGTCCTCCACATGGCCCCATTGATAGTGATGCTTTAAATTCACTAGTGGAACATCTCCCTGGGAATAAGTTAGTGCTGGGCGATTTTAACGCCCATCACTATCAATGGGGTAGCTTGAGGATTGATGGTCTTTGGGAGCAAGTAGCCGACCTAATACTACAGTTCAACCTCTGTCTTCTGAACGATGGTAGAGCGACTCGTGTAGATGATCGTACTGGTAACTTTTCGGCCATTGACTTATCTTTGGCCTCCCCTGGTATACATCAAGATCTCTCATGGGACCCTTACGACGACTCCTTGGGAAGTGATCATTTACCCATCTGTCTTTCTTATACACGCGACATCATTTCGGACCCTCCACCTCCAAAATTTAACTATAAGAAAGCAGATTGGGGATCCTTCTCAAGGATCGCCAATTTAGATATATCTGGGGAGACCATGGATGTTAAGATCGAAAATATAACTACTTCGATATTACACGCAGCTGAGGCTGCTATTCCCAAGACTTCTGCAGTTCAGGCGAAGCATAGAGCACATTGGTGGACGCCGGATTTCCGACAAGCATTAAGAAAACGCAATAGGAGATACAGGATTTTTGATAGTCAGCCCACTGAGGAAAACTTTATTGCATACAAACAGGCACGGACTGAGGCAAGGAGAATAATAAGAAGGGCCAAACGTGACTCCTGGCGGTCCTTTGTGTCCATGGTGACTCGTACAACACCATTACTTAAAGTCTGGTCCACCATAAAAATATTAAATAATAAAGGCCCATATTTCCCAGTCACCACCTTGTACGTATATAATAACATCTATGACGAGCCCGTGGACGTTGCTAACATCCTCGCCAGGAGTTTTTCTCATGTAAGTAGCTCAGCCAATTATGACCCGCGTTTCCAACACCATAAACGCATGGCTGAGCTACAGATATTAGACTTTGCCACAGAAGACGTAAACTCCCCATACAACCAAGAGTTTACGCTAGATGAACTGCTCCTTGCCCTTAAATCCTGTAAAGACACCAGCCCTGGACCAGACACCATCACGTACAGTATGATCCAGCATCTTAATCAGGACAACCTGATTAAGATGTTAGCATTGTACAATGAGATTTGGGCGTCTCGAACGTTCCCAAACTCATGGCACTTTGCGCATGTCATACCGATACCCAAAGAGGCTGGTCGTCTTATGAATCCCACTTCATTTCGTCCTATTGTGTTGACTTCTTGTCTATGTAAGGTCATGGAACGTATGGTTAACAATAGGCTTCTTTTTGTTTTAGAGTCGAAGAATTTGTTAAATGATCAACAATGTGGCTTCCGTAAATACAGAAGTTCACTAGATCATTTAATGAATTTGGAGCATTGTATTGCAGAGGCATTTGCCAATAAAGAATTCATGATAGGGGCGTTCTTAGACATCCATAAAGCCTATGACATGACATGGCGACACAGTATACTAATGAAGCTTTATGCTTATGGTTTAAGAGGAAATTTGCCTATTTTTATTTCAAATTTCTTAAGGGACAGGACTTTCTCTGTCAAATTGCCCCGTAACGTAAAATTGGATATATTTATCCAGGAAAACGGGGTGCCGCAGGGAAGTGTGCTTAGTCCTACTTTATTTAGTATTATGATCAATGATATTCTGTCATCAGCTCCCATCCCGAGGAATCTTAAATACTCGCTCTATGCTGACGATTGTGCAATATGGCACTCTTCCCTTAATGCACAATTTTCGGTTGGGCGGATTCAAGCAGCCCTTGACTCCGTCCACCAATGGGCCTTGCAGTGGGGATTTAAGTTTTCCGTCCGTAAGAGTGCCGGTATAGTCTTCACTAACCGTAACGTACCTAATTTGTGCTTAACTTTGGATAATCAGGCGGTACCTTTTCAAAATTCTGTAAAATTTTTAAGAATACATTTTGATTGTAGAATGAATTTTAAACTTCACGTTAATACTTTGCTTGCTCGTTGTGATAAACCGTTAAATGTCCTGAAGTACCTAGCGGTTACTACCTGGGGTGCCGACAGAAAATCTTTATTAATGGTGTATAAGTCCCTTATTCGATCGAAGCTAGACTATGGCGCAAAGGTGTATGGCTCGGCATCCGATGCCACTCTGAAAGGATTGGATGTGTTACAGAATAAATGTTTACGAATGTGTCTTGGAGCCGTCCGGTGCACCCGTGTGACTCGTATGGAAGTGGAGGCGAATGTGCTTCCCCTCCGTATTCGCCGTGACCACCTGGCCTTGTCCTACGGTATAAGGACACTAAGGAAAAGTAATATCGGCAATGTGGCCTGTACCCCACTGCGTCAATACCACCACCTTCTGCAGGGGGTGCGTCGGCCACTTGCTGCTCGCCTCCACTTACTGACTCAGGAGCTTGATGTGGACCCCAGTGACTGTGACAAGTTGGTGCTTAAAAATATAGCCCCTTGGGAGCCACCCGGCTTTACAGTCGATGTCACGTGACTTCCAGCACCAAAGGCCAAGGCGCCGGAGGCGGAGGTCCACCACTTGTTTCCTAACATCATTGTTCGTCACTTGGGGTCCCATCAATTGTACACCGACGGCTCCAAGTCGAGTGAATGTGTGGGTGCAAGTGTGTGATCGACTGAATGTGCCCTCAGGTATCGGTTGCTGACTCATACATCTGTGTTTACTTCAGAACTTTTTGCTATTGACAAAGCCATAGACTATGCTCTCAATTCTAGGCATGACTGATTTGTCATATTTTCAGATTCAAAATCAGCCCTTCAGGCAATTGCATCTTGCACTACGGACTCTCATGAGATCCAGGGCCGCATCGTTAATAAGTTGCATTCATGCAACAAGTCATTCACGCTGATCTGGGTGCCTGGTCATTGTCGTATCTACGGCAATGAGCAGGCTGACTTACTTGCAAAGTCGGCTGTGGAGCTCGAGGAGACTTGGGACGTTCCTCGTGATTTACGGTCGAGTCTATCTCGCGGAAAGAAATCAATAAATCTTCTGTGGCAAGGTCAGTGGACCAGACTAAATATTCCAACTTGTAAGCCGTACCTGGGCGACTGGGACACTGCCAACCGTCCCAGTCGCCTAGAAGAAAAAGTGTTGGCACTGCTACGGTTTAATGCCACCATTTTAACCCACATAAAACCATATATGGAAAGACGCTTCCCACCGCACTGTGACATCTGTAATGCGGTGTTATCTATCAGTCATATCATCCTGCGCTTTCGGCGATTTATTCGTGAATGTGCTTCACTTATAAATTACTGCGGCGCAGTAGACGTCCCCTTCACCCTTTCCACCATCCTGGGTGATGGGGACATTGTTATGACTGATAAATTGATGGCTTTCTTGAGAGAGACCGGACTGATCAGAGTGATGTGACTTTTTTACTGTGTGGTTATGGTTTTTATCAACGGTAAATATGTATATATTGTAATATTAATTAGGGTTGACAGTTGACATATTTTAAATAGTTCCTCCTCCCACTGATCTATTTCTAATATACATGTCCCCTACATTAAGCCAAGTTCCTCGCCTGACAGTCACCAGCTGTTGAGTGCAAGTGTGCAATATAGGAAGGTATTGGGCACTTGCAGTCGATGGTGGTCTGCTGGGCGAGTTTCTTCACTTTTTGTACAAATTATGTAAATACATTATATTATCTTGCTTAAGTTATTCTAATTAGGGACGACAGGTGACGTATATGGAAATGTTCCTGACTCGTCTGGTTCCCTTTCATATATTGATGTCCCCTATATTAGGTTGTGCCTCGACTTACAGTTACCAGGTGATGAGTGCAAGTATGTCATGTAGAAAGGCATTACATATCTGCAGTCGATGGTGTTCTGTTAGTCGAGGTATTTTTACCATTAGTGTAGGTCTAGCTATTTGTCTCTGTAGGATTTAGTATAGGTTAGCGATTTGTCTGTTAGGTGATTAGTTTTAGGGTCTTTAGAGTAGTTTGTCTTTATAATATAAGGTATAAAAAATATAAAACCAAGAAAAAATTTAAAAAAAAAAATCCAAAAAAAAAAAAAAATAATATTAAAATTATATATATATATATATATATATATATATATATATATATATATGTACGTTTGCATGAAAGTGTGTCTGTATGTATGCATGGAAGTATGTGTGTGTGTGTGTGTGTGTATGTGTGTGTATGTATGTATATATATATGTGTGTTTGTATATGTATGTATATATGTTTAAATGTATATACGTATATATGTGTGTATGTATATATATATATATATATATATATATATATATATATATATATATATATATATATATATATATATATATATATGGCCTTAATAACCAGGGGCTTCGGCCCCAATGGTTGATAGGCCAGAAAATAAAAAAGGAAAAAAAAAATTACGAGCAGGTGACTTTGATGCATGGTCGTGAGGAGCGTAGACGTGTTTTCTGTTGCGCAGTTCTCTAGTTTTCAGGGCTGCCTCACCGGCATTAGCTTTTTTTTTCACTCTTCTGGTGACGTTTAGGACTAACTAGTACTAATTTTCCTCCCTACCCTTGTTAGAGATATAGTAAGTGTCTATATCTATTTACTAAGATTACCTTTGCTTACTCGCCCACGGAGGGTCCCCCCCACTGATCGCTCTGGGGTGTGAAGTAACACGGTCGGGCCTGCCTGGAGTGGTTTGAGAGGGCAATCTTAGCCATAGGTGTGTTGTCCTGTTTTTTTTGTCCCTTGTTTGTTTTTTCTCTTTCTTCCCACTTTCCCCTTTAGGGGGAAGTGGTCACTATGGCGGACGCCACTGCTGCCTCCCCCTCCTTCAGGGGGGGAGGTAGTCCTGACCGACCCTCGGCTGTCTCACGGACGGACTACCCCCAGACTCAACGGCCCCGGACACGCCCTTTGCTAGACATTGATGTAAAAAATGCGAGTTTTGTTTTGTTGCACGCGGTTGGTTCTACTCCCCTGTCCAGCCTCAATCCCTTTATTATCAAGAAGGTGATTGATGGATGTGCAGGAGAGGTAGAACAAGTAAAAAAATTTGCTAGCGGAGATCTCCTAGTAAAGACTGCAAACTCGTCCCAGGTTAAGGATTTGATGAAGATGAGCAAATTCCATTGCTATGATGTTGTGCCGACGATCCCTCACTCCATGAATTCCTGCAAGGGAGTCATCACTTGCAGGGACCTCATGGTCATGGAAGAGGACGACATCATACGTGAACTTGCTCATGAAGATGTAATTGAAGCCCGTTTCATCACGAGATTTTCCGAGGGCAGGAGGACGAAAACGGCAACTGTTATATTGACTTTCGGCAAAGTGACTCTCCCAACCCATATCAAAGTGGGGTATGAAATTGTTAACGTCAGGACATACATCCCTAACCCACTTTGTTGTTTACGATGTCAGTTATATGGACATCATGAAAAGTCTTGTCGGGCTTCTCAATCAGTCTGTGGCAAGTGCGCAACGCAAGGTCATGATGCTGTCCATTGCACATCAGAGGGTGTCAGCTGCTTTCACTGCAAGGGTGCTCACTTCACTTCCTCTAGGGATTGTCCCAAGTGGAAGGAGGAGAAAGAGGTCTGTGCGGTGAAGGCGACTGAGGGCATCTCTTTCTACGAAGCAAGGAAAAAGGTGAAGGAGTTGCATGCAACTCCCACACCAAATAGGTCCTATGCTTCGGCAGTGATGTCCCGCCTTGTGATGTGCACTGTGGAGACGCAGACTGATCTCGTGCTTGTTAATCAAGTCACTCACTCTACCTCCACCTCCACCTCTAAACCTCCTGTAAGATCCAACTCTCTAACTGACCTCCCTAAAGCTTCATCATACTCACAGGCCGCTCCTGCTTCTCACTCAGTCAAGCCTAAATCGAAGCCTGACAAGACTGTAAAACATAACTTCACCACCCTTTCAAAGCCACGTCCTCATGTCCTCCCTGGTCCTAGCCCAGCGAGGGAGAGGAAGAATAGCTCTTCCTCGGTGGAATCTGGGAGCCTTGTTATTGCCGATAATATGGAGGTTTCCGTCAGCAAGCACTGGGAAAGGTTCCCCGGTAGCCACTCGCCTGGTCGCGGGGGGCATAAAAAAACTAAACACACTGGCCCCCCTCGTAAATCTTAAACCGCCGCATTCTCTATACTACAGTGGAATTGTAGAGGTATTGGGAATAAGTTACACAATATAGCAATCTTGCTTTCTATACACAGGCCAGACGTTATTTGTTTACAGGAGACGCGCCTGGAGGATCACCCTGATCCTCCACAGTTCAAACACTACCACTCGTATAGAAGATATGAAGGTCACGGAGTAGCCATATACACACACAAATCACACCTACAAACGGAAGTGATTCTAAATTCTACTCTGGAAGCGGTCGTGTGCAGAGTAAAATTTAATAACACATATCTGTCTATTTGCTCTCTCTACTGTCCTCCACATGGCCCCATTGATAGTGATGCTTTAAATTCACTAGTTCATCATCTCCCTGGGAATAAGTTAGTGTTGGGCGATTTTAACGCCCATCACTATCAATGGGGTAGCTTGAGGATTGATGGTCGTGGGGAGCAAGTAGCCGACCTAATACTACAGTCCAACCTCTGTATTCTGAACGATGGTAGAGCGACTCGTGTAGATGATCGTACTGGTAACTTTTCGGCCATTGACTTATCTTTGGCCTCCCCTGGTATACATCAAGATCTCTCATGGGACCCTTACGACGACTCCTTGGGAAGTGATCATTTACCCATCTGTCTTTCTTATACACACGACATCATTTCGGACCCTCCACCTCCAAAATTTAACTATAAGAAAGCAGATTGGGGATCCTTCTCAAGGATCGCCAATTTAGATATATCTGGGGAGACCATAGATGTTAAGGTCGAAAATATAACCCAATCCATATTACACGCAGCTGAGGCTGCTATTCCCAAGACTTCTACAGTTCATGCGAAGCATAGAGCACATTGGTGGACGCCGGATTTCCGACAAGCATTAAGAAAACGCAATAGGAGATACAGGATTTTTGATAGTCAGCCCACTGAGGAAAACTTTATTGCATACAAACAGGCACGGGCTGAGGCAAGGAGAATAGTAAGAAGGGCCAAACGTGACTCCTGGCGGTCCTTTGTGTCCATGGTGACTCGTACAACACCATTACGTAAAGTCTGGTCCACCATAAAAATATTAAATAATAAAGGCCCATATTTCCCAGTCACCACCTTGCACGTAAATAATAACATCTATGACGAGCCCGTGGACGTTGCTAACATCCTCGCCAGGAGTTTTTCTCACGTAAGCAGCTCAGCCAATTATGACCCGCGTTTCCAACATCATAAATGCATGGCTGAGCTACAGATATTAGACTTTGCCACAGAAGACGTAAACTCCCCGTACAACCAAGAGTTTATGCTAGATGAACTGATCCTTGCCCTTAAATCCTGTAAAGACACCAGCCCTGGACCAGACACCATGACGTACGGTATGAGCCAGCATCTTAATCAGGACAACCTGATTAAGATGTTAGCATTGTACAATGAGATTTGGGCATCTCAAACGTTTCCAAACTCATGGCACTTTGTGCACGTCATACCGATACCCAAAGAGGCTGGTCGGTCGTCTTATGAATCCCACTTCATTTCGTCCTATTGTGTTGACTTCTTGTCTATGTAAGGTCATGGAACGTATGGTTAACAATAGGCTTCTTTTTGTTTTAGAGTCGAAGAATTTGTTAAATGATCAACAATGTGGCTTCCGTAAATACAGAAGTTCACTAGATCATTTAATGAATTTGGAGCATTGTATTGCAAAGGCATTTGCCAATAAAGAATTCATGATAGGGGTGTTCTTGGACATCCATAAAGCCTATGACATGGCCTGGCGACACGGTATACTAATGAAGCTCTATGCTTATGGTTTAAGAGGAAATTTACCTGTTTTTATTTCAATTTTCTTAAGGGACAGAACTTTCTCTGTCAAATTGCCCCGTAACTTAACATCAGATATATTTATCCAGGAAAACGGGGTGCCACAGGGAAGTGTGCTTAGTCCTACTTTATTTAGCATTATGATCAGTGATGTTCTGTCATCAGCTCCCATCCCGAGGAATCTTAAATAATCGCTCTACGCTGACGATTGTGCAATATGGCACTCTTCCTGTAATGCACAATTTTCGGCTGGGCGGATTCAAGCAGCCCTTGACTCCGTCCACCAATGGGCCTTGCAGTGGGGATTTAAGTTTCCCGTCCGTAAGTGTGCCGCTATAGTCTTCACTAATCGTAACGTACCTAATTTGTGCTTAACTTTGAATAATCAGGCGGTACCTTTTCAAAATTCTGTAAAATTTTTAGGAATACATTTTGATCGTAGAATGAATTTTAAACTTCATGTTAATAATTTGCTTGCTGGTTGTGATAAACCATTAAATGTCCTGAAGTACCTAGCGGGTACTACCTGGGGTGCCGACAGAAAATCTTTATTAATGGTGTATAAGTCCCTTATTCGATCAAAGCTAGACTATGGCGCACAGGTGTATGGCTCGGCATCCGATGCCACGCTGAAAGGATTGGATGTGTTACAGAATAAATGTTTGCGAATGTGTCTTGGAGCCGTCCGGTGTACCCGTGTGACTCGTATGGAAGTGGAGGCGAATGTGCCTCCCCTCCGTATTTGCCGTGACCACCTGGCCTTGTCCTATAGTGTAAGGACATTAAGGAAAAGTAATATCGGCAATGTGGCCTGTACCCCCCTGCGTCAATACCACCACCTTCTGCAGGGGGTGCGTCGGCCACTTGCCGTTTGCCTCCACTTACTGACTCAGGAGCTTGGTGTGGACCCCAGTGACTGTGACAAGTTGGTGTTAAAAAATATAGCGCCTTGGGAGCCACCTGCCTTTACTGTTGATGTTACATGGCTCCCAGCACCAAAGGCCAAGGCGCCGGAGGCGGAGGTCCACCACTTGTTTCGTAACATCATCATTCATCACTTGGGGTCCCACCACTTGTACACCGACGGCTCCAAGTCGAGTGAATGTGTGGGTGCAAGTGTGTGGTCGACTGAATGTGCCCTCAGGTATCGGTTGCCGACTCATACATCTATGTTTACTTCAGAACTCTTTGCTATTGACAAAGCCATAGACTATGCTCTCAATTCTAGGCATGATTCATTTGTCATATTTTCAGATTCAAAATCAGCCCTTCAGGCAATTGCATCTTGTACGACGGACTCTCATGAGATCCAGGGCCGCATCGTTAATAAGTTGCATTCATGCTACAAGTCATTCACGCTGATCTGGGTGCCTGGTCATTGTCGTATCTACAGTAATGAGCAGGCTGACTTACTTGCTCGAGGAGACTTGGGACGTTTCTCGTGATCTACGGTCGAGTCTATCTCTCGGAAAGAAATCAATAAATCTTCTGTGGCAAGGTCAGTGGACCAGACTAAATATTCCAACCTGTAAGCCGTACCTGGGCGACTGGGACACGGCCAACCGCCCCAGTCGCCTGGAAGAAAAAGTGTTGGAACGATTACGACTTAATGCCACCGTTTTAACACATATGAAACCTTATATGGAAAGACGCTTCCCACCGCACTGTGACATCTGTGATGCGGTGTTATCTGTCAGTCATATCATCCTGCGCTGTCGGCGGTTTATTTGTGAACATGCTTCACTTATAAATTACTGTGGCGCAGCAGCCGTCCCCTTCACCCTTTCCACCATCCTGGGTGATGGGGACATTGTTATGACTGATAAATTGATGGCTTTCTTGAGAGAGACCGGACTGATCAGTGATGTGACTTTTTTACTGTGTAGTTGTGGTTTTTATCAATGGTAAATATGTATATATTGTAATATTAATTAGGGTTGATAGTTGACATATTTGAAATAGTTCCTCCTCCCACTGATCTATTTCTAATATAGATGTCCCTTACATTAAACCCCGTTTCTCGACTAACAGTCACCAGCTGATGAGTGCAAGTGTGCAATATAGAAAGGTAATGGGCAGTTGCAGTCGATGGTGGTCTGCTGGGCGAGGTTCTTCACTTTTTGTACAAATTATGTAAATACATTATACCATCTTGCTTAAGTTATTCTAATTAGGGACGACAGCTGACGTATATGGAAATGTTCCTGACTCGTCTGGTTCCCTTTCATATATTGATGTCTCCTATATTAGGTTGTGCCTCGACTGACAGTCACCAGGTGATGAGTGCAGGTATGTCATGTAGAAAGGCATTACATATCTGCAGTCGGTGGTGTTCTGTTAGTCGAGGTATTTTTACCATTAGTGTAGGTCTAGCTATTTGTCTCTGTAGGATTTATTATAGGTTAGCGATTTTTCTGTTAGGTGATTAGTTTTAGGGTCTTTGCATTAGGCATTTTCGTTTATAAGTAATAAAAGGTTAAAAAAAAAAAATAAAAAAATAAAAAAAAATAAAATTCCAAAAAAAATATAAAATAAAAATTATTATATATATATGTACGTGTGCATGAAAGTGTGTATATTCATATGCATGGATGTATGTATGTATGTATGTATATATATATATATATGTTCATATATATATGTATATATGTGTAAATATATATACATATATATATTTTGCCTTAATGACCAGGGGCTCCGGCCTCAATGGTCGATAGGCAAAAAAAAAAAAAAAAAAATGTTCTCTGCACGAGATGACTTGACTAGACTTGTAGCGCAGTCCCTACTAACGGCAGAGCTACGACCATCCCTTGGCTCACACGACTCCTCTACACAGTTGCTCTGTTTTTAGCTGGTAAATTGTTGTATTGTAATTTTATTTCATATGACCTGCTCTGTTCCCTGTTATTTTATTCTGTGGAAGATGAGAAAATTATATATTGGTTTATTTTCTATTTTGTGTGTTTTTATTTTTGTTTTAGGTCTGAAGATGGTTTGTGTTATAAAACCGAAACGTCACCAATAATAAATCATGTACATCATCACTCTGGTTTTGCTGGCCATCATTATATATATATATATATATATATATATATATATATATATATATATATATATATATATATATATATGTATCGATTTTTATAAACTAAAAGCAATTATATTACCGAAAGTAGGCTAATCGGTTAATCTGTACTTTCTTTAATAAATAATGCCCTACAATCCCCTGACGATCTGATATTGTACCTAAGTTAGAGTTTTGGGTCTAAAGGTGTTTGATGAAGTCTTTATTAAGTATTTATTAAATCACCTGGACTCGAATTTGGTCTAAAATTAACATCCTTACATCTTCTGTGCTCATTTGTGGCAACAAATTAGTAATAAAACGTCATGTTAATCGTGAAGAAGTGCAACGGGAAGGCTGTACAGATGTAGTATTGTCCTTTTCTGTTACCGATATACAGTCGTGAACACTAAAAAAAAACTGGGGGGGAGGGTAAATGGCAAAAGTTTGCCAACAGAGAACAGGATTAATAGCACAAGATTACCCCCCATCACCCATCCACTCTCCTGCAGAGCAATGGTTTGATTGTCGGAAAGATCCGAGGTTTGCAGCTTCTCTTACTTTCATGTCTTGGCGAGTGTTCCGTTTGTCCTCCTGTCATGTATAACAGCAAATTGAACTGAAAGTCCCTAAAGAAATAATAATAGTGATGGTGCAGCACATCTCACACAAGAGAACTAACTTTCAGTTATTACAGTAAAAGTCCATTAATTCGAACACCAATAATCCGAAAATCCCGCTAATCCGAATTTTTGAAGAAGGCTGACAAAAACTCCAAAAGTAAAAAAAAAAAAAAAAAAATCTAAATTAAAAAAATCAAACTGGGCACCAAATGCGCCGAAGCGCCGAACGGTGTGGTCATGGAACATGTAATGCATGGATTGGCAACTCCTAGTACACAACCGACCACTTTTGGATGGTTTCGAGACATTTTGCCATCAAGTCACTTTGCCGTCACAACAATAACAAACCAATTCGCCGTCAGGACGATTCCCCGTCGTTTATTTACGTATCAGTTTATTTCGCAAGTACTCTAGTTTTTGAATACTTGTACCTCTTCAGAGTCGTTTTAAGATACACCCAGGATATTGTAGTACCAATGGAAATTAATGAAGACAGCTATGGGTGATACTAGAATATAATTCAAAGTCAACTGCAGAGGGGTAGAAACAAGTTAATTATTGTCTAAAAGTGCAATTTATAAATGATATCCAAAGCCTATGCTATTGAATGAACATAGACTCTGATAGATCCCCCTGAAAACTGAGTTATTAATGTATAAATTAATCAATAATAAGTATATTTATAGAATAACTGGGAATTGTTCTGACGGGGAATAGTCCATATTTTGAGAGCGAACTGTCTCGGAACCTTTTGAATCTGTACCATAGGTTTAAGGAATTATCCACAGTAATACATATTAAGTTTCTGTGCTTTTACAATACGTGCATATTATTATTAACCCTGGACTTTCTCTAATTGGATTTACCTGTCTACAACGGCTGGTTATAACACTACACATTACTGGTGAGTTAAACAACCCATAACATCTCTTAATTTATCAATTACAGTTCGTGTCTTCAGTAATACATTATTAAGTAAAAAATTTGTGTAATACGTAATACTAAAATGTCCCATATTGTATTATGAATGAATGAAAAGTGATCCATTCGGTAAAATTTCAGTTTAAAGATGAAATTAAGTGTCTTAGGAGTCCCACCCCAAAATCCGAAGAATCTCATAAGCCGAATGATTCTCGGTCCACTGCCATTCAGATTAAAGGACTTTTACTGTATTTTTTTTTGTTCCAAATTACTCCCTTTTTCTCCATTCCAAAATTTTCATAGCTGGAGCGACTTACTTTGCTTATAAAATTGTATATTAATGCACTGTAAATGTGTATTCATATTTTAAAAGTGACAACTGGTTTGGAATGTTATTGAAGGCTTTGTTTCTGTCTCTCAAATCCTTGGTGTTGGGAAACCATGACAAGCTAACTGGGTATGACTGCCATACAAGCAAGTTAGTCAAATGTATTATGGATTTACGATTTCTTTTCCAAAGAATATGAGTCGGTCGGATTACTTTCAATCATTCTTAACTCTTGCATGAAGGATAGAAGGCTTACATCATCCTGGCTTATGTCTCGAAATGATAATATAAGCACCCTCTGACATCATATATAAGTGTTAGTTTTTTTTGCTTATGCGGAGTCTTGCGTGAATGTGGATGCTACGTATCCTTACCATAAGGGGGTAATGACATGTTCAAATGCTGGATTGAGCCTCACCCCAAGGTCATGCAGGCTCACAGTATCGAGCTAAAAGCGCCCTAACCCTTTCCAGCTGATAGCGCATTCAGAGTATAAAGCTAATTAAACTAGTAATGAAGGAGATTCATTACTGTTTATCAACATGGGCTCAGCGAATTCAGTGGAACCACAAACAAACATTGAGGTTGTGAGACTTCCTCGGTTCCGTCAGATGAAGCAAATATTTATTACCCTTTACATGTTTATACGTGAATGCTAAGGCATGATAAGGCATCTGGCAATTAAGAGAGAAAAAAAATATTCTTAGACACACACATACATGCACTATCTCTCTCTCTCTCTCTCTCTCTCTCTCTCTCTTTCTCTATCTATCTCTCTATCTCTATCTATCTCTCTATCTCTATCTATCTCTCTATCTATCTCTATCTCTATCTATCTCTCTATCTCTCTATCTATCTCTCTATCTCTATCTATCTATCTATCTCTCTATCTCTATCTATCTATCTATCTCTATCTATCTATCTCTCTATCTCTATCTATCTATCTATATATATACAATGGTACAGTACATTAAAGCACCATCATCATTGTGGGACTCGAACCCACTTCACCACAACAAGTCTAAGAAGATGTGTTTCTGTCACCAAATTATGAAGCTTTTCTTTTCATATCCACACACCCCGACCTATTGCAGTGTGGGTGGTAGGGACTTTCAGCTCTTCAGGTTATGATGACTGACAAATTGTTAATACATAAACTACATCGTCCCGCAAGGCTCCCTCATCAGTGTAGGGCACGAACCAACCTCAACATTGCAGGACTAAAAGAACTGTGACCGTCACACACCGTAACAATAATAACATTTTTCTTTTCAGATGCACACCTATGTGCTGAAGGAAATTCTCTAAGATAGCAAGGTAAAAAAAGAAAGAAAATAAAAAGGTTATGGGCGTTATGTGTTTGACACCATTAGCCATAGACAACTCTTGTTATCTTCAGATGTCTTCTACACTTTATTCTTCTTATGTCAAGAGTACTTCATTCTGTTTAGGATATACTTTTCAGCCTGGACAGACTACAGACTTCAAGACTTCCCTCAATGCAAAAGGCCCCTTGCAAAAGTAATAAAGCTTTCTGTTTGCAGTAATATAAATTCAGAAGGGATTTACACTGTAAATGGTCGTCGAAGTGAGGATTTTTGTCAAAAGAAATAAAATAATCTGTCTGGTTCGTAACGCAGCAGAAAATACATTATAATGAGGGAATTAAAAACAGTCTCCACTAAAGACTCTTACTTATAGATGAAGATGGGATGAGCAGAGAGGCAACTGTTTTGAGTGCTGAAGTGCTCTTCACTTCCCGCTGCTTCTGTACCTGGTGAGGCGTGGAACACAAATGTGCTCATACCAACTGGGGTGATCCAAGGTGGTACAAGGGAAGGGGCAGTGGTGGACCTCCCCCCTCCCCTCCCTTCCCCCCATCTCTCTCTCTCTCTCTCTCTCTCTCTCTGGGATTCACTTCCACACTAACACTACCACCGTTAATATGGTTAGGAGTTTGGTATTCCTTAGTATTTTGAAAAAAAAAAAAAAAAAATCACCATCATCATTAACATCACCATCATCATCATATCCTCATCATCATAGTCTCTCATATTGACGGTGTTAGTGAAGACATTGTCTACTACATTTTGAAAATCCTATTCTATACTGACTAAAAGCATGTTAAATATGTATAAATAAAAATGACGACCTCGTTATTGGTTAAGGAAGATCCTTAACAACTCTTCCTCAGCGATTTATTTTTGGGTACGGTGGGCTAATATCGTTTTGTGCATAGTTTATGCAGAGTATGATGGTATTAAAATGATTTAAGTAACATGGAAGAGGACGGCAAGAAGTTGAAAAAAAATAAATCGCCCAGGAAGAGGTCTTAGGAAGCTTCCATAACCTAGGTGTAATACGGTAAAGGTGATCATTCAGAAGTTCCGCTCAGTATCTGATACCAGCGAGAAAACGACTGATCTTATAGGCTCGTCGGATAGGATATAACCGCATCATCATAACTTACTCTCTGCTTTATTATTGCTATCGTCACGCGATTTTATGCAGGCTAAGAAACACTTTCTGAATGGTACTTGTTAACTGTCTTACTCTGTCTGTTTTTCCTACTGCCTATGTCCTCCTGTCTTTTAAGCGCAGTGTGTCCAGGTATCTCGAACGGATCTTGACTTTGGCTCTCTGTTAATTTTTTTTCCTTGGACGAAACAGTCTTGCTGTCTTTGGTTTCTTCTTACTTACACACACACACACACACACACACACACACACACATATATATATATATATATATATATATATATATATATATATATATATATATATATATATATATATATCCGTACCTCAATTTTTCCAGCCCCATGGAAAGAAGCAAATATCCATCCTGTTCCTAAATAGGGGGCAACTTCTGATCCATCAAACTATAGACCAATTGCAATAACTTCCTTTCTCGGTAAAGTTTTTGAAACACTAATTAACAAACACATAGTCAAGCATCTAGAAATTAATAAATTGATCAATGATCGGCAGTATGGATTTAGACAGGAACGTTCAACTGTAGATATTCTTTGCCTTCTTACCCTTCAGATCAACAAAATAATAGACCAACACGGTGAAACACACACAATAGCACTAGATATTTCAAAAGCATTTGACAGAGTATGGCACCGGGCCTTATTGTCTAAGATGTCACATTATGGCCTTGCATCACTGGTTCCTCTAATTTATTATCTTTATAGTAGAAAAATGCGGGTCATGGTAGATTGAATTTATTCTCAGTTTCATTCCATAAATGCTGGCGTACCTCAGGGATCAGTTTTGGCGCCAACCCTCTTTCTCATTCATATAAATGACCTCCTATCTGTCACGCACAACCTAATACACTCTTATGCTGATGACTCGACCCTTCATAGTTCGTTCACATTTAGTACCTCCTTTACACAATTTGATATATTAAATTCCCAAATAAACACAGCAATTTCTCTGAACCAGGACCTTTCTAAAATTAATCACTGGGGACAAAAAAAATCTGGTCTCATTTAATGCTCAGAAAACTAAATACATTAATTTCTCCAACAGAAAGAATCCCTCAGACTCTCACATAATTTTAAATGATGTCAGTATTCCTATATCCACTACAATTGATATCCTAGGTGTTACTCTAAACCCCAACCTAAGCTGGACAGCTTATGTTAAATCCCTCGCTAAAAATGCTTCTAAAAAACTGGGACTTATATACAGAGTTCGTGAGTTCTTCACTGACGAGCAGATGGCCACAATATACAAATATCATGTGCGTTCTCAGATCGAATACTGTTCACCACTGTGGAGTGGTTGTGGAGCGGTTGCATTGAGGCAGTTGGACAAAAATCTAAATAAAGCCATTAAATTCATCAATAATCCTGCAATAACGCAGGACCTTCCTCCGTTATCAGTACGTACAGACGTTGCTTCTTTAGCATTATTTTATCGATATTTTTACCGTAAGTGCTCTAACGAACTGGCTTCAATTGTCCCTTCCCTTCACATTTTCTCCCGAAATACTCGGGCAGCTGGGAGCGCCCATGAACTCACACTCTCTTCCCCACAATGCAGAACCAGTGCTTATCAAAATTCATTTATCCCCAGAACTACTACTCTCTGGAATTCACTTCCTGGGGGTTGCTTCCCACATACATTAAATCTTTTCGATTTTAAATCCAATTGTTTTAAGTATTTTATGAATGGAGGATGCCTTGAGGCACATGGACTTTTTTTTTTTCCTTTATATACATAGTTTTTGGTAACTTCAACAACTATTGGTCGTCCTATGGCGAATAAAATCGTCTGGAGGCAGCATAATAAGTATATACTTCCTCCTTTTATTCAAGGTGTCCAGAAGGCAGAGTTTCTAACCTCCTGATGGAAGTTATGTCCTTTTAATGAAACTGTGTTTATTATGAAAATACACACCTGGGGAAGGTCCAACTCGCGCCGTAACTGTTTTACCTTCAGAGTAAACATAATATCAAGATGTGGTCGACTTTGACCTGAAAGGATTCAGGTAGGTCAGAACTGTTTATTCTTTACTAAAGTAATGAATAACAACAATGAAAATAAAAATAATAATGAAAACAACAACAACAATAATATTAATAATAATAATAATAATAATAATAATAATAATAATAATAATAATAACAATAATAATAATAATAAAAATAATAACAATAATAATAATGATGATGATAATGATAACGAATAAAAATATGACCAGAATCACACCAACCGCGGGCCGATACATATCCAGCGCTGCTCGGAATTTGAACTTGACTTTGACCTGATTTCACCAATTTTGCACATGTATGAGATTTTCATACCTACTACACACCTGTAAAATTTTGTGATGATATCTTGAGCGGTTGCGAAGTTACTGTATCTCGCTAACAGAAATATGGACAGACAGATAGACGGACAAATTGAAAACAAAATCAGCTTTGTGCTAATAATAGTAGTAATAATAATAATTAAAAAAAAAAAAAAATAATAATAATAATAATAATAATAATAATAATAATGATGATGATGATAACTAGAGATCCCCCCCCCAATAGGGGAATCACACCAACCCCGAGCTGATACATATCTTGCGTGTCTCGGAATGTGACCCTGACCTTGGCCTACTTCACCAATTTCGAACTCGTAGCAGGTTTTCATCCCTACTACACACCTGACTAATTTTGTGATGATATCTAGAGTGGTTGCAAAGTTATCGTGGTAACAGACACACAGACCTTGACCTACTTTCACCAATTTCATACTTGTGATCCATTTTTTTCCCTAATACAGAAACACAGACAGATGGAAAGACAGTCAAATTGAAAATACCAGCTTAGCTATCACAGCTGGTAATAGTAATAATAATGATGATGATTATGATGACATAAGTATGTGAAGCTTGGCCCTTATTAGAAGGGCACAAGTCGAGAGTGAGAGCAGTGGAAATGAGTTACTCATAAGGGGCATGTGGAGAGACAGACTGACAAAGGAGAAAGTGAAAAGGCGTTCTGGTGTAGCTGTTGATGTGATACAAATGTTAGCAGAAATATACTTAGGTGGCTTGGCCATGTAGAGAGGATGGAGAGTGAGAGACTAACGAGGAGAGTATATGTGAGTGAGGTGGAGAGGGGGGGAGAGGGAGGATGAGACCGAGGATAAGATGAAGGGATGGAGTGGAGAGATATATGAAAGAGGGGGACGGGGTGAGTTTAGGGAAGGGTAGCGAAACGGCAGGGGACAGGGCTACATGAAGGTGACTTGTTTGTGGCCACCCCTTATGGGATTGTGAGGTTTGGCTATTAACAGATGGACAGTCTGATGATGATAATAATGATGACGTTGAAAAATGCAGTAATAACTGAAATGATAACAGCGGACACGATACCCCCAGGAGGCGACAACAGAGAGTTAGATATAGTGTACGGGATGTCCGTGCTATATGGGTACAAGTCCCATGTAGCCGCGCACCCCTACTCCCCGGAACTGACCCGTCCCGTACTCCTCAGTCCGGGGGCACTATCCTCTTGCCAGCCCGGCCTGTGTCAAGATGTGGGTGGAGCTGAACCTTACACTCCTTACAACTCCAAGGAGACGGCCTCAAGCCACTCCAATTTAGAGACGGCCTCTAGCCGCTCCACATCAGAGACGGCCTCCGGCCACTCCACATCGGAGACGGCCTCAAGCTGCTCCCCAGAAGAGATGGCCTCAAGCTGCTCCTCAAACGAGATGGCCTCAAGCAGCTCCTTACAAGAGACGGCCTCAAGCCACTCAGCTACTGAGATGGCCTCAAGCCGCTCACCTACTGAGACTGCCTAAGCCACTCCACCAGGACTACCAGCAGGGTTGGTAGCAGTCCTGAGGAGAAGACTCCGGCGATGGCCTCCTGCTGCACCCACAGATGAGAGACGGCCTCTAGCCACTCTACGCCCGCACGTTGTTCTCCCACGTCCACCTGCCATAGTACCAGTCCTCAGCTAGGGAGTCCACCACTGACAGCCTGGTGGCAGGGCCCTGTACTATCCCCGGGGTTATTCTCCCTGCAGCCTGCCCCTGAAGAGGACCTGCCCCTGATGGATCCCTCCCCAGAATGACGCCGCAGTCCCCTCCTGACGGCGAAGTACCCCGGAGTGGACCGCAGCCCCTAGGTCTCCGACGGAGCCCCCAGCTCCCCGGGGCGAGACCCACCCTACTCGCGGCCGAGAGGACGTGGATCCTCCACCCAGCGGCTCAGAAGGCATCTGGAGGAGTTGTTTGGCCCCTACCCCGCCAGCCAGACTTCTGCCCCCAGCCCTCAGTACCCAAGGCCTTTCATCACGCCCACAGGGGATGACATCAACCTACCTGGACTATATGTGACTCAGGTGTGGATCAATAAGAGGACATACAGTAGAGTGCCGAAAATGGAATCATTAAGTGACCGTGATCAGACAGGGACTTAAAGTGCAGTGTGATAAAAGTAAGGCTCCCATAGCCGAAGTAGTGATATTATTATTGAGCAACCCCCCCCTCTCCCTTACACCTGTACCAACCTAGACTCTCCCTCCCCCAATGTGCTCCCAGCAACGAGATCGTCAGTGCCCCCCCCCCCTCCCAGTGATCATCACAAGGACCAAGGCACCTAGAATCATACTGTGAACACTTCCACTCCATATTGTGAGCTGTACCACCCTGAATTGTGAACTGTGACTATCATATATCTTGTGAGATATGCTCACCCCTAATCAGCAGCATCAGAATTGATGAATCAGAAATATTGTGAAACATCTCATTGCCCTTGTGTACGCTTAGTGAATTTACGTGTAAGGTGTTGCCTTGAGGTTTTATGTCCTGTTCCTCCTATATTTGTAGTATCGCCCCAGTCTTGAAAAGAACAAAATACTAGGCCAGGCGTTCCTAGGACGGGATGCTGCCCTAAAAACACCTAGCATAATAATAACAACAGCAAATCAACGTCAAAAACAACAAAAACGACAGTGACAAAGACAACTGCAACAACAGCAACGACGACGACGCCCATGACAACGACGAGAACAACAACGACAACACAACGACACCATCAACGACACCAACAACGACAACAACAACGGCAACAACAACGACGATGGTAGCGACGATGACAACAACGACGACAACAATTGCGCAACGACCACAACTATGCAACGACGACGCAAAAGGACAACAACGATAACAACAACAAGGAAGACGATGACGATAATGAAACGACAAGAACAATGACGACGAGAAGAGCATCAACATCGACGACGACGGCGACAGAGACGATAACAACAACAAAGACGATGACAACAACAAGAACAATGATGAAGACAAGAACATGAAGAACAACGATGATGACAACAACAAAGACGTCATTAGCAACGATGATGGCAACACAACGAGCGGCAACAACAACAACAACAATGACGACGACGATGACGATGACAAAATATCGATGATGACAGTGACGATAACAACAATGGCATTGACAAAACAACGATGACGAAGACGACAATAATAACGACGACAACAACAACGACAACGACAACGAAAACAACGGTGACAATGATGACATAAATGAGAACGGGGACAACAATAACAACAGCAACAAAACAACAACAACAACGACGATAATGACGACAATGACGATAACAACAACAAGAACGACAACAAGAACAGTGAGGACGACTTTAAGTATGACAACGATGAAAAACGCAGCAACGACAACAACACCAGCTACCACGATGACACTACAACAGTAACGTCAAAGACGATGACAACAATGAACACAATTACATGAACGACGATTACAATAACGACGATGACAACAAAGATGAAATCAACGTCGATGGTGACAGCAACAACGATGACGATGACATTACAACAATAATGACGAAGACGACGACAACAACAACGAAGACGACAACAACAAAGACGACGACAACAACAATGAAGATGACAACAACAATGATGACGACAACAACAAAGACGACGACAACAATGAAGACTATAGCAACAACGACGATGACATCGAAGAAGACAAGAATAGCTATGGTAACAACAACGAAACGGACAACAACGACGATGACGACGACAACGACATCGACAACAACGACGACGACTACAACTCTGACGAAGACAACACCGACAACGACGACAATAACAGCAAAAACGACAACGACGACGACGACTACAACTATGACAATGACAACAACAGTGTGGATGACAACAATGACAACGACAGCTATGATGACGACTACAACAATGATGACAACAATAACTATGGAACAGACAACACCGACGACGACGAAAACAACGACGAAGACGACAACGACGACTACATCTATGACAATGACAACGACAACAACGATGACAACGACGACCAAGACGACAACAATGACAACAAAAACGACGACTACAACAACTATGACGACGACAACAATAACAACAAAAACGACGACTACAACAACTATGACGACGATTATAACAACGATAATTACAGACAACAAACAATAATGGCAACAATGACGACGAGAAGAACAACGACGGCAACAACGTTCAGAAAAACAACGGCTACATCAACATGTCAGACAAATAAAAAAAAAAAAAAAAAAGCCTGTGTTTGCCAAAACAGTAGTTCATTAGTGCATGTGAGTAATGGGGGCGGAGTCACGCGGCGCCTGGTAATGATAGCATTGGAGCTACACGTCGGCAAAACTCTGACTAATTAGAGAAAACACTGCCACATGTATTGATGGCTCAGGTGTTCATTAAGACTGCTTTAATGAAGGCAAGACTATCATTACGGGATACTTGAGACGCAACAAACACTCTCTGGTTCCCATGAGTCACTTTGGCCTGCCGTTAGCTGCAACAGAATACTAGACTCCTGGCCATGAAATAGTCCATGGTGCCAGGATTAACAGTTTCACGTGCCTACTACTGCCATCATTAATATCAGTATATCACTCCACTTATTGAATGAACAATTACGAAATACTTGCACAACATTCTGAAAAGTTTGTTGGGTTGTAATGATCTCAATACTGGATTTCAAAAGACCTTGCTCCCTGTCTCGTAATTTATCGCATGGGTGTGAAATGGTATTAGTGTCCGCAATTCTACCGATACCTACTCTAATCCAAAGAAATGTTTGAGCTGTCCTGGCGATGAGACGGTCAGTGGTTCCAGTCTTAACATTTTGTCTCATATAATTCATTTTAACGTGATATAAGTGTTGATTGGCATAGAATTACGGCTTCCCCGATCATTAAAGGGCCAATGGTACACAGGGAAACTACAATATTTAGCCCACCTGGATTGGGGTCGGAGATTAGGACCCGATCCTTACTGGACGGCACCCCACTCGAATTTTCACGGGACAATACACGCACGTACACACCAATTATGAATCATTCGATGCTTTGCTCTCTGTGTCTTGTTCTCTTTTTACTCTGTGTCTTGGTAACCAGTCAAAGTATGGGTACATAGATGACAATGGCTGTTAAGATACTAAGTAATAAGATAATTGAGTAATACCCCTTTTTATTGCATTCCTTTCAAAATATCGTCATAGCAACCGGACTTGACAGAAAACTGACGAGACTGGAGTTAGAACTTGAAGACCTGAAGCACCACCATACAGTTGAACGACCTGACGTCATGGGCAGGAGAAGACCTGCTGTTTCAGAGCGGATACGGGTGTTCAAAGGACAAATTTCAGCCTTCTTTCTCGGAATTAAGGATGAATCATGGCTGTGAGGGAAACAGTGTGCTCCAGGATGGTGACATGCTGACAATGAAGAGTGGGTGAACTGTCTCCGACGGTAAATAGTACACTATTTTCATGACAAATTTACTGAAAATGAAGATTGTTGTTACAATACACACACACACACACACACACACACACACACACACACACATATATATGCAAATGTTAAATTCGTTGTGTGGATTCACTGGGTGGTTTGGAAGTGTTTCGTTTCTTGAAAGCTATGGGCTTCTTCAGTCGTGTTCATGTTTGACTAAAAAGGCACTCAGTGGAGTGCATCTCTCTGACTAGGGCAAGGTAATTTCCAAACCACGCTTCATAATGGGTTAGCTTATTTCATCACTGACTTCGGTTTTGCAAAAAGTGTTTTCCGGATCCAGAATATATAATACGATCCGGATCGGCCCCAAGTGTTATATGATTGTTCTCTGGGACATGGGCTATTCACCCACCGAATTTGGTAGAAATCTCTGTTTTAGTTTTGAGTAATCCAGCTAATAGACAAACACAAAAATAGGCTAACAAATAAACAGGGGTGAAAACATACTCTCCTTGTAGAAGAGAATTATGATATTGCAGGGAAGGAATACGGTAAATTAATACATAGCCCCTAAACTGTGGGCGTGTTTTGCTTTGACTTGCGTGTCCCGTGGGCATATTCGCACTCCGACAGACTCTAAAAATATTTGCCAAAAATCAGTTATTAGTCCTAGAATATTAAAACTAAATAAGCATATGACACATACCTTCAGGTTTCTCCCGGGATGTTTGTTGAGCCTTCGTCGGGTACCGTAGGACTTGTGGAGACCTCTGAAGTTGGGTAACGAAGTCTCCACTATACACTTCCCAGCAACCCGTAATATGATTACCACAGCCTGATATATCACTAGAAACACTATTCTATGATTCTCAAATAGTTTGGAATCTATACTAAAAAAAAAAAAAAACACTGTGAAAGCAATGAAAATTACGAGCGCGTATGACCTTCCCACTTGCGATTCAGTCATTTATTATTCATAAAAACACTCACACTTTATATTTCTATTACTATATAACACTTATATATATCTACAGTCTTTAACCATAAGTTTCCTTCAGTAATAGTAGTTTATTGTCACTGTAGGCATTCAATTTCTCTTTCAGTAAAATACGTAGCTTTCACTTTCTCGTCGTGTATACTAGCGTTGAGAGTGAATCTGTCACTTTCATTTTCATAGCTCATAGTATTCATACATGCTAGAGTGAAACTTTCACTTTCATTACTCCTAGTATATATACCTGTATTCTTATATTACTACTCATTTACATTTCTATTTACATTCTCGAATTCAATTATTTTATTAACATTTCTATTTTATTTTCACTGTGATATGAACTGTTACTTGCGGTAACTTATAAAACTATTTTCCACTGTTCACTTATAGTTACATTCATTGCTTTCACTTGCTGTTTACACATTATTTACACATTATTTTACGTTTCCACTTGCACTATTTTACTCACCAGAAAGATCGTAGTCACTGTCTATCATTTTCATTGACAAATTAGCCAGTTCACGTTCCACAGCAGCCATTTAGCCCTTTACCCCTTTCCACACGAGGTTTGGTAGGGGGTAGAGGTCACAGGGCCCTTTGCATGGGGCTAAAAAGCAGCGGAATTGGACAGGCGCAAATCCAACTTGCTTTCGCCTTAAAAGAGAACAGTAAACTGAATATAGTGTGGTGGCCTGCCTACGGGGAGTGTAATGCTGCCAATGTCAGCCTGGTGACGGCTGCTAATATATACGCTATGAAATGATTGGCAGGAAATCTAGACAATACATAAAAAATTAGGTAGTTCCAGGTGAATGTAAATATCACTTAGGCTTCTCCCTTCCATTCTTATATATATTTTTATTACGAATATAGATTATACGGCATATTTCAAGGGGAAATAAACCGCGAAAATTAGCGAACGAGTGCACGTGAGGTGTTGTCAGGTGATAATTAGCCAATTCCAGGTGTATGGCACTATCACTTACCTTATTTCTTTTTTGTATATATTATTTGGTATAAGAATAGGGCATAGGGCTTATTTCAATGGATGAAATCAGTGGAAAATTCCAGGGAAGATTTACTTAGCGTAGCACGACCGGGCAGGCGAGAGGAGAGGGTAATGGAGGGGAGGTAGGGAGGGGAGTCAAGAATGGGGAGAAATGGCTAAATTTTCAACAATGGATGGGAGTACAGATGAGATTAGGAGTGCTGACTAGTGTTGGACATTGGCAGTACTGATAGATTATAGAAGCCACCATTTAAAAGCCTGGGCAAATTCAAAATAACAAAGAATCACAAAAGTGACACCCCGCGGTATGATCCCTTGCTCCCACGCATCATGAAAGTGATGCCTCACGGTTAAGGGGATAGTGTCATATATACAGCCATAATATGATTATCTGTAGCAAGATAAATTATAGAAACCAAACAGTCAAGTTTCAATTGGTTCATAACGTGCGTGTACATGCAGGTGTTGCCCCATGATAGAATGGGCCGTCCGTCCAGAAAGGATCTTGTCCTAACCTCTAGGCCATACCGGGATGGGCTAAAGATTGTGGTTTCTGAGTGTACCGGTATTAACACTCAAGTTCCCATGACTCTCTTAGCTGCGTCAAACTATTTGGAGTTGGCTGGGGAAGAATACTGGAGAGTCCCCTGCCATGAGAGAGTTAATGTTGGCGTAACTCCTTCACCCCGAGGACACTGTTTCATTCTCCTTCCCACCTGATGGTTTCATTTAGTTGCAGCAGCCTCGCAGAAGCTTATTCAGTAGTACGATCATACAAGTTCAGCGTCCATATTTAAGGGACGTGGGTGACCGGAGAAATTAATATAAACTGTGGTAGAGGCATAGCTTTCTAAGTTACTGTAACAGAACCATACTGTAATACGTCATAATGGGACGTAAGTTGCATGACATGAAATCATCTGCTTCTCCTTCCCGAGGTCACAAGAGATACGCATGAAGCTGCTAGCTCAGTGTCCCTTGTCAAACTTTTCTCATTTTCTTTTCTTTTCCTCAAAAACATTATACATATATATATATATATATATATATATATATATATATATATATATATATATATATATATATATATACACATATATATATATATATATATATATATATATATATA